>NC_083226.1:133274360-133620290 GCF_032191835.1 Heteronotia binoei
AGAATATAAATTAGGAAATGTGTTCTTAATAAAATATGAAGTCTTTCTGTCAATACTGCTAATCCTGACTTGTTTTACTTCACCATATTAGTAATTTATTAATTATTGGAAATTTGGTACTGTTCTTTCCATTTTATCATTGAAAATATACAGTGCATTGTTTGAACTACATATTTCCACTATTGACAGGAAATCTTCAACAATCTCCACCAGACAAAATTAAACCTTATTTTCCTTCTATGTAAGCATAGTCATAATAATTGAGAATAAGAGAAGGAAGAGATTATCTTTTGCTTGTAGATTTTTAAAAATACATTTGACTTTGTCATATGCAAAAGTAATGGGGCTGCTTGATTTATTAGATAAATATTAAACAAATGACATGAAATAATGAGTTAATTTTTTTAAAAATATATTATTAACCAGAAATCAAATACAAATTGTAAACAATTGAAACAACCTCATTGTATAGTCTCAATATTTTGTTCAGAAATACCAAGTTAAATCAAATAAAACAAGTTTTCATACAACAAAGTTAAAACGCAATAGTTGTTCCAACTTAAAAATATATCATTGAGTGGTATACAGGGTTAGTTGAACAAAGCAGGAGTCAAGTGGCACCTTTAAGTGGCACCTGTGACCACATGATAAAACAGTGTGGCTTGGCCATTTGGTCTGGATATGTGTGTGATCACAGTCAGTTTGCCCCCTTAATCAACAAACTGCATATATTTCAGCTCACTATACCTGATCCCCTCATCTGATGAGTTGTGCTTAGAGAGCACACGAAAGCTTACATTCTGAATAAAACTTGATTGGTCTTAAAGGTGCTCCTTGACTCCTGCTTTGTTCAACTGCTTCAGACCAACACAGCAGCACTAGTTTGGGAGAGCCAGTTTGGTGAAGTGGTTAAGAGTGCGGACTCTTATCTGGGAGAACCGGGTTTGATTCCCCACTCCTCCACTTGCACCTGCTGGAATGGCCTTGGGTCAGCCATAGCTCTGGCAGAGATTGTCCTTGAAAGGGCAGCTGCTATGAGAGCCCTCTCCAGCCCCACCCACCTCACAGGGTGTCTGTTGTGAGGGAGGAAGGTAAAGGAGATTGTGAGCCGCTCTGAGACTCTTCGGAGTGGAGGGCGGGATATAAATCCAATATCTTCTTCTTCTAGTTGGTAATACATCATTCTCTGTTAGATATGTTACAACCGAATACCACAGCTGTATTACTTTTTTCTCATATAATTGAGGAGAGATATAAGATAAATAAAAGGCCAATTTACTGTATAAAAAACAATCCCAGATCCTGTTAAGACAACTTTGAATTGTAGGAGCTTCTTATCTTTCCATTTTATTGTAATCTGTTTTTACAATTGACAATCATGTCTTTTTATGTTCTTCCTTTGTTGTTGTCCAATGATCTAATAAAATTGTCTCTGGTGAAAATGGGATATTTACTGACAAGATTTATTGAATTATTTCTGTGATTTGAGACCAAAAGTTCTGGATAGAGGGACAACACCACCAACTTGAATTAAATGTAAGCATGAAATACTATTGTCTGTTCAGATCAGAAGTAAATACACAATCATATATAAAAGATAATGCTAAAATGGTATTCCTTTTAGCTTGGGTCACCAACCTGTGTGGGCACTTTTGGAATTCTGGCATAGCATCGTAGGTGCAGCCACAACAGCATAGCATTATGGGTGGCTGCTGCAGGAGGCAAAGGCAGCCACAGAATGGCTACCACAGCTTACCTTCATTCACACGGTGAAAGACTGGGCTACGGTGGCAACTGTTGCCAAAGCAACGTTTTTAAAAATCTGCAAATCCAGACAAATCTCGCAGGCCAGAAGCCCCACCTAGTGCCAGGTAAGGTTCCAGTGCCATGAAATACAAGTGTAGTGCGTGCCATGGCACCCACAGGCTCCACATTGGAGACCCCTGCCCAATAGTAATTTGCTAGCACTGAAAGGGGGCATACAGGCCATCTAGTCCAGGGGTCCCCAACCACCGGTCCGTGGACCAGTACCGGTCCGTGGCCTGCTAGCAACTGGGCCGTGGAGTGAGGAGAGCAGCCCCAGACTAAAGAGGCAGCATGGCCTCGCTCCAAGGCCGCCTCCCCTTGCAGGATCCTGGGCCTGCAGAAAGGGCAGTGCTGCTGTGACCTTAGCCTACCCCTCATTTATAGACCTCCACCAATCAGCTGATCAGTGGGGGTCTTTAAATGGGATGGAGAGGCAGAAACAGCCCCAGTTTCCCCCCATTTAAAGACCCCCATGGGAGCAGGGATGTGGTGTGGGCATGGGGGGCAGCCTGGGATGGCAAAATCCTCAGCATCGCGCCCCCCCCCCCACACACACACCGGTCCATGGTAAAATTGTCTTCCACAAAACTGGTCCCTGGTGCCAAAAAGGTTGGGGGCCACTGATCTAGTTCAACCCCCTGCTCAATGCAGAATCAACCTAGAACATCCCTGACAAGTGTTTGTCCAGCCACCGCTTAAAGACTGCCAGTGATTCCAAGTAGCTGATTCCACTGTTGAAAAACTCCTATCCCGCCCCCCAAATCCAGCTGGTACCTTCCTGCTCTTAATTAAAAACCATTATTTTGAGTCCTATCCTTTACTGCCAACAGGAACAGCTCCCAGCTCTCCTCTAAGTGACAGCCCTTCAAATATTTAAAGAGAGCAATCATGTCCCCCCTCAACGTCCTCTTCTCCAGACTGATGCTTCTGTGCCATCCAGACTTGCATTCCTCTGACTTCAGTAGTGCTTTGGAATACTCACAAGTGTAGTTCCATCTTCGCATCAACATATATTCATGAATAAACATTCATGTTGAATTTGCTCACAAAATTAATTAAACGATTAAGTTGGTTTCATTAATAAATATTAAAATCAGGTCAAATTGAATGATTTTTTTTCTTTTTAAAAATGTAATAGTATCCTGAACTCTTTTGGTTGTAGCAGGATCTGAATGTATTTTATGAGCTTTTGAAAACTTTGGGGAACAGGGTCAGCATAGCCTAAGGATGCCAACCTCCAAGTGGGACCAGGGGATCACCTGGAATTACAGCACATTTCCAGACTGCAGAGATCAGTTCCCACATAGAAAATGGATGCTTTGGAAATCTGGAGGATGAACTCTATGCAATTGTGCTCCACTGAGATCTGTCTAGTCCCCAGTCTCCATCCCCAAATCTCCAGGAGTTTTCCTACCTGGATCTGGCAGTGTACTCCCTTCCATCCCCTGCCAGTGGCCAGGAGGGACCTGGCAACCCTATATTAAGCCAGGCACTCAGCAACTTACAAAGAGAGATTTAAATATCATGCAGGCTTCTGTAAAAAGAGCAAAATCCTTATGGATGGCTGCTGCAGGAGGCAGAGCCCGCCACAGAATGGCTTACCTTCAGTCACACAGTGAAGATGGGGCTGTGGTAGCTTCTTACAGGAGCTGTGATCTTATGTGGTTTGTATTAAACATCTTTGTAGCAATACTTTTGTGGAATCATTTTTTAAAACCTTTTAAAGCAATTTATTTTTCCTTTTAAAACCTTTTAAAGGAATTTATTTTTCCAGAACAGTTTTTTTCCTGCTTGGTTATGTGTGTATACAGTGGTCATTTTGTAGAAAAATAGGTGGTGGAGCTCATCCAGGGATTGTTATGCAGCTGCGCCTACTATTAAATGGACAAGGAGGTGGAACTCTCAGGTTCAGGAGCTGTGCTCCTGTGAGCTCCCACTGAATCTGAGGCCTATGTGTATATAAAGTTGATGTGATGATGGATTATTCACGTTCAGAGTCCTGCACAACTGTTTAAAGTTTTTTTTTCTTTTTCTGCTGCTGCTGCGGCTTACACGGGCTTTAAAGGGCATGTGCTCCTGTCATATCTGTGGTTTTCTGACATGGAGTATATGAGAAAAGACTTTAGACTAACACATAATGCTAAAACATCCCTCATGACATGTACAGGACACTAACTACTGTGTTGAGGAAGGAGGGATTGGTTTATCAGTGAGTTTGCATCTCCCTTCCCCACTAAATTCCTGGGCATGGGTTAGGGTTGCCTCCACTATGGAAAGGGTGGGAAAGTGTGCAGCTGTTAGATTTGTGAGGTGCCCTTGGATGGATTATGATGCAGAGGCTGCTAAACTTTTTACAGGTGAGACTTCTGCCCTAAACTTAAATGAAAGCACTATCTACTTTAGAGGCCTTTTCGACGTTTTATGGTGGAAATCATTCAAATTATTACATAGCATTAGTACTGAAAATGTTATTTTTGCTGAGCATCTGTCAAAAAAATATGAGGTCACTAATTTCCTTGTGGCCCTTTACGCTGTGGTCATTTACCCTAGCTTCCATCTGCAACGACCTGACAGTATAGTTATAGAAATACCCTATCCAAATACATATATTTTAACGTGAGCAGCTGTTGAGGTTAAATGTTCACCAAGGTTATTAGGATTAGGTCCTCCTAATAGCAGCCAGTGTTAGGGCTGTGTGACTGTGCGCACTTTCTTGGGGCTTGTTCCCGCTGGAAAAAGTCGGGGGTTTTGAGCGCAGAGGATCTGGCTCCTCCTGGATTTGGTCACCTAATTTAGGTGTCAGAGAATTTCCCCTCTTAATTCGGTTTAACAGCCCTGATTATTGGCACAAGGTGGTTAAGGAACGGATGGCAAGCTGTTCTGTGTAGTGTCATTCTTCTCTTGCAGAGAGAGGGAGGCGAGTTGGGGTATACTTGGGGCAGGGAAGCAACTTTGCCCTACCCGAGCAGGGGAAGCAAACCACTCGGGCAACTGTGATGGAGAAGATGCTACAGCCAGCTTGGCTGTTTGGAGCGAGGTGCCGCCCGCCGGGTGCGGATATTTTGGCAGAAGTTAATGGACGGTTCCTTTGGGCGCCGGTGTTCTGAAGCCGCCTCCCTCTCCGGGTTTAGTGCTCGCCGCCCCGGGCTGCGAGGCGAAGCGAAGCAAACCCGCGTGGGAACGGAGGCGCTAGGACCCAGGGGGATGCGGGGCGGCCGGGTTCTCTGAACCAGATTGCAAATTCGCCTCGGTGACTCAGTCGGCTCCGCGCAGCGCGTAGTAGGCGGTAGCCGGGACTGAGACTGGGAGCAGCAGGTCTGTGTGTGGCGCGGCTGGGCCAGGCCCGGCCAGCCCGGGAAGGGAGGCCGGCCGAGCGAGGGGTGCAGGCGCGGGGCCGCGCGGCGCGTGTGTGGAAGGAAGTGGGCCGCGGCCGAGGCGGGCGGCGCGTTGCCCTCCCAGCTGAGGCCTAGTGTCGCTGTTGCCGCTTCTACTAACGGAGGCGGCCGCCTGTTGTCTTTGCAGAGCACCAAGATGGAGTACGAGTGGAAACCCGACGAGCAGGGGCTCCAGCAGATCCTGCAGCTGCTCAAGGAGTCTCAGTCCCCGGACACGACCACGCAGAGAGCCGTGCAACAAGTATCCTCCGACGGCAGATACGAAGGAGGGAGAGAGGGAAAGGCGGCGGGCGGACGTGGTAAGGCCCAGCGGCTCACCCAGACACAGGATAGCGCGCAGCTTGAGGAGGCAGCGAAGGACTTCGCTGGCTGAGGCGGGCTCGGCGTTTTGGAAGTAGCGGCGCTGCTGCCGGCCGCCTCCCTAAGGTAGCCGGGGGCGCTGTAGGCCCGGCCCAGCCTCCTCCCGGTCGTGGCGCGGTCTTTGAACCGCAGAGGGAGCCTGTGGGCGGTAGCGCCCCTCCCCCAGACGGCCCGGCAGTCCCCGCACCTGTTGCAAGCCTGAAGCCAAGCTCTGGGTCCCCCCCCCCCCCCCACGGTCTTTTTTTAAGGCTTGGCCCGAGCTTGGCAGCTCCGGTATCGGCCACTTTCCCAGGTTCTCTTTGCCGCCGCCCTCCCTCTCGCCATCGCTGGGCCTTTGCCAGAGCCCAGTCTGTAAGAGCTGCGGGGCTCCACCTTCCTTTTGCTGAACCCTGCTGGCCGGGATCAAACACCGTTTCCCCCGCCCCGAAAGACCAGTTTGTTTCCCCCCCCCCCCCGATGTGTTTGTGTGAAAATCTGTCCGTCTTTAAATGGACATGTGCTGCAGATGCAGAATCAGGTCTTGGTGAAGTAAGAGCCTGCGGCTGAGGTTGTCTTTGTTAACGTAGATATGGGACCATACTTGGTGCAGTTAGTCGCTATGCCACGGTTTTATAGATGAAGCAACAGATAGTCAAGTTACTGGTATTTTATAGTTGTTGGTTGATGAATAAAGGTCACCTTCAAAGGAGTGGGAAAAAGGAGTGAATGTTCTGTTGTTCATAGTTTTCCTGTTTGGTGCATTGTGAATTATTCCCATTGTCTCTGTAGCGTCTCTTTGAAAGCTACTGGGGGAAAATGGCTCCTGGATACATGTGTTGTAATACTCTCAGATTCTCAGAACTGCCTTAAAAAGTGTGTTCTTTATTTCCCGCCCCCCAGGTTTATACACTTACATTGATATTACAATAAAAGTGTGTTTGTGGCTGTGAAATTCAAAGTTTTGGATCTAACATAATCTGTTCTTTGTCTCCCCCTCCCCTCAGCTGGGATGTGGGTCTGAATATGAACCAGAAGAGTGACTAAAAAGCACTCGCCATCTATGTCACAATGCCAGTATCTCCTAAAGTTTCTAGCTCTTTTAATGGATACCTGTAGGCTTGGCAATAAATTCTTTTAAAAAAGCAGTGTAGCCTTTATTATTAAAAAAGTACTGGTGGTCATAGCTCTGGCTTGTCCAGATTATGATTTCTTGATTTCTTTGAATCTCCAGTAAGCATAAGAATGAAGTTGGGAAGTGAGGCTGAAGGTGTTATCTAAGTATTTCTTTAAAATGAAACTACTTGTAAAAATGGAGTAGCAAATAATATGGAAAAATGGGTGCCAAGATAGATCCTTTAATTTAAAAGGTGGGTATGAGGAAAGCTGAGAGATACCTTCAGTTCTTTTGCTATATATATTTTATTCTTGTTTTTTCCCTAGGCTTTTTTTGGGGGGGAATATCACATTTTAATTCTGAGTCTCTGTAATTGGAGAAACATTTTCCAGGTGCAATACACATAGAAGGTTTTTTGTCAGTTGAAAACCAACCCCTGATGGGACACAGGGCTTTGTTAGGTTGGCTGAATAGGATATGGTTAAATTAGCACTCTTATTCCACCAGGTCATGACACAAATACAAGGGATCAGTGAGGAGTTTGTTCCTTTCTTGGCAACTGTCTGCTCTTCCCTACAGAGATTCTTATGCTTTGAGAACCACTGAGCTAATAGTGGAAATATGGCTAACTTCTGGGTCCCATGAGTCTTATGGGATATCCAGGACCTTAATCTAGTATTCTGGTATTGTAAAGGATTCTGACCTTTTTTTAAAAAAGTAAACCTGACAGAATTATATGTTGATCTTTTTGTTTTCTGTTGTTATTCAATTGTTAACTTTGTGAAATATTTCCCCCTGTTGCAAAAAGATTCCCTTTTACTAAATAGAATGGAGGAGCAGACACTTTTGCAAAATATTGGTAGATGGCTGAAATAATTATCTTGTTTTCACTTTTCCCACTCACTTATCATTAACTGAATGTAGAAAAGCCTTTGATAGCCTCCTGTGTTTTGATGGGATGCACATTCTCTCTTCAGGATTTCCTTCTACTAAAACAAATCTGAATAGGACAAAAAGACCTATCTAAATCCCCCTTGCTTACTGGGCTTGTTACAGACAAGCTATAGTAGCCTCCAAAGTGACTTATATGAGTAATTCAATATAAATTACTGTTGATACACAAAAATGTCTGTGGTATTCCATGATAGAAAGTGAAAGAAGTTTCACATTTTTGTAACATGCCTTGCTGAAGCAAATGCATGTTCTATCTTCTACCATTAGCATTTAGAACAGAGGTCCCAAAATTTATTGTGTCCATGGACATCTTTGAATTCTGGTGCAGGGTGGTAAGTGCAATCACAAAATGGCTGTTGTAGCAGGTAGAGGTAACCACAAGATGTTATTCAGCTTATGCATAACTCTAACATTTCAGGCAGGAACTGTATTTAACAGGATGCCTTTTAAAATAAACATATCATTTAAAATATTTTATTGCATATGCACAGTTTACCTTCAGTAATGCAATCTTGTGTTGTAGCAGCAGCTGCTGCCAAAAGAACATTTTTAAAAAATCTGTACAGCCTGTCAGATCTCCAGTGGCCAGTCAGAAGCCATTCTAGACAAAAGTCCCATCTGGTCCTGCCTGCTTTCTAAAAACCCTTGATAGGAGCCAGGAAAGGTTTCAGAGAGAGGTTCCTGCCAGTGTTCCCTCTAAGCTGAGTTAGCATGAGCTAGGTCACAAATTTTTAACCTCCAGCTCACGCATTTTTGTCTTAGCTCAGGAAGGATGACCCCAGAGCAAGCTAATTGATGCAGTAGCTCACAACTTTAATGCCAGTAGCTCACAAAGTAGAATTTTTGCTCACAAGACTCTGCAGCTTAGAGGGAACATTGGACCTTTTATACGCACTAACTTTTTGGAAAACATCAAATAAGTATAAGGTAGAATAATTGGATGTGGTAGTATGGTTACTTGCAGCATTGGCAAATAACTTGCTAATGCAGAGTCTGGTAAGTTGAGTATTTTGTGCAACTAAGAATGGCAAAAGCCTAGTAAAAATGGAGATTACTTGAAGGGCAAGAAAATAGGAAGTACTCATGCAGTAATGTTGTGAGTTCTCTGTTGTTTGTGTCCTGGAAATGTTAGAAAAACTACAGAAAGTGGCAAAGAGCCATACACAAATGTGAGCATATGAGTTAATTTTACCTTTTTTGTTGTTTTCTGAGGTGTTTTACTTAAACCCTTTCGTTACATCAGCTGTTAAAAGTTTCCAGCTCTTTTGTTTTTGATCTATCCATAATATCAAAGTGTAAGCAGATGTGCATTTTACGCAGAAGAAAATCGCACAAAGTCCAGTGGGATTTTCTTGTGAGTAAATGTGCATAGAATATAAATAGGATTTAGTAATATAAATAGATGTTTAGATATAAATAGGGTTGCAGCCTTATCCACTGATAAAACCCCAATGATGTTACTATGATTCTGATGATCCAGTCCTATGCAGTGAACTCAGTGGGGAATTACTTCTAAATACTTAGAGCAGGGATGTCGAACATACAGGCCACAGTAAAGATTTGGCCCCTGCAAGGCTCCTACCAGGAGCAACTGACTGTCTGCTGCTTCCTACTAACTGTTCCTCCTCCCTGGCTTTTGCCAGTTTCTCCTATTTCCTGCTTCGCAGAGGAGAGAAAGAAAGCCCAACCCTTCCTTTGATTGGCTGAGGGCTCCTCCTCCTCTTCTGGGGAGGGAGGGGGAAGGAAAGAGCCAGGGAGAGTACTGTATGGGAGACCCTTCAAAGCTGAAGAGAGACAGAGTTGTGAGTGTGATGCTGTATTTCTGATCGCACCATTAATGGTTGTTGCAGAGAAAATGCTGCTAGCTATTAGCAGTGGATTAATCGGTATATAGCAAGGTGTGTAAGTAGCTAGATTTCAGATTTCTTGCTTCCATCTTTTAAACAACTGTATCTAGGTTTAACTGTATGTATGAGAACTTGCAGTTTTTCACAGCTTTACAAGAAGTGGTCCTTAACAGAATGTTCTACCTGAGAAACTGGAACAACTCAATCAGTATCCAGACTTCAACAACTACCTGATTTTTGTTCTTACAAAACTAAAATCTGAAGGTGAGTCACTCATTTTTTATATTTTTAACTGTTTGTAAAGTTAAATATAACGGGTAGGTGTGCTGTTCAAAGTTTCTAAGTTCTTTGTTGACCCAAGATTTAGTTGTAGATTATATTAGTCCATTAGACTGGATTGTATACATTTTGTGGAAACCAAGATAATCTGACTTCCAAGTCCAGTTGTACAAAACCTGGATTATTACAGGATGGCATATAGGTGAAATATTCCAAGACTTTCGTAAAAATGAAAAATGCACGCACAGTAGTCTTTTTAAAACTGTAAATTTTGTTCCTAGGATTTTTTTAACTAAACATGTCTGAACTGGATGGCAAACTAGGGCCTTCTTTAACAGTGAAGCAGTAGATTGTTGCTAATCACAAGGGCATAGACAGCAATATGGTGGCTCCACTAGCATCAGTACAGTTTGTGCTTTAGTTCTTGCTTTCTATGTGCAGGTAAGTACTGCCAACCGTTTTCATAAGTTATGCCACTTCAGTAACCTGTTTTGCTATTATTTAACAGTTACATAGCCTGGTGTTGCACAGTGTGTCTGTCCTTAATAAAGAAATCTTGCCTTTAATGCATGGATCCTTGCTGAGAATTTCTAAAGGTCACAGGTTTGATCCATAACTATACACTTCCTGCTGAATTATACAGATCCCTGGATTCTAACTGTATGTGGCAATAATCAAAATACGGCAATTTATGTGATAGGATTTACTTTCTTTGCAGGGACTATACCCATGGTTTGTATTTTGTGTTTGCCCTTCAGTTTGTACATCTCTAGTAGTGCAATCATATAAAAAGTAACTCCAGTCTAAGCCCATTAATTTCAGTGTCTGGTTATTTAGATAACTAATATGGTGGAAGTCTATATTTTCTATAATACGAGTCATCAATTGAATATGTTTTAGGGTAGCATTTCAGAATGTAGACTGTAATCTAGCATAATTTAGTGATATGATTTGATGAAAGTGGCATTTCTAAAAATCTAAAATAACGCAAGGGCAGTATTTTTATTGAAATTGGCTTGAATCAAAGGTTAAATCTATATACCAAAGACACTCATCTTCTTACCTTTTCAGTAAAGCATAAATTTTATTTAAGTTTTTATTCTCTCCTTGGTGGATACCATAATGTGAAACTTTTTTTTTCTTATACACGTGCAAAGAGAATTATATTTTGTCTTCTAAAATTATTTATTAAAATGTTTATACTGCCTAACATCCTTGACTCAAGGCGGCTTTAAAAATCAAACTTAAAACATAAAAAGTATAATAAAACTTTAAATATTGCCTTTTCTCCTATTAGGAAAAAATATCTGTGACCTACACGTCATTAAAAGTCCTAGAATGTAAAATGGGTTAAGCACAGTAAAAATTCTGTCTGCCCTGAACAGTTCTAATTTGTAGGGGCGGGGACCCTCTTTCCCCCCGCCCCGAAAGAGCAGATGATTTGCCACTTATCTGAGCAGCAGAGCACTTGTGTTTGAAGAATCTATGGGACATAGTTTTCAAGGCATTACTGTAATATCATTACTTCTATTTAGCCATGATGGGTGGTGTGCAGTGCTAACACAAGACTGTCATTATGGCTTGTAAGTGGTGGTCTTTTCAAGGCATGAGAGTGATTAATTCATAGCACCAGATGAGGACTGCAAATTGGTACCTTTTTTCATGTGGTGGCTACCTGTCTTTATCATGTTTGGTATTTTTGAAGGTTATTTTAAACAGCTGTTTAGAGCTTCTGAAGATGAATGCAACTTGACAGTTTCAGTAAAATATTTTATGTGTCTTTTTTAACAATCACAGATGAACCCACACGGTCGCTGAGTGGCCTCATTTTGAAGAATAATGTAAAAGCTCATTTTCACAGCTTTCCTAATGGTGTAACTGACTTCATTAAGAGTGAGTGCTTAAACAATATTGGCGACTCCTCCCCATTAATCAGAGCCACTGTTGGTGAGTTGATTATATTTGAAATAATTTATTTTATGGCAAGTTTAGGGAAGGGGACATGGCTCAGTGGTAGAGCATCTGCTTTGCATGCAGAAGGTCTTCAATTTAGTCTCTGGCACTTACCAGTTGAGAAAACAGGTAGTAGGAGATCTCTGCTGGAGGCCCTGGAAAGCTGCTGTCAAATGAGACAATACTGATCTTGACAGACCTGTGGAGTGTGCCATCCTAGGAATTTGTAGCTGAAAGAACGCTTTGGTATGTGAAAGTTAAGTTAGAACTTACAATACTATTTGTGAAGATGTGTTTTAAATTAACATTTAACTTTGACTAAAAATAGTTTCAAATCTGTATTTCTTCATAGTTCATTACCTTTCCCATGTTGATAATCATGTTATACGTTAAATGTGACATTCTGTGAAAAGTGAAGTACACTTTGAACACAGAGTATGAATATCAATATTTCTTTTTTTTCCTTTTTTTGCCATACAGGGGAAAAATAAGGGTGGGTTTTTTTTTGGTACAACCATATTTTGTAAATGAAAGTATTTTCTTTGATGAACATATACAGTACATTAAAATAGCAAAAGCAGGTTTATAAGCATCAGTATTCTTCAGATAGACAGTTTAAGAGGAGCTATTTATACTAAAAGGTTGATCCTGTTGACTATAGTATGGCCATCTTCAGAATTTCAACCACTGCATTGTAACAAAACTAACTGTACTATCTCTCAATGTGTGTGCGTGTGTTGTTGGATGTTTAAAGTGTCTTGTATGTTTAATCAGAAGCAAGCTGCTTCAGCGGGATATAAATCCCAATATTAAATTAGATTAAAAGCTCACCAAATTCACTGCAATTTTTTCCAAGTAAATATATATAGCATTTTAGCCTTGATTTTTGTTTGAATTGCATGGATGTGTAATGCAAAAAGTCTTCTTTATGGAACCATGAAGAGTACTGTAGCAGCCATTGTATTTTTTAAACCATGAAAAATGGGTAACATATTATCATAAGCTCTGCTAACATATGACAGTGTAGAATGAATTGGTTAACAGGGGTATCAAATTCGTTTGTTATGAGGGCTGGATCTAACATAAATGGAACTTTGTGAGGCTGGGCCACGCATGTAATGACATGTAAATTTTTTAAAATTTAAACTACAGTCATACTTAAAACTCTTGCGATATTTTGTTTAAAATGGAAAGGTAGAGGAATAGTGGGATTTGGCAATGCAGTTTTTAAACTAAAAAATCAAGAAAGAGCACAAGGATTGTAGCAGAAACTAAAAATATAAAATGTTTTGTGCCTAGGAAAACATGAAATTGCTGGGCATTTGCAAGCTCCCCCCCATTTACTCAGAATAGCAGTTACTTTCCAATGTAAATTCCCCTTTGACAGTGGGTTCCCAGGTCAGAGTAAATATCAGGAAATTCTGACACAAATATACAGTTTAGTGATGAGTGAAGTGTAGCACAAGAGGTGGGAGTGTTTGCTTCAGCCCTCCCCACTGGTTGCATTATTATTTCAGCCCTGCCAGTCAAAGCAAGCAGTTCTCCTTCTGTTTGACCTGGATAGTACATTAAAAATTTGGTTTGGAGTGAAGGTGTAGTATTTTGGTTGCAAATTAAAAACAAAACAGTAAACGTTTCCTTTTGTAAGACATTGCTCTTTGTGTTAATACTCAGCCATTGTCCCTTTTGTTGTCTGCCTTATTGATTTCATTGAAGACTTTTGTTATTTTCTTGTTCTGTGATAATTTGCACAATACACTGATAAATAACCACACAGAGTTAATCTAGCAGGTGGAGTAAAAATCGTAACTGGGCTGGGATTTGGAATATTTTCTACTTCTATGCCATTATTTCTGATGAGACAATTACATTGCTACACCACAGTTTTCTATAGTGTGGCCATCTCCAGAAATGCAACCACTGCATTGTAACAAAACTAACTGTACTTACTCTCTCTAAATGTGTGTGTGTTATGTATGCATAGCTGAAGAATTGCTTTACTGAATTTTATAAAAATAAAAACAAACCCATAATAAATGGGAATAAAAAAGAAAAAAAAATCCTCCAGCTGATTGGTGATATCAAATGTGTTTTAAATTTCATTCAAAAATGTATATTTCAAACTATCAAACCTGCACTTAAATCTCTCATAAGATTACCTTTATATCTTCATGTGATTATAATCTGAATTATATTAACTGGAAAAGAGAAGAGGAACTGTCCCTGCCTGTAATAAAAAGGCAGCACCCTGTCATTAGTGTACCAAAAGCCCTTGCTAAATAAATTGGAAAATATGCAGCTGCCAACACACTGCACCGAATAGTGATATAAAAAAGATCATTAGCAACCAGAAGATGGAGAATACAGAAATTATTAAATACAGCTTTTAGCAGGACAATTACATTTTGTTGTTTGTTGTATGTTACTCTTCTGTGCATGTTTTCCCTAAGGCCTGGTAATTTTGACCATGTATAGCTTATTACTGGGGCACTAACATGAATTATATAGGCGCGGTTGCAGGTATTGAAGCCATATGACATATAATTATCAAGATCAGCAGGAATGTAAAAACACAGTTTCTTGGTGGTGAGGTTGAACATAGAAAGCTGTATTATGTTGAATTAGACCATCAAGAGTACACACACGTGCAGCTGCTCTCCAGGACCTCATGGTGAGGTCTTTCACATCGCCTACTACCAGCTCCTTTTCACTGGCGATGGCAGGGTTCAAGCCTGGGACCTTCAGACATAGTGCCATGGCCCCTCCCCCAGATTACAGTATGTTCATCATCCATGTGCAGGGCAGAGGCTTCCTGTGCTTTTGTGTATTGCCCTTTCCTTTGGAATTTTCCTTGGACCTTGTGTCTTCTGGAGAATTTAGTAAATTTTTCCAGTTCACATTAATTTATTAGAACACACATGTTTGTATAAATGTCCTTTAAAAGAATTATATTGTCTTCAGTCTTAAATAGTTGGCTTGTTTCTCTGCTTTTGGAGGCAATTCAGATCTGTCAGTTGGCAGCTGTCTGTTAATTGTTCCAAAAAGAAATAGCTTAGCACAATTTTGCCTGGAGGGAATAGTCCAGTCCAGAGTATGAACATAGGAAATGCATTTTTGCATCTGTGCTGGAGAACATGAATCCAAAGGTCAGTTTAATGTGGACCATTTTTTGAATGGGTTTCCTCCTTTTAGTATTAAAAAAGGTAATCTCACCTTGTGCAGTGTTGTAGTTTGGTTTGCACCTAGCTGCCTTAGAGGAGCAATCATGATCCCCCATAGACTATAATTGCTACTATAATGGCTGCTAGCATCCAGGATGGATCTGTCAGTAGCACTACTAGGTAACTTGAAAATGGAAGAGGTACATTTATAGACATTGGTACCTCCTGCAGTACACCCAAGACAATTGACTCTTAACCATGCAATAATGGCCCAGTTTCAGGTTAGAACAAGCAGTGGTGCTAGAATTGAGTATGGAGTAGCTTTCTTGGCCAGTATTACGCAATATCAACTGTGTTCTCACTTAAAGACTTGATCTAGCATAACCAGTAAAAGATAAACATAGAGAATGTTTTTTCAGTTTGTCTCTGATAAACTTTCTTACGCTTTCATTATAACCAAAAACTTTTTCAATGCATCCAAGGTATCCTGATTACAACCATTGCCTCAAAAGGAGAATTGCAAAACTGGCCTGAACTTTTACCAAAGCTTTGTAGCCTGCTGGATTCTGAGGATTACAATACCTGTGAGGTAATGTTTATTTTTCATCTAGAACTTTCTCTGCATTTGGTAGAAGATAATTGAGATTTAAATTGTATTAAAATTATATTGTATCTGTTCCAGTTTTCTACCTTATTGTTGCAGTGAGCCTGTTATTTTTACTTAGGAGGAATCAGATATATTTTCTAGAAAGCAAATAGAATCATCTTGCTTGTAAAAATGAGACAAATTTTTGTTTGTTGCTTGTAAGAGTGACACAAATCCTTTGAAACTAGGGGGAAATATTAGAAACAATGAGTACAATGGACATCCTGGAATCCAAATAATTTTTTTCTGAATCTCAGGTATTTAAATGTTGTTTCTTATGCCATTGTAGTTCCACTTGTATACTTGTCATCTAACATCCAAGTATAAGAACATAAACTTGCACTTATAAATGCAAATTTTATTATTAAATTTATTCCATCTTCTTTAGTAATATAACATTTCTAGGGGATCTTGGGCAAATTTAAGCAGGATCTTTGGCTCCAAAAATTACAGGGCTTGATATTTAAAATCTAATTAAGTATGCATTACATAATCTTCTAACACAGTGAATGCTTAAAGAGAAACCTTGTTTCACTTAGTATTCACTGGCTCATTTTAAAAGTGTGCTTTTTGCTGGAGTGGAGAAACCGTGCTAATTGCAGTGTTTAAATTTTCTGTTTAGCTTGACAGCAAGCATGTAACAAAACAGTAAATGTTATATAGTGCTTAAGATTAAAATAGATAGCACTGAAGACATTAATTGGTCTCTGATTTTAAAAATGTTTACACGAGACTTAAAAAAAAAAACTTGTGCCTTTTTCTTTTACCACGGATGGCTGCAGAAATAAAAGCATTGTAGCAAATGCTTTTGTAGTGTAGCATTTCTCTCCACAAGTAATGGTGGAGATTCATAGAATTGGTTCATTTCCTAGTGGCAGACAGGTTTATATATATATAGTTATGTCCTCCAGGACTTTTGATATCCCTAGCTAGCCCTGTCTGGGAAGCAGAAAGCATATTCTGGGATGTTCATACCAAAGAATGCTGAATAAGTCATTTACCGAAAAATTTCTCCCACCAACCTTAGGGGACTAGAACATGGGTGTCAAACTCATTTGTTATGAGGGCCAGATGTGACATAAATGAAACCTTGTCGGGCTGGGCAATGTGTGTACCTATTTAAGATTAGATAGCAGAGATATAAACTTTATAAAGGACACAGACAAACACAATTAAAGATTAAAACAAATAAACCTTAAAACATTAGCACTTCTTGGTCTTAAAGGTGCTTTCATTGTATTTCTCCCATGGATCCAGGGAACTGGGGAAAGGAAGCTCTGGCTCTTTCCTTCCTTCCCCAGGGGCGAGAAGCCTCAGCCAATAGAAGGATGAAAGGCATGGCTCAGTAGCTCTGCTGTGTGATTGAGAGAGCCTAGGAAATCACGTTCTGCCCCCCCCCCAAGGGAGGAGCCTCAGCCCATAGAGAAAATAGAAGTTTTGGTCTGTAACTCCTGTGTGATTGACCAAGCCTTGCAAAGCAAGCTGTTATGCAGAAGGAGGCAAGAGAGAGGGAGAAGGAAGCAGATGACAACCAGTTGCTCAGTGGCCTGATAGGAGACCTCCGAGGGCCTGATTTGGCCCCCAGGCCACATTTAAAAAAAAAAACTTTTGAAAACTTTTATTGAGAAAAAAGAAGCATATTATAATATATGAAATTAGCAAGTCAAAAAGAGAGAATAAAATAAATACAATACAATACAAAAATGTACAATATATATAAATAACATTAATTATCAACCATAAGAATATAATAATAATAATAATAATAATAACAACAACAATAATAATAATGATAGTGATATTTTTTAAAAGGGGAAGAAAAAGAGGGAAGGTGCAATTCCAGTCATAAAACAAAACCAGAGGTATGTACAGTATAACAAAGCCAGAAAGGGCAATGCATTATAAGAGTAAAACCAATAGGAGATGAAAAGTTAAATAAGGGCAGATTATGAGACATAAAGTCTATCAAAGGAAACCCAACTAGCAACAAAAGAGTCATGGGCAGAATCAAGCTGAGAGAATTGTAGGCCTGCAGTTATTTTCTCCATTAGCAAATAGTCCCATATTTTCTTATACCAAGAAGTAATAGCTGGAGGATGTGGGCCACATGTTTGACACCCCTGGACTAGAATATACTTTCTTCGGCTGTTCTTGAGATGTGCATTAATGCCTCCCCACCAGTGATAATAATCAACAGTGTTGCTGTTTCTCAGCAGAAAAAATTATGAATGTTTGCCAGTTGCTTGTTGGTATCCTAGTGCTACCACCCGCATTATCTTACAGATTCCCTCTCTTGTTCTAGTGGGGAGCTGTGTTTTGCCTGACACTAAACTGCATGTCAGCATTGATCCTTTCCTCTGCCTCCCCCCCCCTTTTCCTCACTTCATGTTCCTGTTCCTGCCACAGGGAAGGGGGCTGTGCTGACTTTCCTCAGTTAGCAAAGATGTCTGGGGGTCTACAGAGTATGATTTGGTAACAGTGCCTGTCCCTTAAGAGAGGTGTCTTTTGATCCAGTTTTCTTGGCATGGATCAAAAGATAGTGGCTAAGGAGGCATGTGAAGCAACCCCAGGTTTCCCAGCAAGTCCAAAAAGAAGTGCAAGGCAAGATGGAAGATCAGGTCTTGGAGCTACTTCTGTAGCCATCTAAGACTGTTAGTTTGCTATGTGAGATGTCTTCTGTTAGATCTGAGGCTTTGGAAATAGGAATTTTTAGGGGGAGAGAGTTATTGACCTGAGCCTGGTCGAATTGCTCTTGTTTTTTCATCTTTCCTTTCCAAAATTTTGCACAATATGCACTTAAAACTTATTAATGCTGATCTGGATGTTCATAGGTTGGCCAGGCTAGCGGAGCAAATGCAGGCTTTTCTCTGGGTCACATTCAGAATTCCTATCAGTCATCTCTCAAAGTTCTTTGGGTGATTAAGCAAACAAGAAGAAAGGTGTAGTTCCTGACAAGGTGTATCTCAGGGGTGTGGCTCATGGCCTATGGCATGATGGATCGAGTTAGTAGACCTTACACCTTCAGGCCTTTACAATGCACTACAGAAGTTTGGTTGTCTAAAAGTTGATTTGTGGTAAGTATCTCCAGCTGTTGGGGAAGGAGACATTTTGCTAAGGTCAGTGTTTAGGTTATGTTGCATTACAGCAGATTCAGTTCAGGGGCAGTGATTGGCGAGTCCTTTTGGGCAACGCTAAAGAAATTTGCAGAATCATCAGCTGAAGATGATCTGCGAGACATTACGGTATTGATAAATAGTCCTCTACTAAATTGGTCTTTGGCCAAAGAATTTTGCAAAACATTCTTGTACATGTTTCTTAGTGACTTTCTCTCATCCTGGAACTATGCTACAAATCTCAGTTTGAGAGATGACCATACTGGCACTGCAGAGAGAAAAGGGAATTCTGTTACTTAACAGTAAGTTTTTGTTCTTTCTACTGGCAGTTGGGCAGTCTCACCCATCTTCGTAGATTAAGTGTTCCAGTTAGCAGACTGGCTTGTGTGCTGTTGCTTGTTAGGGATGGGATGTGGCTCACATTTAAGACTTTCTTCTGCAAACCTTTGTGCTCCAGATTCAGTTCCGCCTTCTCATGTAGCAGGTATTGGCAAGCCCTGGAGAGGTGCTGGCAGTCCAAATAAACCATATAAGGCTAGATGGACCGATAATCCAATGTGGCATACGTCATGTTTGCATGTTCATATGTGCACAGAAGTGTTAAAGCTAGTTAGGGGAACCCTGAGGAAATCCATTTTTCCTTAATTTTTTTTTCCTGAAATGTTTTATATTGATATTGGAACTGGTTTCAGCTTTAGTTCCTACAAACTGCTGAGAATGAACAGTTTTGTTTTCATACTGTTCTATCAAGTAAGACCTCCTCCTGCATGATGTCATAACTTCAAAGACCCTGTCTGCTACTAGGAGCAGTTCCTGTTGACAGACTGCCCTACTTCCACTGGTAACAAAAAGCCCTTCTCTCTCAACATCATCAGCACAATAAATCAGTGTGTTGTGGTCTGGAGAATATTATCCATTGTTTTCAGAATTTAAGCTGCCGTGAGGTACTCTAATTATTCCTTAGAAGGGTAAGAATTTACAAAATATCAGTATCTATCTGTGTATATGCTTCTGTGAAATACCAAAATGTGGATCTACCTTTCAGGGTGCATTTGGAGCACTTCAGAAGATTTGTGAAGATTCTGCTGAAATCTTAGATAGTGATATATTAGAGCGACCTCTCAATATCATGATTCCTAAATTTTTACAGTTCTTCAAGCACAGCAGCCCCAAAATAAGGTAACTGATAATGAAAGCCTTTCTCTCTCCCCCCCGCAATAGATTGATCAGCAAGATTTTTTTATGGAGAAACATTTTAAATGTTAACTTGAGTGCTACTGTCAGCTAACCATTTTCAAAGTCTTAGCTGAATGATACTCGTTTCCAGAGCCTTCATTTGTGATCATTTTGCTTTCACTAAGTGTTTCTTTTCATGTTGCATGGTACTAAAGATGTTACATGGAAGGCTAATTTCATTGGAGACTCATTAATTTCATTTCATTAGTTCCAATTAAGATAGGCTTGTAAGCCATTGGTATGGCCTATTAGACTGGGAAACTTTTCTAAGTAGAAATAAAAGGAATTTTTTTTTGTCCCCTGGAGACATTTGATAGGCAGATAATGGATGAGGGTAGGAAGGCAGGCTAGTAACATTTAGACTTGTTAGCAAGGGTAATTAATTTTCTTTTCATGTTATTCTCAGATAGTGTTCTGGCCTTGATTTTAGTGCCCCACACTGTGTGGTGGAAGTGCAGTGGTCTTCAGGCCTTGCTGTCTGAGCTCCTGCATACCTGCATTTTTGTTGCTATTTTCTGGGAGGTCCATGATTGCACATGCACAGAGAGCAAGGGTACCTCGTCTGTTTCTCATTGCATGGGCATTCAAAGGAGCAGAAGAATGATGGGGCTAGGTCACTCAGCAGATGGAAAGGATTTCTCCAGAGTTCTGACCTCTGACTTGTTCATCAGTAGTATACCTGTTGGTGCTTGTCTTGTTTTTCCAGCTCTTTTAGTCTCACAGTCTTGGCCTTTGCCCCTGTGAGAGTCCTTCTTATGTAAGTCTTGTGATTAGCAGGTCCATGTCTGGAAAGGTTCAAGACCACTGCTGTAGAGGTCAGTTCACCTGGTAGCTTTGATCCTGTCGCTTTATCTCAGCCTAACCTGAGGGCTGAGGAGAGGACTCTTGTCACCTCTCCCAGTAGCAAGCTGGAGAAGGAAAAGGAGCAGTTAAGAGCCATAGCTTGGGAGAAGAAAGGCCCCTTCTCTGTTGCTGAGGTTGTTTGGCAACTGCACTGGTTGGGGAAATTGTATCTAAAGAACTTGCTTTAGCAGACCATTTTAGGGTTGGAGAAGGTATTTTTTTCCAGTGTTGTGCCTTCTCCTCTCATCCCTGGTCTCTCCAGTAGACCTTCAGAGAAAGTGGAGCAGTTTGGGATCATTGCTATCTTAGCCTTCTTGTTTTGATTTTAGCTTAGTTTTTTATTGTGATCTTTTTGGTTTTAGAGCTTTGTAAACTGCACTGACTTGGATAGTCCAGGCTAGCCTGATCTTGTCAGATCTAGGAAGTGAAAGCAGGGTTGGTCATGGTCAGTCCTGGTGGAAGGGAGACCACCAAAGAATGACAGGATTATAATGGCTACCCACCTGTGAATGTCTCTTGTCTTGAAAACACCATGGGTTCACCATACGTCAGCTGTGACTGAATGGGGTGAGGGAAGCAGCTTTGGGTGCTGGTATTAATAGATAGGTGGAGTACAAATGTTCTGATGAATAGTGCTCAAGAAACTGCTCTCAAACCTTAGAGGAACTTTGGGCATGTGAACTGTGCTTGGGAAAGGAAATGTTTGAAATTGTTTGGATAAATCTAAAACTTTGGTTTTTAGGTGTTTTAAATGCATTCTGTGTTTTTACTTTCAGTGTATGATTCAGTTTTCCATAAAAAAATTATCTTTGTAGGTCCCATGCAGTTGCATGTGTCAACCAGTTTATCATCAGTAAGACTCAAGCCCTTATGATGCACATTGATGGATTTATTGAGGTAGGAGACTGTCTTTTCATTGCTTAATGCTAATGTGTGTAGGATTGGGGGAATTAAATTTTTTTTCTGATAAGGCTGTGCACTAGATTTGCAGACTTGTTTGAAAGGCTAACTAGTTGGATGTAAAACTCTGATTACATTCATTATATATGACAGACTTAAGTCTCTTGCCCCATCCACCTGACCTGCAGCAGTAGAAGAATGGAAATGGGGGAACTGTGAAGTCAGAAAATATGAAATCATAGCTCAGCATAGTTCTTCAGTGCATAGCGTTCTTTGCGGTCTGGCTCACATGTGGCTTGGCACCATGGCAACCTCATTTCTACCCTAATATAGCTTCAAAGAAACACCTTGATCCTTTCATTCATGTTGGTACTGTCCTTATTGGCTTCCCTCCTGCCACTTGACCATGATGCCTTTTTTGCTCAGTTTGACATTGAGTGGAATGGGCCCTGGCACAAAGATGGGCACAGTTATGGCTAAGGCAACATTATAGCCAAAAGGCTACTTGTAAGCACTGCTGATCAACAGAAACATTGTTCTAATTAAGGTGAGAAAGCTGTTCATCTGCTGTCCAAAACTAAACAGCCTTGGGTGGGGCAAGAACACAGACCAGGACACGTTCCTTGCTTAGCATTTTTGGGAAGGCTGGAAGTGGACATGAACTAGGAAAATGGAGGTTTGTCCTGGTTCATGGGATCACACAAACCACAAACCTTTATAAGCCTCCCTCTTTACTGAACTGGTTTGTTCATGAGGTTCATGATGTGATGGAAAGATCTGAAATCAGAAGAAATCCTTTCTGCTAGGGGTGGCTTCCCAAGGCCAGCAGAATGGAGTGGGGGATGAGATCCTTCTCTCCTTTCTGCTGGGGTGGCTCTCCAAGGCCAGCACAATGGAAGGGGCGGGGGGAGATCTTGGAAAAGCAAGTTAAATGGAATGTTCTCTTTAAATGGCTTTTGCATGCTACACTGCCCACAAGTGAAATCCAAGTGGCAAGTTCATCCAGAATTTGCCACTTGAACTTTACTCGTGGAGAGACTGCTAACATGAACTGCATGAACCTCTGTGAAAAACGCGGTCACATGACATTCAGCTCACAAACCGGGTGATTTTCATCACAAAACTAAGTTTGTGAGTTGGTTTGTGCCAATCCCTTACTCATCAGGATTTCTAATTCAGGCACTTTTAAAATAAGCTGATGTATTTGCTGCTTTTGCTTGGTATGTTTCTCATGGCCTTTGTAGATATTTGCTCCTTGTGTGCAATGCAACAACTGTACATATCTAACTTCCAGTTCCGGGTGGATTTCTCTGATGAAGGAGAGTTCCAGTCCCCCTAGTGTAGTGTAATATATTGATCGCAGACACTTTTCCACAAGAGACTGAATGTTGTCAGAATCAGGCATAGGACTGTCCAAGAAGAATTAGCTTACTTCTCCTTACTTTGATGAAGCATTTCCTTTTATTGAAGTGCAGCAAAATGTTTATATTAATATGATGGGAAGTCCTAATATACTATACTGATGTAATGTTGGGTACGTACCTACAAAGCATGCTCAATGCAGTTTATACAAAAATGATTAAACACTATATATAAAAATTAGAACAGAGAATTATAGAGCTCCAATTAACCATCAACTTTAAAACTCAGCCAGCAATTTAGAAGGCCCAGAAAACATCTAATGTAGAAACGATAGTATTTTGTCTATAAAATAGCTTAAGCTAGAGAAGTAGACTGCGCTCATCTCAAGAGCCTCCAGTTTCAAGTTCCAATTAATGTAGCACCTAAATGTATCTTCTTGGATACTTTGTGTTAACCATTTGTTGCGGAATCATGTCTGGAAGCATTTTATTTAGATACACAAACACTTTCCCTCCTCTAGTTAAACTGCTCCTATAAAGCAGCAAAAACTTGCTGCTGCAGCGTTCATTTCAAAGCCTACAGATACTAGCCTGCTCTTAAATCTGAAGAAGAAGATGATATTGGATTTATATCCCGCCCTCCACTCCGAAGAGTCTCAGAGCGGCTCACAATCTCCTTTACCTTCCTCCCCCACAACAAACACCCTGTGAGGTGGGTGGAGCTGGAGAGGGCTCTCACAGCAGCTGCCCTTTCAAGGACAACCTCTGCCAGAGCTATGGCTGACCAAAGGCCATTCCAGCAGGTGCAAGTGGAGGAGTGGGGAATCAAACCCGGTTCTCCCAGATAAGAGTCTGCACACTTAACCACTACACCAAACTGGCTCTCTGTACACTGTTTATATAACAAACAAAAAACCACACCATTTATATCCCTCCAAATAATGTGAACTATTCACATTGAAATAATCAAAATTTAACCTGGTAGATATGGGACACTGACTATTGGGATTTGTATAAAACAGTATTTACATTGTGATAGCTGTTGTGGTGTAATAGAGTGTTGGACTAGGATCTGGAAAACCCAGGTTCAGATCCCCATTCTGCTATGCAAAGTTGTTAGTTAATCTTGGGGCCAATCATACAGTCTGACCTGCCTCAGGATGGTAGTTGTGAGAGCCAAATGGAGGCAAGGAAAATTATATATGTTCCCCTGTGCTCCTTTGACGAAACGTGGGCTAAGAATGAACTATATAAGTGAACAAAATATTTGCTTTCCCTTAACAGAATCTGTTTGCACTGGCTGGGGATGAGGAGCCTGAAGTACGTAAAAATGTTTGTCGGGCTCTGGTGATGCTGCTTGAAGTTCGAATGGACCGCTTGCTTCCCCATATGATTAGTATTGTGGAGGTAACTTTTACAGTTCACTTAGAAGGTGAAGGGATAGAATTAGGCTTCTTCTGTGCATTTAAGGATTGTGAGGTAGAGATGTGAGTAGGGTAAAATTTAGAGTCTTCCAAAACACATTATATTGTTTTCTTCTATGGCAAGGATCCACACTTTCCTGAATATTCTTTCTTGTACCTGTTAGTATGAAACGTGAAGGAAGAAAACTATATTGCCTGTGGCTATGTAAAATGTGTTCTTCAGAATGATTTTTAATGGCCTTTTGTATTTCTGTGTGTTGTTGGTTCCTTGTCCATCATTTGCATAAAGTGTGGATACTTGAGTACCTTGATTGAATACTCTAATTACTTTCTAAGGCTTAAAAAACACCCAGCATCAGTTAGTAGAAGACGAACTGCTGGTTCCCATATGTGAGAGCTGTTTTCCTGTTTTCTCCATGCACCATTTCTAGTATATGGGATCATGTGGAGAAATGTTACTTATAAATTGAGCAGTGGATATCTGTATTCTGTAACGAATGTACTTTATTCAGAATGAAGTGTGCTTCTAGCACATGAAAGCTTACATTATGAATAAAAGTTTGTTGGTCTTAAAGGTGGAAGTTGACTCCTACTTCGTTCTGTTGCTTCAGACCAACATGGCTATGACCATTTTTGCAGTCATAGAAGTGCATATTAGACCCACAAGATATCTCATGGAGAAAAAAGAAGTGACAGATTCACTTACATGAGCCAGCTCCAATCTTTGCTCTCAAAGCATACTTGGAGACGGGGGGAGAGAACCCTGAAGTCAGATAAATAAAATATTTTTAAGAATCATTGGGGGTTGCATTAAACATGCCACCAGTTGCCAAGAGATAATATCAACACTTCATGATCTTCTTCGTGGTCTCTGTGCAGTCCCACGCATGGGTTTTCCTGCTGGGACGAACCCAACCTTGGAGAATTCAAAGCTAGCCTAGGCGTTTATTTTGGCGCGCGTTCCCTCCCGCTCTGGGGAGCAGGCATCCACTGCGCATGCCTGGAGCAAGGGGACAGCGCTCCACCCACCCAGTTTCTTTCTAACCGCCGCCCGGGATAGTCCTTCCTCGCTGCGTCACCTTCGTCAACCTAGCCTTTTACCTCATCCTTACCTTATCCGTGACTGACCTCTGTTCGAACTTCACTTCCTTTTCTTCTACTGGTATCATATAATATATATATCTTTACCCGCTTTCTATCTTCTTACTTCCTTTCCCTACCCCCCCCCCCGGGCGTATGGAAGGAAAAGATCTAAAAATCACTTTTAAAAAGTGTACTTGCTGTGAGACGAAAATCCCATAGTCCGACGGCCATTCGCTGTGTTTGTTTTGTTTGGGGGAGGCCCACGGAATGGACACTTGCGTCCATTGTATCCAGTTCGGAAAGCAGGCCAGAAAGAACCGCGCCGTGAGACTGAAGAGTCACCTCTTGGAATCCTCTCTGCGACCTACTATGTCGCATTCTTCTGGGCCCCAAAGATCACCGCCTTCCCTAACTCCTCAAAGGGACGCGGCGAAACCGGCAGCTTCAGTGGCCTCGGCTCCCAGTAAGCCTAAGTCCAGGAAACATACCAAAAAATCCCACGAATCCAAGAAAAAACACTTGGAATCGTCATCCAAGGGCCACCAGGAACCGAGAGACACACCGAAGTCGACTCCACCGGATCCCAGAACTTCTGACGTCGCGGCTCCAATGGTGGCCCCGCACTGAAATCGCCTCCAACTCCAGTCTCAATACCGATGGACAGGATCAAAGAAGTTATTCGAATCCAGTCCCATTTGCCATCGCCGTCCATCCACGAGTCCATGCCTGAACACTTCCTAACTGAGGAGCCGGCAGAATTGTCAACCCAGATGCAAGAACACCAGCTTGACCTACACTCCTTCCGGGATGTGACCGCACCACAGAGATTCAAGGATGCCACCGTATCTCCGCTGCAAATAGAATCCCCTCGACACCGGGAACCCTGGACTTATCGGTACCGAGAAAGATCCCCTAGCAGAGAGAGAGATAGAGAGTTGCACTCCCATCGATACCACGAAAGATCTGCAAGTCGGGACAGAGATCGTTACTGCTACTAAAGTAGGTCTCGATCTCCATCTAGATCTCCATATAGGTGCTGCTACACGCCCTCGAGATCCCCTTCGGTTGATTACCATCACCACCAATACCCTCGGTACCGTAACGAACGATACCAAGAGGCATGACCCCGGTACCGTGATGACTCTTCTCAACCTTGATGCAGAGGAATCGCTCAGCCGCACCATGATCCAACATCACCAACGCCTTCGACTTCAAAGCAACCTTCTGAACAACCAAGTCAACCTAAGACGAAGCCTCTGCCTTCGGTACCGAACTTACCCGTGATGCCTGATGCCCCAGAAGAGGAGTCTGAAGCTGAAACTTCTGAATCATCGCATTCAGTCTCCTCTCCAGCATCAGCAGCGTCCGATATTGCTAAGCCAGCCGAGCTGTCCCCTTCAGAAGGAGCAAAATCTTATTTGGACTTAATTTCTAATATGGCTACCACACTGAATATCAAATTGACAACTGATCTCCCTAAAATATTGGATGTAGTCCACGACTTGGTTCACGCCGATCTACCTGCTGGATCTTCTCTACCAATGTTACCAGTCCACCTTGAAGCCGTGAAAGAAGCCTGGGATAAGCCAGCCTCCATCCCTCCTACATCAAAACGTGTAGAATCTCTATACAAGATTCATGCACCGAAATCCAAGTTCCTGTTTAACCATCCTGCTCCACATCAACTGCCTGGAGCTTCTAGCATTCCACAGAGCACTCAAGTCCTTCCTGCCATCACGTCACATCCAAGTAACATCAGACAATGTGGCGACTGTGTTCTATATCAACCAACAGGGAGGGACTGCATCCACCCGCCTCTGCAAAAGAGCTCTAGCCCTTTTGTATTGGAGCATCGCACATGACATACACCTCACAGCTGTACACTTACCAGGGTTCCAGACAACCCAAGTGGACACCCTGAGTCGACAACTCGTCAACGACCACGAATGGACACTCGAGGACATACCTTCAACCAGTCTTCAAGGACTTTGGAGTCCCCCTTATTGATGTCTTTGCCTCTCCAGACAATGCCCAATGCACCCGCTTCTATATGCGAGGCCCCCCCTCGATCCAATCTGCGGAGGATGCCTTCCTCCAGCAATGGGACGGACCACTTCATTTTCTGTTCCCGCCCATTCCACTAATAACAAAGACACTTCAAAAGATCCAACTGGATCAAACCAACTGCATACTAGTCACACCATGGTGGCCCTGTCAACCTTGGTTTACAGCCCTCCTCGTCCTCTCCAACAGCGTATTCCACTGCTTCCCTCAAGCTCGGGATCTCCTTTCACAACAGAATGGCAAGGTCCTACATCATGACCCAGGTCGTCTCCGACTGACCACATGGAGGATCAGTTTTCCGACTTCCCTGAGGAAGTCAGACACATCCTATTAAATGCCAGATAACCATCAACTAGGAAGTCTTACGCCCTGAAGTGGAAGCGGTTCACTAACTACGCTACCCACCACAAATTCCATCCAGCATCATCTTCTATATCACAAATTCTATCATACACCCTTTCTCTCTCAGAATCCAGTCTTACCTATTCATTGCCGAAAGTGCATTTGGCAGCCATCTCGGCCTTCCATCCCATATAGAAGGACGCACAGTATTTTCCCATCCTGCTGCAAAATCATTCCTTAAGGGCATTCTACATCTTCAGCCACCAATCCATCAATTATACCTTACCTGGAGCTTATCCTTAGTCCTAAGTCAACTAATGAAGCCTCCCTTTGAGCCAATGGCATCTATCCCACTACACCTTTTATCATGGAAAACAGCACTGCTAGTGGCACTTACATCCGGCAAAAGGGCCAGCGATATATGCGCCTTTCGAGCAGACCCCCCCTACACTGTCTTCCACCATGACAGGGTAGTTTTACGACCTGACCCCCACCTTTCTCCCGAAGGTGGTGTCACCCTTCCATTTACAAAAAATGACTACATTACCGTCTTTCTTTCAAAACCCTTCTGACAGGGGCCAAAGAACTCTGCACAATCTTGATGTACGTTGAGCCCTTGCTTATTATATAGACAGAACGGGTCCTTTCCGTAAAGACTTGAGACTTTTCGTAGCTTATGGAACCCACAAAAACGGACAAAGAATCTCTACCCAGAGACTTTCTAAATGGCTGGTGGCCGTCATTGCACTATGCTATCAACTGGCTAAGCAAGCTGCCCCAGAACACCTACGAGCTCACTCTACAAGAGCTCTTTCTACGTCTTCTGCCTTCTCCAGAGGCGTGCCTATGGAAGACATCTGTGCTGCTGCAGTTTGGTCTTCTACATCTACGTTCGCCACGCACTATGCAATAGATGTTCGTGCACGGCGAGACTCGTCCTTTGGGCAGGCTGTACTCCGCTCCATCTTTGATTGAAGCCTGCAGTCTCTCCATCGGTAAGTGCAGTTCCACTCTTATCTGGACGTTCTTGACTGATATGCATGTCTAACCTCTAAAGTTTCTTTTCAGAACCAGCACCCACCTCCGTGCAGTTCAGCTTATCAGTCACCCATGTGTGGGACTGCACAGAGACCACGAAGAAGATAAACAGGTTGCTTACCTGTAACTTATGATCTTTGAGTGGTCATCTGTGCAGTCACACACGCCCACCCAGCCATCCCCGCTGCTGGTTTCTTAAGTTGATCTACACCTATACTACTACTTTACAGCGGTGTGAAAGAAATTGGGTGGGTGGAGCGCTGTCCCCTTGCTCCAGACATGCGCAGTGGATGCCTGCTCCCCAGAGCGGGAGGGAACGCGCGCCAAAATAAACGCCTAGGCTAGCTTTGAATTCTCAGATGTCGGGTTCGTCCCAGCGGGAAAACCCATGTGTGTGACTGCACAGATGACCACTCGAAGATTATAAGTTACAGGTAAGCAACCTGTTTTTTTCTCTTTGGCACTGTCAAACAGCAGCAAAGATAGTAGGGAGAAAATACAAGAAAGTGAAGACAATATAATCTCATCAACTTTGATTTATATGCTGATTTCAGTTTCTCCAACATCATCTGAGTATATGCTGTAGATTACAAAAAATTATGTGCAATGGGGCAAGAAAATAAATGCCAAAAGATTATTACCTTAAATAAGGTTAAGGTATATGCAGAATATGGCGCTGTAGACGGTAGGAAGCAAACTTTTACCAAAATGACCCTGCTTCTTGGTTAACTTGATGTTACTTTTGAAGTTTGGAAATACTTATTGTATTATTTATGTCCATCTTCCACACTGAGACTCAAGGTGGAGGACACACAGGTCAGTCAGTAAAATCAACAAAATGGGACAGTCAGTAAAAAATGAAAAGGATTTGGGTTGTTGAACCAACCAGAAGTCTAAAGCAGAACGGAAACAAAGCATAAGTGTTAACATGACACATATGATGCAAAATTACATAGTTCAATCCAAACCGCAGCAGTTTATTTACAGTAGAGTTGACAAAGGTCATCTTGTTTCAGTGTTGCATATTCTGAGGCCAGCATCCTCAGTTAGTCCTGGATACCTACAGTGTTTATTGATCAGTAATAAGGGAAATATACAAACCTAGTGGAATCATAATATATTAAAGTACTGTGGCACTTGAATACTGTTCATGACAGAATGAATACTATTCAGCTGCTGTGAAATCAAAATATTACTTTAAAGAGATGAATATAAGGCAAAAGAAACTAACTGTGGTGGTCATTCTTCGTGTACACTTTCCACTTCTGAAGTAGCATCTATGACCTATAGTTCCAAACCAAGATTAGAATGGTATGATCCCCTTGTGATGTGTGCATTTCTGTATTAACTTGTATTAATTACTTTGTGTGAATTGCTGTATTAACTTGTATTAAATACTTTACTTGAATGAGTAACACACGTTTTCATTTATCTTGGTGCTCTGTGTAGTACATGCTGCAAAGGACACAGGACCAAGATGAAAATGTGGCTTTGGAGGCTTGTGAGTTTTGGCTAACTTTGGCCGAGCAGCCCATTTGTAAAGATGTGCTGTGTCGGCATCTTACCAAGTAAGTTTATTTTTTAATATTCTACTGACAAATCAATAACATATATTAGTCTTGCTCTCAGTGCCTTTAAAAATCGTTATATGGATTTTCTTTTATATGAGCCAAACCTTGTCATAATGTTTTTGTGCTTTGGGCAGTAGTTTAATTGATAAGTGGTATATTTTGGTGGTGCTGTAGTTTGTGCAGAGTAGAGAGACAGGTATATCTGTTTAGGTGCAGCCAAGGAGTGCTGTCACTGCCTCACTTTCTCGTCCATAGAAGGTAGAAGTATGTTGTCTTGTCTTGGTCCACTATCTTCCCTTTTACCAAATGTCAGACACTTTAGCGTACAGTTCCTATATTGGCAGGGTGCAGTCTAAAGGGAAAAGAGAAAAGTTGAAACACTTATTTAAAACTGTGGTAATAGCCAGATGGTATGTTTTAAGCTTAATTTTGACCATGAAACACAGCTGTTGTTATCTTCTGGAAAGTGTATGATTGCTTGTATGTATATAATTTAGCATACTTCCATCCAAATGCAACATTTACATTGTTTATGTTTCATCTGCATAGGCTCTTGGAAACTTGCACAAATGGCACATATTCGACCTGTACAGTGCAAGCTGCACTGGTTACCGTTTGAGAACTGGATCAGATTCAAGGTTCTGGTGCTTACCTTCAAGGCCCTTAATGGTCTGGGACCAATGTTTCCTCTAAGCTGAGTTAGTGTGAACTAGCTCATACTTTTTTAGCCTACAACTCACACATTCAGGAAAAATGGCCCCAGAGCAGAGGTGGCCAGACTGTGGCTTGGGAGTCACATGTGAATCTTTCACACCTATCATGTGGCTTTCAAAGCCCCCACTGCCCTGGTGGCAGCATTGGAGAAGGCATTTGGCTCTTTAAAATCACTTTTCCCAGTCAAGTCAGTCATCAGCTTGGATAATCCATGAAAAGTTAAAGTTGCTTTCTTTCCATCTTCCTCTCCCTATCTATTTTCTCCCTCCCTCCCCATTGCTGTCTTGCAGCTCTCAAACATTTGGCATTTATTCTATGTGGCTCTTACATTCAGCAAGTTTGGCCACCCCTGCCCCAGAGCAAACTAATTTTTGCAGTAGCTCATTAAGTAGATTTTTTCTCACAAAACTCCAAACCTTAGAGGGAGTATTGTCTGGGATCCATGTATCTTTGGGACCACCTTTCCTGGTATACCCTCTGAAGAGCGTTAGTGTCCGCTGAGAAGAACTTGCTTGTGATCCCCAGTCCGAGAGATATCCTTCTGTCCTCGACCAGGGCTTTTAGTGCCCCGGCCTCAACCTTGAGGAACACTCTGCTGACCAATATCCATGCCCTGCAGGGCTTGAAGCCTGTAAGGCAGAGATATTCCCTCAGGCATTTGGTTGACAACAGCAACAGTGTCCATCTGTCTGGCACTCCTCCCCCTCTTTCCATGAGATGGTAGCACAACTAGAAATTCAACCACCATCTATTTAATTTTGAATTGCTATTGGAATTTTATTAGATTTTAATGTTTTTAACTGTATGTTTTAGTATGTCATTGTATACCCCCCCGAGCCCTTTTAGGGAATGGGCAATATAAAAATTGAATTAAATAAATAGAATTATGTGGTGCCATGTGAGTTAGCCCAATTTTTGCATACCTACCATTTTTGTGACTGAAGTCACAGTTGTACTTAAGTGGAAACTGCGGCAATAAGATTTTGACTCTTCTAATTGGAATTCAACAATTAATAGAAGTCTTTGCTTCATAGGTTGATACCTGTTTTAGTGAATGGCATGAAATACTCAGAAATAGATATAATTCTGCTAAAAGTAAGTATCAGTTTTTTGCCCCATGGAAGAAGTGCTACTTAAATATTAATGGGTTAGGTTAAGTACTTTATTAAAAGTCATTTTTGTGTTTCTTACCTATACATGCCCAAAATGTAACTTCCTTTCAGTTTGTTCATAAAAGGGGCTGCGCAGTTTTTAACAGGGTTTGCATAAAGCCCAAAAAAACAGCTGAGCAGGGGGGAGCAGCTTGATCCTTGTTGCTCAGCTGCTTCAAGCTGTTGTCTGCAATCCCTTTAAGTTGGATGCTGGACTAGAGTGTTTCCCTGCCACACAGCTCTTTTGGATTGTCTTTTGCAGGATTGCCCAAAACAGATGACCAGGGAGTGCTTCCCCACCACTCAGTTGTTTCTGTGGTTTTTGGGGGCAGGGAAGCAGAAAGCAGGGCTTTAAAGGGACTCAGAGTCCTTTTATGCTCCAACTATGAACTGTTCTGGAAGTTTGTTGGAAGTTCATGATGGTGAACCTGTGATGAGAATTTGTGAATCTCAAAAAGGGCAAAAATTGTCACGAATTTTTCTTTGGGGTTCAGTTCGGTTCATGCCCATCTCTATTAATTATCATTATGTTTAAAAAATACTTCTAATCTGTTGTGTTCCAAAAACTCTAGGACATGTAAGAGAACTTAATGGCCCATCCAGCTTTTAAGATATAAATATCAAAACACTGTTAATTGTTTTTGAAAAGACGGGGGGAATTCTTGAGAATTGAGTGTGTCTCTAGATTCTGCTGTTTCATTTCTGGTAACAGGGAGATGTTGAAGAAGATGAAGCCATCCCAGACAGTGAACAAGATATAAGGCCCCGATTTCACCGATCACGGACAGTAGCTCAGCAGCATGAAGAAGATGGTATTGAGGAGGAGGAGGAGGAGGAGGATGAACTTGATGATGATGATACAATTTCTGACTGGAATTTAAGTAAGTCAGATTTCTGTATGAAAGACTGTAAAATCAAAATAGGTGCCTGGTCTCTCTGCTTGTCCTTCCTCCTGCCCTTTTGAAAGCTTCAGTCATTGTTCTGAAGGTAGAAACTCGTATCATATGAGATCCACTAGTGAAGCAGAGACTGCAGAGCAGCACTTCCTTATTTTCCTTTTCAGCTGCAATGTACTTAGCCCACTGAAATTTTGTTCCTGATTCCTGACAGTCATTGGACAGTCATTTTAACTTGTGGCCACTTTTGGATTCAGACACATTTTGGTGGATGTAACCACAAAATAGCTGGCACAGAAGACACAGCAACCATAGGAAGTCAAGATACGAAGCTGTGATTAACTCTTTTTATCTTTTCAGTACTTCTGGTAGACACTCTAGTTATTAAGATGCCCTTTAAAATGAACATAAGTCATGTAGCAAAGATCCTTGGGCTGTTATGGCAGCTGTGGAGCATTGATGTTTTTCAGTTGGAAGACCTGCTAGGCAAAAGTCCCAACCTCTCACTTCCTAAAAACACTTGATCCCTCTCAAAAACACTTGGCAGGCACCAGGAAAGGTGTCTATATAGGTGCCTTGGAGCCCATGACACCACACTGGGGTACCCAACATAAGGGGGCAATCTTGTTTTAAAAATCCTTCCAAACCCTGCCACTATGTGAGACAGGATGCTGGACTAGATGGACCATTGTGTCTGATGCAGCAGGACTCTTGTGCTCTTCTGTATGTAACTCTTCTGCAGCTTGACCACAAATTGAATATTTCTTCTGAGATTTTGCCGTTTAAATAGGTATGAAAATTATTTTTTCAACATAAAATTACAGTCTTTAGTCATTGTGGCTAAAATAGGTAAAGTGGATAAAATATAATAATGAGTTCTTTGTCATGGTTTGTGTGCTTTAGAGATGTTTGCTACAGGTCTATTGCACCTGTAAAATTTTTGGTACTTCAGAAAAATCCTGGATCCATACACTGGTACAGTATTCAGATCTGGAATTTTTCAGGAATCCCGATTTTTGGGGGGGTTCAATAGACCCAATAAGAAAAATACCAGTTTAAAAAAACCCAAAAAGCCAGCCGAATCCTGGGGCTGGCTTAACTTCTCCTGCAGCCCGCTTTAAACTGCTGCAGAAAAAACCAGCGCAGCATCTGCATGCCACAGGGAGGTTACTTCCCGTGGCAGGCTGATCCTGGCTTGGATGGCTTCTTTTGCAACCTGGTTTAAACCATGCCACTTTATACTTTAAAGAGACTGCAGTAGAAGCCCAACAAAGAGCTGAGAGGTAAGAGTAATCTGTTACTGCCTCTCCACCATTTTCAGACCTAGCGGTGATTCCCAAATATATATTTATTTTTTCGGGACACCCCCCCCACCCCCCAGGTTCTCCCAAGAAAATCCAGATACATTTGGGAAGCTGAAATATACAGGTACATTTTCGGTTTGGGTAGATTTGAAAGCACAGCCCTAGTGTGCTTCACCCTAATAGTATCTTGAGCCTGCATTCACAACTTTTGAGAGTATTCACAAACTTTGAAAGAGAGACGCTAGAGAAGTTCCACAGGCCCTGTATGATGGAGTGCACCCATCCTGACAGGCAGAGAAGTACTTACTTCCCCAATTCTTTGCTCACTACAGTAGGAACATTGTGAAGGATTTCTGTCTTGCAAAATCATATGGTAGGCTGTAGCCAACTACATATGCAAAAAAGTGGTTCCTCAGACTGTGGCCTTTCCCACCCGTGTTTACTCTTGGCCTTGATTGACACAGTTTCTTCAGTGGCTGTTTCAAAATTTGCACTGTATTACAGTAGATAAGATGGTCATTAGTCCAAGAGGATGCCTTATTGAGGACAGGACATCTTCTGTGTTTCCCCATTGCCAAAGACACTTTGCAATATTAAGAAAGAAGGAAATTGTAGCCTTCTCACTTCAGTTTAGCTGAGGCAGATATGGTTTGCACCCGTTTCACACTTTGAGAGGGCACAGTTTGTTCATTTTCCTCTTTTCAAAGGTAAGATTGTCCATCTGGACATGGAATAGCTGTACCTCATGGCAGTAGAGAGTTTACATCCATCCTTCACCAAAGACAGTTTTTAAATCTTACTACTTTAAGTTGCTAACAATACTGTGCATGGGGTTGAGCTCCCATGTCTGAAAGCACAAAATGAGCACTTGAATGCCAGATAATTGGCAATTAGGGTAATTGGAGACCTTATAACATTGCCACAAGGCAAACCAAACGTTAGAGAATTAGAGATAGGCTGTGAGGCATTTGCGAAATATTTTGCAGATAAAATCTCGTCACTCCGCCAAGACCTGCCTATCACAGATACAGTAAGTGAAACTGAGGCTCCGCGCCTGTCTTCGGATTTAATGCTGGACCACTTTGCCCCTCTCAGCCTGGAAGAAGTCGATGGAATCCTCTCTGCTGCTCGCCCAACAACATGCGATCTGGACCCTTGTCCCTCTTGGCTGATTAAATCTTGCCAGAGGGAGCTTAGATGTCCTTTACGGGACATCATAAATAGATCCCTCTTAGAGGGGCGTTTCCCAATACCTTTGAAAGAGGCCTTGGTCCGCCCCCTCCTGAAAAAATCTACAACAGACCCAGCCGAATTGGCAAACTACCGACCGGTGTCTAATTTACCATTTTTAGGTAAAATTATTGAGAGGGCAGTGGCGTTGCAGCTACAGAGATTTCTAGATGATGCTTCTGTCCTAGACCCGTGTCTGGTTTCCGACCGGGCCACGGGACGGAGACGGTCCTGGTCGCCTTGGCAGATGACCTCCAGCGGCAACTGGATCGAGGCGGTATAGCAGTGCTGATGTTACTAGAACTGTCGGCTGCATTTGATACGTTCGACCATCGGCTACTGATCCACCGCCTCACCGACATAGGGGTTAGGGGGTTGGCCTCACAATGGCTCTCCTCCTTCCTCATGGGTCGGGGACAAAGGGTGGCGATTGGGGGTGAACGATCCCAGAGGCACACACTGGATTGTGGGGTGCCTCAGGGAGCAGTTCTCTCCCCGATGTTATTTAACATCTATATGCGCCCCCTTGCCCAGATTGCCCGGAGGTTTGGGCTGGGTTGTCATCAATATGCAGATGGCACCCAGCTCTATCTGCTAATGGACGGCCGGTCCGCCTCTGCCCCGGGGAACCTGGATCAGGCCTTACAGGCTGTTGCAACGTGGCTTAGACTGAGTGGGCTGAAGTTGAACCCAGCGAAGACAGAGGTTCTCTGTGTGGGTCATGGCACTCTGGGGAAGGAAATATCTCTCCCGAACTTCGACGGTGCGCCGCTGAAGGCGGCGCAGTGGGTGAAGAGTCTGGGTGTTTTACTGGAGCCTTCACTATCAATGGAGGCCCAGATAACAGCCACTGCCAAGTCAACATTCTTCCATCTGAGGCGGGCGAGGCAGCTGGCCCCTTTCCTAGAGCATCAGGACCTAGCAACGGTGATCCATGCGACGGTCACCTCAAGATTGGACTACTGTAACGCCCTCTACATGGGGCTGCCTCTGTGCCGGACCCAGAAGTTACAACCAGTGCAGAATGCGGCGGCCAGGCTGTTGCTTGGTCTCCCAAGATGGGAACATATACGGCCGGGGCTACGCGAACTGCACTGGTTACCGATTGTATACCGGGTCCAGTGCAAAGTGCTGGTCATTACCTTTAAAGCCCTATATGGCTGAGGACCGGCCTACCTGAAGGACCGTCTCTCCCCGTACGAGCCCCAGAGAGCACTGAGGTCAGTAGGAAAAAACAGATTGACTACCCCTGGGCCAAAAGAAATCAAACTCCAGAACACCCGCACACGGGCCTTTTCTTCTGCGGCCCCATATCTTTGGAATCAGCTCCCAGAGGAGGTGCGGGCCCTGCGGAACCTCAGATCAGTTCCGCAGGGCCTGCAAGACCACCCTCTTTAAACTGGCGTTTATGAATAGCTGAATTACAAGTGCACAACAAAGAAATATCCGCCATCAATACCAACTGATAGATATAGCGCCAACGATAATATTATGGTTAGATTTAACTCAATTAAATGTAATTCAATTTAATGTAATTAATTAATAATGGCTTTTAATTAATGTATTAACTGGTTTTTAAGGTTAATTTAATGTTTATTAATGTAATGGTTTATTAATGTACTGTTGTTTTCTGTTGTTGTTAGCCGCCCTGAGCCTGCTTTGGCGGGGGAGGGCGGGATACAAATAAAATTTTACTTACTTACAGATACAAGATAAGCAGCCTGTTTTTAGAAAGCTTGTGAAATATTCCTATGACTTATTTTTTATTTAGTTTCTAACTAAAATGTATTCTCACACACACACATATTTTTAGGGAAGTGTTCTGCTGCTGCCCTTGATGTACTTGCCAATGTATTCCGTGATGAATTGCTGCCACACATTTTGCCCCTTCTGAAAGAATTGCTTTTTCATCCAGAATGGGTGGTCAAAGAATCAGGCATCCTAGTTCTAGGAGCAATTGCTGAAGGTAAGCCAATGTTTGGGTTACATGGCTAGTGTTTTATAATCTCAAATGTACCTTACATTTGTGGTTACCACTGTTAGCCTTCTAGTTTAATCCATAAATTGTGTCCCTGTTTCTAAGCCAAGAATGTGTAACAAAACATTTATTCTTGTAGGAGACCCAAAAGAGCTTTACTTAAACTGGCCTGATGCTCCTATAAAGAAAGTGACTTTCCAGGCAAGGGCTAATTAATCTGTGTTGGGATTCAAAGATGCCTTCAATCAAGAAGGTTCTTCAACGCTTGTATGTGGGAGTATCTCAAGCTGCATCTCCTTCATTGTTTTTGAGGATGCCCAGACAACCAGATTTTTTTTTCTTGGTAGTGTTGTGTGGGGCTTTATAAGAAAGGAGCAGGTAAAGGTGCAGTCCTTGAGCAAAAGATTTCCTTGAAATGTTTTGGGATCCAACCCATCTTCGCTATTTCCTCCACTAAGAAACATACATTGAAGTACATTGGCTTTTCTCCATGTGCATTTTTCTATACAGGGATCCACATGAAAATTATGTTTGAATTGGTCCTGTGAATGTTTGTCACCTAAGTTTTCTAGACTGATTTCAGAAGAATATTTCCTCCAAATTAGTTAGGTGGATTAGATTTCATATAAACCATATAGTGGTCTTTTCACTAGAAAGTGTGTGAATAGAAACATCTTCATGTGCAGAGTGCACAGTTAAAAGTTGATGTCCCAGTTTTGTTCAGACTACTTATTCCTCAGGCATCAGCTGTCTGACACCTCTTAATCAAGTAACCTTACTTTCTCTGCTTGCAAATCTTCACAAGATTGCTGTATAGATGATTTGGAATAAAGTCTTTAGAAGCTGTTCGTAAATGATAGTAAGAACTTATTTGTAATGGTGGTTGGGGTGGTGGTGTTGTAATTGCAGGTAAGTCAAATCTGTAAAATACAACGGCATAAGATTTAAGTTGTGCCCTATGACTGAGAATTACTCAATGTATAGTGACTGACTGTTGGCATAGTCTCCCCCCACCCCCTGCATACCCTGTTCTGTGTAACAGGATGTTGGCATTGGCACCTCTACGGTGGATGCTGTCCCAGTCACAGTAGTCACAGTAAATAAGTACAGATTACATAAATGATTACAGATTTCCTTTGCTGCTGCCACCCAGAAGCCAGAGCAGCTGATGCTTCTTCTCTCTTAGCTCCCCAACCATTTCTAAATATGCCTGCGGGATTAAGAAGGGTAGCTTTTGCTGCTGGATAGGATGTAGGTAGTGTGTTGTGCTGCTCCAACCCACCCACCTGCCCGCCAAATCTGCCACCTCACTGTAGAGCAAGCTGTAGGTGGTTAGATAGGATTTCTCTTAAGACACATGAAGGAAGATGGGCAAAAGACCACCTGATATTCTGAATTAATACTTGGCTGATATCCACCTTAATCTGTAATCATTTGCTGTGACTACTGAAATTTGCATTTTCTCTCTTTAACTAGTGGGCAGATTAAAAATCACATTGTATGTTGCTTTTGTGCCAGGTTCCAGAGTAGGTTTTCTATAGGTATGCAAAGGGTATTGAGTGATGCCTCCTTTTTTCTTTTAGCAAAGTACACATCAAAACATATTATTATGGTTCATGTAATATCATAGTTGCTCAAGCTGAGACATGCACGATATATTTTTTCCGCATGTTGGCTTTGCTGTTTTGACTATGTGGAGATGTGGCTCAGCAAGGCGTTTCTAATTAGTATCATCTTTTTGCAGGTTGCATGCAGGGTATGATTCCATATCTTCCTGAGCTAATCCCTCACCTTATTCAGTGCCTCTCTGATAAAAAGGCTCTTGTGCGCTCCATTACTTGCTGGACTCTTAGCCGCTATGCACACTGGGTAGTCAGTCAACCCCCAGACACGTACTTGAAGCCATTAATGACTGAGTTGCTAAAACGTATCCTTGATAGCAACAAGAGAGTACAAGAAGCTGCCTGCAGGTAGGTCAGAGCCATGAAAATATTAATTGAAAGTGAAAACTTTGCATAATAGTGAGTAGCTCTTCTTTGGGTAAACTTCCTTTTTTAAAAGGATTTGATAAGGATTTGATAGTTTGTCTACAGGAAAATAGGTGTATTATTTCCATCTGTAGATTGAATATTTTTGTTTTTATTTTCAGTGCCTTTGCTACTCTAGAAGAGGAGGCTTGTACAGAACTTGTTCCTTATCTTGCTTATATACTTGATACTCTGGTCTTTGCTTTTAGTAAATACCAGCATAAGAATCTGCTCATTCTTTACGATGCCATAGGAACTTTAGCAGATTCTGTAGGCCATCATCTAAACAAACCAGTAAGTACTGCTTCAGTTTTGTTAAGATAAAACCATTCACATTGGATCATTGCTGATTTCCTCCTACCTGCTTGCAGCCCTTGTGTGTCTCCTAAGCCTGTTTGAAAGGGTGGCAGTGTCTGACAATTTCTGCCAACCCTTAGTTGCTGCTTTTAGGGCAATATAGGAAGGCAAAGTGAGAGGGAAAAATTGGTAAAGTCTCCTTTTGTGGACTGCTCTGTTTGCAATTCTTTGAATCCAAGCCGTTGTTTCTTCCAAGGTTCATATTGCATAAAGTAGTTCCCTGCTTATGATGGGGGTGCACTGAGGCTAGCATGGAGTTGTGCCTTGCCTAAGACAACCTAGGAAATTCCTGGCAGAAGGAAAGTTTGAAACAGAGGCTTCCAGTTTGTGCTCACTGCTATATTACACCAGGCTTCTGTCAACTGCATATACCATCCTGAATCCCAACAACTGTAAATCTAGTTTTGTTGGCCCAGGCAGCAGTTGCTTTTGAGTGGCCATGCTATGAGGCAGACTGTTGTTGAAAATGAAGGGATTGTATTGTGGCCTCAGCAGAAATGTTCAGAGAACAAAGTTGACAGTTCTGTTGGGGCTAGTGCAGGTGTCTAGTGGAAGACAGAAGTAGCTGTTTGAATCCCAACTATGTCAATAAACAAAGAAGCTGATAAACTGTTTGAGGCTGAAGCTGGTTTGTTTGTTTAAGATTCCTGTATACTGCCTCTTCACAAAAAAGTACTTGGGGATTTTAAAAGCAGTATATATAATCTAATAGAACAACTGATATAACTATACAGTTCCAAATTAAAATCAACCAGACCAGTTTAAATAGTTAATATCAGCACAATAACTAATGCATAATAACTAACTAATGAAGATAACTAACACAAATATGCAATTCATAAATGCATAATATAAGCAGAAAGCATCAAAACAAATGTGGAAAACAAATATCTAACTATTGATCAATGCCAGCTGAAATTTAAAAAGTCTTATAGTGTTGGAAGATAGTTTACTGGCAGTTTAATGATCTCCACCATAGACATGATGCCCTGGGTGTGGTTCCATGCCAGACCTATGCAGTGCACCTTATTTCCCCCACATCTCAAGGTGCACACACAAGCAGATCCTGATAACAGACAGTTTGAGGAAGGAATTGAAGTGATGGGCAGTACATGAGAACCTGGGAAAAGGTACCAGCTTTACCCAACCGTGTAAAATTATAGTCACAACAGACACAAGCAAGAGAAGATGGGGAGCACTCTGCATGCACCTGGTAACACAAGGAAGATGGTCCACATAGGAAACTGCTCAGAGAGTCAACTGGATGGAACTTCAAGCAGTCAGGTTGGCACTAGCAGTCTTCCAGCAGTTGTACAACCAACTACACACTCGTATGTACTGACAACTTGACAACAACTGCACACACAGACTGGCAAGGAGGCACTAGATCAAAGTCATTGTACATGGAAACATGTCTGCTAAAAAGGGCAGAAAGAATTTAGCAAGCCTGAAAGTGGAACACCTCAAGGGTCAAGCCAACCAATAGGCAGGCTGGCTGAACAAGGAGTACTTGGACCCAGGAGAATGGAGCCTGAACAAGGAAATATTCAGCCAACTCACCCAGAGGTTTGGAACTCTGGCAATAGATCTGCTAGCAACTGTAAACCACCACCAAATGGACCGTTTCCCATCCAGGTTCCACAAGCTGAAAGCAGAGGGCATGGATGCAGTGTTATGTCCCTGGCTGGCAAGCCTACCCTACAGCTTTCCCTTGGACACACGGTGCTCAACAGTATCAGGAGGGAGAGGGCAGAGATCATATTTGTGGTCCCCTTCTGACCAAGGAGGCCATAGTTCTTGGACTTTGTTCAGATGTCAACCACGGCGCTGTGGACTCTGCCAACCAGAGCAGACATCCTTCACCAGGGACCTGTCTAGCACTCAGAGCCAGCATGGCTGCAGTTGACAGCCTGGAAATTGAAAGGAGGCCCAGGTTGCCTCCACTGCAAGGGCCACCATCTTCTTCGTGGTCTCTGTGCATCACACTTGTGGGATACTGCGCCTGCGCGGGTCCCCGATCGGTATCTGTAAGAAAGCCCGGGAATTTTCCGCCGTCGGCGCCACTGGGCACGCGCAGGCGTCCCACTGTGCACGCCCAACGGCGCCATCGCGGCAATCCCGCCAGTTCCTTTCTGACCGCTGCGCGAAGAAGCTGCGTTTCTCTCGTGTTCCCGGTCGGTGAGCTTCGGGTTTTTTCTACCCTTTTTCCCCCTCGTCTCTGTTTATATAGCCTGTTTGTTGTTTTCGTAGAGTAGTAGTTAGTTTAGTTAGTTAGTTAGTTAAAAAAAAAAAAGTGTTTTTTTCGGGTGCGTGTTGTGGCGGATCGCCGTCCGGGGCTTCCCCCCCCTTGTTGCTCCCTAGTTTTCCCCTCCTCAGAGGATTCTGAGAAGGTTTTTCCCTAGTACGATTGTCTATGGACAGTCGTTGGGGTTTTTTTAAGAGGTGCCAGGCCTGTGGGAAGAAGATCGCCCCCCCAGACGGCCATTCCCTGTGTCTCCTCTGCTTGGGGGAAGCGCACCGTGTGGAGGCCTGCCCACACTGCCTCCGCTTCTCCAAACAAACGAGGAAGAACAGGGCGGCAAGGCTATCGGCCGCATTAACTGCCTCGGCACTTCGTCCCCCGAAATCGTCGACGGGCCCTTCGGCATCGGTACCGAAAATGGCGGACGCCCAAGCCCCGACGGTCCCATTGGCCGATGCGACCGTGATCGAAGGGGAAGCACCGAGGGAGCGAGACCCCATGAAACGAGCCCTTGAGGGGTCGGTCGAGAGACCAGCGAAAAAGAGACGGGAGGAAGCGGGACGAGAATCTTCCTCCAAGAAGGCGAAGAGCAAGGAGAAGCGAAAACGGCCTCGCTCAACTTCGCCTCCCCCCGATGTGTCGGCGCCGATCATTGTCGACCCGCCGTGTAGGACCCCCCCTTCTCCGCTGCGCAGCCCATCGACACCTAGGGCCAGCGCTCATCGGCCACGCAGCCCACTGACTCCCGGGGCCGGCGCTCATCGGCCACGCAGCCCATCGACGCCCGGGGCCAGCGTTCAGCGGCCGCGCCCCCCAGCGTCGGAAGCAGAGATCGACCTAACGCGGCGATCTCCTTCGGCGGGCTCTCTTCGGCGAAGCGCCGAATCAGCCTCAGACGTCGAGGCATCTACATCGGCCGACGCGGCTAGAACCGCGACGCCTAAAGGCGGAAGACAGAGGGAGCCGTCGGTCGAGTCTTGGCGCTTCCCACTGATACCCCCTTGGGAGCAGCATAGATGGCAGTCGCCCTACCCCTGCTGCCCGCAGTATCATTGGTACCAACCAAGAGAGCACTCGGAGTGGGAGCAGTGGTCCGAAATGTCTTCTTTCTCCAGGACATCGCACTGATCCAGAAGGCCATCGGCATCGGTCTCGATCCCACTGGAGCGACGCGTCGCACCGACAGAGCCCCAGCACCGACCCCCGACGCCGATCCAGTCACCGCGGAGGGAGCCAACAACCACCCCTGTCGGACCGCTCAGAGCACAGAGCGTCTTCGCCATTGGGGTCGGAGAGCGACGAGGAGAGAGCCTGGGAACCCTCGCCAGATCCCAACACAGCGGAAGACCTCCCAGTCTCGCCCTCAGAAGACCTGCGGTCCTATGCTGAGATGGTTAAAAGGATGGCAACCACCATTTCCTTGCCCATCTCCCAGCCCAAGCCAATCGTGGACGATAACGTCTTTGATATTGTGCAACGGGACACGTCCACGGCTGTAGCTCTGCCTGTAACCAAGGTCATCCTACAGGCACTCAAGGAGCCATGGAAGAAGCCATCCTCGGCACCGGTGTCTTTGAGGAAGCTGGACCATATGTACAAGGTCCAGGAGACGGGGGCTGAGTTTCTCTTTACGCACCCAAAACCAAATTCAGCCATCGTCTCATCTTCCTCGAAGTCGCGCAGGGTGCATTCTGCCCCTCCTGGCAAGGAGGGGAAGAAACTGGATGGTATGGGCAGGAAGATCTATTCGGCGGGATCCCTTGGCGCGAAGGTATCGAACTATGCGGCCTGCATGGCGAGATACCAGTACGCCATGTGGGAACAGCTGTCCCCCCTCCTTTCCGCTCTACCCGAGGACAAGAAAATGGCTGCAAAGAGACTACAAAAAGAGGGCCTGGCAGTAGCCAAGCAGCAGCTAACAGCAGCAAGGCACATGGTGGATGTGTCTGCCACAGCCATCACGTCCGCCGTCTCCATCCGTAGACACTCCTGGCTACGGTCTACCGCCCTGCAGCAAGACACCAGGGCGCTCATCGAGGACTTACCCTTTGAAGGGGACGGCCTGTTTAGTACCACCACAGACAACGCCCTGCAGGAACTGGATAAGAACGTGAAGATTTCCAGGAGCCTGGGGGTTCAGGCACCCTCCAGACAACCCAGAGCCAGGCAGTGGAGCAGATCCTGGACCAGGAAGCCTCCCCACAAGCCACCCTCAGACCAACAGTGGCGCCCTCGTACCTCCCAACCCGACAAGCAGGCCTACTCCGGGAACAGCAGAGGTCGCTACGGCACCCAGCCCTCGGGCAAATCTAAGGGCGCCCGCCCCTCTAAGCAGGGACTTTGACTTTGCTGTGGCACGCATCATCGCCCCCACCCATTCCACTATCCGCCTCCGCCCTTTCCTGCCTGCCTGGGAGCGGGTCTCCTCAGACAGGTGGGCCCTGTCCATCATCAAAGAGGGCTACAAAATAGACTTTGCTCAAATTCCAAATCAGTCTGTAGTGGTCACCACTCCTCCCTCCCCACCTCTGCTGGCGGAGGTGGCCAACCTCCTGCAGAAACAAGCCATAGAGAAGGTACCCACGGAGGGCAGAGCGGATGGGTTCTACTCCCGCTACTTCCTAGTCCCCAAGAGGGATGGAGGCTTGAGGCCTATTATGGACCTTCGGAATCTGAACAAATTTATCCTGTACCAGAAGTTCAGGATGTCCACACTGCAATCAATCCTGCCCCTCATCAACCAAGGGGACTGGATGGCCACCCTGGACCTCAAGGATGCTTACTTCCATATCAGCATCCACCCAGAGTTCAGAAGGTTTCTAAGATTTGCTGTAGGCCCACAGCATTTCCAGTTCACGGCCCTACCATTCGGACTGTCCACAGCACCCAGGGTGTTTACAAAGATGATGAGCGTAGTGGCTGCCCACCTCCGCCTGCAGGGAGTGATAGTTTTCCCATATATAGACGACTGGCTCCTGGTAGCCAGATCAAGGGAAAGCCTGTCCGCTCACATCACGGCCACATTACGCCTTCTCGATGCCCTGGGCTTGCAGGTCAACCTAGAGAAATCAAAGCTCACTCCATCAAGGACAGTGCAGTTCATAGGTGCAGTGCTGGACACAAACCTTCATCGGGCGTTCCTGCCCGCCCAGAGGGCAGAGGACATCGTGAGCACGGTGCAGTTACTCCAAACACAAGGGTGGGGCACAGTACAACAGCTTCAGCGGATGCTGGGGCTGATGGCGGCGACGACAAGCGTGCTACTCTTCGCGAAACTGAAGATGAGAGACCTGCAGCTATGGTTTCTTCGTCAGTTTCGCCCAACCAAAGACTCACCTCGAAAGAGGTTCACTATTCCCCCTACGACGCTCCAATCGCTTCAGTGGTGGGAATCGAAGGACAACATTTGCCAGGGGGCCCCCTTCCACCTCCCGGCTCCCTCAGTAACTATTACCACGGACGCTTCCCTGTGGGGGTGGGGGGCCCACATGGACGGCCTGTGCGTGGGGGGCCAGTGGCCTCCCAAGCTGGCCCTGCACCACATAAACTACCTGGAACTCCTGGCGGTGCACTTCGCCCTTCGCTCCTTCCGCCCAAAGCTGGCGGGAAAGACAGTGGCATTGCTCACAGACAACACCACCGCCCTGGCCTACATCAACAGGCAGGGTGGGACAGTGTCTCGTCGGCTCTGTGCGCTGGCAATGGACTTGTGGTCGGAGTGCATCCAGAACAACATCTTCGTGAAGGCTGCACACCTGCCAGGGGTCCTCAACACACAAGCGGACTCCCTCAGCAGAGGGGGGGGCGTCACCACACGAGTGGGAGCTGCAGTGGCGCTTCCTGGAACCAGTCTTCCAGCTGTGGGGATACCCACAACTGGACGCCTTTGCTACAGCAGAGAACAAGAAGTGCCCCATGTTCTGCTCCAGAGGGGGGGCGGACCCATCATCCCTGGGGGACGGACTCCTCCTTCCCTGGGCGGGCCGGTTCCTCTACTTGTTCCCGCCCCTTCCCCTGTTGACGAAAGTAGTCAGCAAGATAGCAACAGAGCGTCCACGTTGCATCTTGGTGACCCCTTGGTGGCCCCGCCAGAACTGGTTCTCCACCCTACTACAACTGTCGGGGGGGAGCTTCTACCACTTCCCAGCAGAACCAGACCTCCTGTCATCTCAGGGGGGGCACGTCCTGCACCACAACGTGCCACACCTGAAACTGACAGCATGGCTAATAGACCTTTAGAGTTCTCTGACAGGGTCCAGGAGGTCCTACTGAACAGTAGGAAACCCTCCACCAGAGCTTCCTATGATAGGAAGTGGAGGAGGTTCTCGAGCTTTGTGGCTGACTGATCAGGCACACCGCATGAGGCAGGCCTGCCGGTAATTTTTGATTTTCTGCTATCCCTGCTGGACGCAGGCCTAGTTTTCTCCTCCATCAAAGTCTACCTGGCAGCTATAGCTGCCTATCACGAACCCGTGGGGGGGTACTCTATCTTTGCTCACCCTCAGTCCAAAAAGTTTTTGAGGGGACTGTTTAGGCTGCACCCACCATCAAAGCCCCCCACTCAATTGTGGGACTTGACACTGGTCCTGGACAAACTGACTAGGCGTCCCTTTGAACCTATGGCCACGTGCTCTCTGCAGCTTCTGTCCTGGAAGACTGCCTTTTTAGTGGCCATCACTTCTGCACGCCGCGTGGGGGAACTCACGGCGATGCGTTGTGACTATCCTTATTTAGTTTTTAGAGAATCTGGTGTCTCCCTGGCCCCAGACATCACTTTTCTCCCTAAGGTGGCCTCCCAATTCCACCTCTACCTAGAGGTTTGGCTACCAACCTTTTTTCCTAACCCCTCCTCGGATGAGGAGCGTAGGTTGCACGCCCTGGATGTCAAGCGTGCCTTACTCTTTTATCTAAAGCGCTCTAAAGCCTTTCGCAAGGACCAGCAGCTTTTCGTCTCGTACACCACGCCTAAGGTGGGCTCCAGGATCTCGTCCCAGAGGTTCTCAAAGTGGCTGACGGAGACGATCAGGCTCTGCTACCTCCTGGCAAAGAGGCCGTTCCCTGGACCTGTCCGTGGACACTCCACAAGAGCGATGGCGACGTCGGTGGCGTTCCTGAAGGGTGTGCCCTTGACAGATGTGTGCAAAGCTGCTACCTGGTCGTCCCCGCATGCCTTCATGAAGCACTACGCGCTAGACGTGCATGCTCAGCAGAGGACTCTGTTTGGGACTGCGGTGCTACAATCTGCTGTTTCCGGTTGACCGTCTTCCCACCTCCAGGTATGCCTTGCTTGCTAATCTCCCACAAGTGTGATGCACAGAGACCACGAAGAAGATAGACAGGTTGCTTACCTGTAACTGTAGATCTTCGAGTGGTCATCTGTGCATTCACACTACCTGCCCTCCTTCCCCACTGCTGACGGTCTCCCTCCAGTAGGAGATTCCAGCGGTCATGAAGGAACTGGCGGGATTGCCACGATGGCACCGTTGGGCGTGTGCAATGGGACGCCTGCGCAAGCCCAGTGGTGCCGACCGCGGAACATTCCCGGGCTTTCTTACAGATACCGATCGGGGACCAGCGCAGGCGCAGTATCCCACAAGTGTGAATGCACAGATGACCACTCGAAGATCTACAGTTACAGGTAAGCAACCTGTCTTTTTTCCATCTGAGGTGGGCTTGGCAGTTGGTACCCTACCTCGCCTCCCATGACCTAGCCACAGTGATTCATGCAACGGTCACCTTTAGATTGGATTATTGTAACTCTCTCTATGTGGGGCTACCCTTGGTCCTGCTCCAGAAACTCCAGCAAGCGTAGAACACAGCAGCCCGGTTGTTAGCATCGAGGCCTATCTGGGCATGGATGCATCAGTGCTGTGTGAACTGCACTGGCTACCCATTGAGTACTGGGTCCATTTCAATGTGTTGGTCCTTACGTTTAAGGCCTTTTACAGCCTGGGGCCTGCATATCTTCAGGACTGCCTCTCCTCATATGAGCCCCTGCAGGCACTGCAGTCAGTTACACAACATCTTCTCGTGATTCCTGGGCCTAAGGATGCTCGTCCGGCTTTGATGAGGGCCAGGGCCTTTTCTGTCCAGGCCTCTACCTGGTGGAATGAGCTCCTGTTGGAGATCCAGGCCCTGCGGGACCTATCCAAGTTCCACAGGCCCTGTATGATGGAGTTCTTCTACCAAGCTTTTGCTTGATCCAGTGGGCATTCTATGAAATCATTGCTCCCCCAGCATCCTACCATCAAGGTGCTCAAGCTGTGTTGAAAGCTTCCAGCCTACTCATTATGTGATTTGTTGTACTGATTATTGCTCTCAGATCTGATCATATCTGTGATTATGATGTTTTTGAAGTGATTCATTTTAATTTTTAATGCTATAAGGTGCCCTGAGCCTGCTTGCGGGATAGGACAGGGTATAAGTTGAAGAATTAAATTAAAGGACAGCCTTAGAGGCACAAGGATTCCCAAGAGATGTCATGCTACAATGAAGATGACCAGCAACTAGATGCCTATATAACCACACATGGCTGATGTTCAAGAGGTGGGGCACCAAAAGGGAGCTGGGCCCACTGCAGCCAACAACATAGTGGCATTCTTATTTGACAGATGGAAACAGGGTTTCAGGCCAAATGTTAAAATATCAGGTGGCAGCCGTAAACTCCTGCCTCAGCCAAATGAAATTTAGAGACATATCCAAGAACAAATATGTTAAAAGGTTCATCATGGGGGCAAGACAACTAGTCCTGCCTGTCCACCATAAATTTCCTACATAAAGTTTATCAGCAGTCTTAAGGACTCTCACCAAACTGCCATTTGAGCCACTAAAATAAAAAAAAGAACCTCAAGTTGTTATCATGGAAAGTGGCCTTCTTGATAGCTATAACATCAGCTAGGAGGGTTATTGGAATTGGCAGTATTATCTGCAAGGAAGAAGTTATGCATTTTCCAAAAGGAATCCATGTCTCTGAGGACAGATCCCTCCTTTGTATCCAAGGTAAATTCAGCTTTACTCTTGAACCAGCCAGTTACCCTGCCATCCTTTTGTCTGCATCTGAAAGAAGAGTTATGGCACAAACTGGATCTGTATGGGACTCTTCACATCCTGAACAGAACAGCTGCATTCAGGCTATCAGAGTCACTGTTTGTCTCACACAGTTTGCAAAACCAAGGAAAGAGGGTGTCAAAATCCACCATTGCCTACTGGGTCAAGCAGTTATTGAGGCATATGAAACAAGGGCTGGCACCACCAAAAGCAGTCTCAGCACACTCAACTAGATCATCAGCAGCAACAGTTGCCTTCTCCAGTAGGGCTACAGTGGAATTGATTTGCAGAGCTGTGACATGGGGATCATTTTCAACCTTTGAGACATTAAAGAATAGATCAAGTGTAATCAGTGGAAGGGTTCTGCAACAAATAGTGGAGCCATGAAGGTGGAAAAATGACTCACCCAAAAACTCAGCTTGGGTTAAGCTAACCAGTTCTGGATGACTCTTCTCTCCCCCCCCCCCAGCTGAAGGAGAATTAAACATTGGACCTTACCTGAAGGCTTCTTTCCTTCAGTGGGGACGAAGTTAGTTTGCTGTTGTGGTTAAGAGCAGAAGACTCTAATCTGGAGAACTGGGTTTGATTCCCTACTTCTCCACATGCAGTTGCTGGGTGACCTTGTGTCAGTCACAGTTCTCTCAGAGCAGCTCTCTTGGAGCTCTTTCAGCCCCAACTTCCTCAAAGGTAGGGAATGTGTTGTGGGGAGAGGAAGGGAAGGAGATTGTAAGCCTCTCTGCGTGAAGGGTAGGATATAAATCCAATATCTTCTCCTTTCCCCCCTCCCCAAACACAAAAAAGTAAAGAGCACAGAAGGAATACAATGCAAAGACCTCAAGGTGGCACACAATGATATAAGATACAGAGCTTGGACATGTCTGGAGGAGGCATGCAAAAATTTGCATAGTCCTACCTGAGAGAGCAGAGGTGTGACCTAACCAGTTCTGGATTACTTTGACCCCACTGAAGAGAAAAAACTTTCAGGTAAAGTCCAGTAGTTCGTTAATGTCTATTAAGAAACTGACAAAATTAAGCCTGGAGGGGTCTGGGGAAGATTTCCAATGGCAAAGTCTTACTTTAAAACCAAGGCTGTTAAAGTATGTTTCTTGGGGATCTTCTTCGTGGTCTCTGTGCATTCACACATATGGGTATTCCTCCAGAATGGCCCTGACCTCGGAGAGTTCAAAGCAATCTTGATCGTAGATCTGGCGCGCCTCCCCCTCGTCCTGGGGCGGAGCCACCGTTTGCGCATGCGCGGACGAGGGGGGAGGCGTCTAGCCACTCAGTTTCTTCCTTACCGCTGACCCGATCGCACCTACCTCGTTGATCTCCAACTTCCTCACTGCAATCTTCAGCAAACTACTTCTTTCTTCAACATACTTCAGTCTTTCATCTTCACCTGGTATCGTATAAAAAAAAAAAAAAAAACCCCTCCTCACTATCTTTCGGACTTTTTCCCTCACCCCCCCCCCCCCGGGAGCGGATGGAAGGAAGGGACAAGGTCACTTTCAAACGCTGCACGCGCTGCTCTGCCAAGATCCCATCGTCTGACGGGCACTCCCTCTGCCTTTTCTGCCTCGGGGAGACCCACCGCACGGATTCCTGCGTCCACTGTAGCCAGTTCGGCAAACAGGCCCGCAAGAATCGCGCCGCGAGACTCCGGAGCCATCTAATGGAAGCCTCCCTCCGACCGCATGGCGCGCAACACCAGCCTCCGCCATCTTCCCCACTCCACGTGGGAACGGCGCAGCCGGCAGCTTCCGTGGCTCAAGGTCCCTGCAAGCCTAAGTCCGGCAAACATACCACAAAGTCGGACGGCACCAAGAAGCATCACCGCTCCGAGTCCGCCCACGTGGATCCGACGAGCACCGCCAGCATAAAGAAAACCAAGTCTGCGCATCGACCCTCCGACCAATCTGGGCAACCCACGAGCTCGAACCCGGCCACGAGCTCGACCGCAGTAAGATCGACATCGAACCCGACCACGAGTTCCGCCTCGGCTCCAAAGACACCAACAGTGAAATCGACACCGACGCCGAACATCACACCATTGGAGATTGTGCGCATCTCCTCCAAGTCGCCGTCAATCACGACCTCTCCACCCGACCAAATACTCGAGGTCCACTCCCCTGCAAAGAGCCACCAACCACTCGACCCCCGCGCCTTCGTAGATCTCTCTAAGCCGCTGGAAGCCCAATCCCTGACCAGGGAACCTTCAACTCCGAGAGTCCTTTTACCACGGCAACCCACACCAAGAGCTCACAGCCGCCAACGCTCACGCAGCCGCCGACGCTCCCGCAGCCACCGTAGGCAACGTTCCCGTAGCCGCCGCAGGGACAGCCGCCAACGTTCCCGCAGCCGCCGCAGTCACCGTTCCCACAGCCGCCGTAGAGAGAGATACTCCTACTACTCCCCGTCGAGATCTAGATCTCGCTCTCCCCGGACCCGACGAGGGCACCGACGATCCCCCTCTCACGACCGCTACCGCTCGGATTCGAGAGGGCGCCACTACCACAGCTACCATGACTCCCCTCGGTACCGAGACCGCGCGGACAGACACGATCGAACCCGACACTACGAAGCGTCCCCGCGCACACACCACCTCGACTACGACACACTCGCTCAGCTCCATGACGAACGCAGCCGCCTCGACCTCGAGCCGAAACTGCCCTCACCACCGGGCTCCATACACACTGCGACAAACAAACAGCTGCCACCCGTAGAAACCCAACCAGACCTACAGCACGAATCCGACGACGACTCCGAAGCCGAACTCTCCGAATCCGACCGCTCCTCGGGGTCGGACCTACAATCCCCGGCTTCCGATATAGCTAAACCGGCGGACCTGTCTCCATCAGAGGGTCCGAAATCCTACCTTGACTTAGTCTCCAATATGGCGAACTCGCTGAACCTGAAGCTTAACACAGACGCACCCAGGGTCTCGGACGTCGTCTTTGACCTCGTACATTCAGACCTCCCAGCAAGCTCCTCTCTCCCTATGCTTCCCGTCCTCCTCGAGACACTCAAGGAAGCCTGGGACAAGCCGGCATCGGTACCTCCAACCTCCAAAAGAGTCGAAGCCCTTTACAAGATCCACGCGCCGGATGCAAAGTTCTTGTTCACCCACCCGGCTCCCAACTCCATAATAGTTCACTCCTCCTCGAAATCGAAACAGACGAGACACCCGGTACCCCCGGAAAGAGAGGGCAAGAAGCTCGATACTATAGGGCGAAAGATATACTCGCTCACTACAGCTGCAACAAAGATACAAAACTACACGGCATGCTTCTCAGCATATGCATACAACCTAACCACCTATCTCAACACCCTGATACCCTCCTTACCCGAGGAATCACGAAAACCAGCCTCTAACGCCCTACAGGAATTAGCAAGACTGAGCAAGCAGCAGATTAACACAGCTCGCCATGCTGCACAGTGCTCCTCCAAAGCCTTGGCCTCAGCTATAGCCTTACGCAGACATGCGTGGCTTAGGTCCTCGTCACTCCAACCGGACATTAAATATAAGATTAAGGACTTACCCTTCGACGGCCTTGGACTGTTTAACGCAGCCACAGACGACATCCTCACATCAGTCGATGACGGCAGGAAACGGGCGAAACGCTTGGGGGTCTCCCAACAGCAACCCCAGTTCAACAGGCAGAGGAACTGGAAGTCCACCTACCATAAGGGTACCAAGTCCCCCAGACAGCAAACCTCATGGAGACGGAAAACCCCCCAGTCCAAGCTGTCATCTCAATACAGACCACGCACGCAAACTTCCAAAAAGACCGCAGCTACCTCAAAACCGTCTCTTTGACCACCCTGCCACGAGACGTCCAGTTTCCCTCCTTCAGCCAAACCCCCACACCCGTCTACAACAGTTTTACTCCGCCTGGAGAGACATAACATCGGACGCTTGGGTCCTCACCATCATACAGAGAGGATACCTAATAGAATTCACATCCACCCCGAAACATCACAGATTTCTTACCACCCCATCGTCCGCACCGCTACAGACAGAAATCGCGTCCCTGCTAGACAAGAACGCGATAGAACCAGTCCCACCCCAATACCATTGCACCGGGTTCTATTCCCGCTACTTCCTGGTGCCGAAAAGGGACGGAGGTCTCCGCCCGATCCTCGACCTTCGCAAACTAAACCTCCACATCACCTACAAGAAATTCCGTATGATCACACTCCAGGCAATCCTTCCGCTTATCCCAGAACGCTCATGGATGGCATCCATAGATCTACAGGACGCCTACTTCCACATCACAATCAACCACCATCACAGAAGATTTCTCAGATTCGCCGTCGGGGAGCAACACTTCCAGTTCCGCTCTCTCCCATTCGGCCTATCGACGGCCCCGAGAGTCTTCACCAAATGCATGGCAGTGGTTGCCGCATCATTACGACAACAGAGCATATTGATATACCCATATATAGACGACTGGCTGATCGTCGCCCATTCAAGGGAACAACTCCAACTGGACGTCTCCACTACCCTCTCCCTCCTGGCCACACTCGGCCTCCAGGTCAACTTATCAAAATCCAAACTAACCCCCACTCAGAGAATTCAGTTCATAGGAGCAGACATCTCCACAATCTCCCAAACAGCCTCTCTACCGCACGACAGAGTACTCAGCATACAATCTCTGGCCAACACCATCATTGCCCAGCGCTCCCAGACAGCCCTAACGTTTCAAAGGATGCTAGGCCTAATGGCAGCAACCACCGCAGTCCTATGCTTCGCAAAACTTCACATGCGACCCCTGCAGATGTGGTTTGTCAGGACCTTTCATCCTCACACACAGCACCAATCTACACTCTTGACCCTTCCATCGCACATCGTAACATCCCTCAAATGGTGGACGATGGAACATCACCTCCGCACGGGCATGCCCTTCAAACAAGCTCCCCCCTCAGTGATCGTCACCACGGACGCCTCCAGGTGGGGATGGGGAGCCCACTTAGGAACCCTCACAGTCCAAGGCCAATGGTCGGACTACGAGCGGTCCCTCCACATCAACTGCCTAGAGCTCCTTGCAGTACACAAAGCGCTGAGATCCTTTCTCCCATCGCTACGGAATCAGCACGTCCAGGTCACTTCCGACAACATCGCCACGGTCTTCTACATCAACAGACAGGGAGGCACCGCCTCCATCAGACTCTGCAAGAGGGCCCTGGCATTGTGGCATTGGAGCATCACCCAGGGCATCTTCCTCACGGCCGTTCACCTACCAGGGACCGAGAATACCCAGGCGGATGCCCTGAGCCGCCACTCGACCAACAACCACGAGTGGTCTATCAGCGCTCAATACATCCAACAAATCTTCAAAACCTTCGGAACCCCGAGCATAGATGTATTTGCCTCACCATCAAATGCCCAGTGCACCCACTTCTACATGAGAGGTCCACCATCCCAGCTCTCCAGAGGGGATGCATTCCTCCAAACCTGGAAGGGAAAACTACACTACCTGTTTCCCCCCATCCCACTCATCACAAGGGTCCTGCAGAAAATCCAAACAGACCGCACGAACTGCATCCTCATAACCCCATGGTGGCCACGCCAACCCTGGTTCACCACCCTCCTGTCTCTGTCCAACAGGACATTCCTAATCCTCCCACAAGCACAGGACCTCCTCTCCCAACAAGACGGGAAGGTCCTACACCACAACCCGGCATCCCTCAAATTGACGGCCTGGAGAATCAGTTTTTAGACTTTCCCCCGGACGTTCGCCAAGTCCTACTGAACTCTAGAAAACCATCCACTAGGAAAGCCTATCTACTAAAATGGAAGCGCTTCACCCACTACGCCTCTCAACACAACTTTGACCCTAACTGCGCTACCATCTCTCAGGTATTAACTTATACCTTAGCACTCTCAAGAACAGGCCTCTCATACTCCTCCCTGAAGGTACACCTCGCAGCTATCTCTGCCTTCCACCCCCACATCGGGGGAACAACAGTCTTCTCTCATCATGCCACGAAGGCCTTCCTCAAGGGCATCATTCGCCTACACCCTCCTGTCAGACAAATCCTTCCAACCTGGAGCCTCTCTCTAGTGCTCAGCCAGCTCATGAAACCACCCTTTGAGCCCATGGCATCTATTCCACTACACCTGCTATCGTGGAAAACAGCACTACTCACGGCTCTCACCACAGGCAAGAGGGCTAGCGACATCTGTGCCCTGAGGGCGGACCCACCCTACACAATCTTTCACAGTAACAGGGTGGTCCTTCGCCCCGACCCGACCTTCCTACCAAAGGTCGTCTCTCCATTCCACCTAGGGAAACAGTCAACCATACCAGCCTTTTTCCAGCACCCCTCGGACGCAGGCCAGAGGGCTCTCCACAACTTGGACGCGCGCAGAGCGCTAGCTTTCTACATAGACAGAACTCGAGAATTCCGTAAGGATCCGAGACTCTTTGTCACCTACGCCACCCATAATAAGGGCAGCAAAATATCTACTCAGAGGCTCTCTAAGTGGCTCGTTGCCACCATAGAACTCTGCTACCAACTGGCGAAACAACCAGTCCCGCAACACATACGAGCTCATTCTACTAGAGCCGTCGCCACCTCGTCAGCTTTCACGAAGGGCATCCCTATAGAGGACATCTGCGATGCAGCGGTCTGGTCCTCCACGTCTACCTTCGCCTCGCACTACGCTCTTGACGTTCGTGCCCGGCGTGATGCCTCCTTCGGACAGGCTGTACTTCGCTCCATCTTCGACTGACCACCGTAAGTACCACTCTCATTACATTCTGGTCTAACCTTGCATACTTTTTACAGATCCAGCACCCGCCTCCGAAGGGATAGCTCGCTAATCACCCATATGTGTGAATGCACAGAGACCACGAAGAAGATGGACAGGTTTCTTACCTGTAACTGGTGATCTTCGAGTGGTCATCTGTGCAATCACACAGACCCACCCAGCCTTCCCCGCTGCTGGACACTCACCTAGCACGTCTTCCACCTGTCCGGTGGCGGGAAGAAACTGAGTGGCTAGACGCCTCCCCCCTCGTCCGCGCATGCGCAAACGGTGGCTCCGCCCCAGGACGAGGGGGAGGCGCGCCAGATCTACGATCAAGATTGCTTTGAACTCTCCGAGGTCAGGGCCATTCTGGAGGAATACCCATATGTGTGATTGCACAGATGACCACTCGAAGATCACCAGTTACAGGTAAGAAACCTGTCCTTCCTTTAATCTTATCAACTGACACTGTAAGCTTATTTTGGAGTCCTGGGTATCAATGTTATGATTTATATTTCTGGAAGCCTGCTTTGTGCATAGAAGAACGGGGATATATCTGTTGAACAAATAGGTAGGGGGAAATTACAGTTTATCAGTTTTGCAGCTCTCAAGTAACTGTGCAACTTCACCATTTATAGGAATATATTCAAATGCTTATGCCTCCACTAATCCAGAAATGGAACATGTTGAAGGATGAAGATAAGGATCTTTTCCCTTTATTAGAGGTAAATGTTTCTTCCTAGTGAGAATACTCTAGTCCTTTGTGATGTCTGTTGTACTTCATTGTTGTGGTTACCTGCAAGGGAGTATGTAGAGATTAAGGCTGTAATCTTTTGCATACTTGCTTAAGAATAAGCCCTATTGAACTCAGTGGAATTTATTGCTTAGTTATTTGGGCTGTAGGAGCCTTTATTGTAGTTAAATTCTCAGCTGGAGTTTGCCCTTGGGTCTTCAAATACAGACTCATTACTCTGATTAAGCTACCACATTGTCGCGAAGCTTCTTACCACTCTCGGGAAGCCCATATGCTCCAGCCCCAGAACTGTATTCACTGATATTAGAACACTTTAGATGGAACTCATCTAATACAGATAAACTTTTAGTCTGGTGGGTGGCTGTTCTACCCAGACATAGCAAATTTTCCCCAAAGAAAATGCACTGGGATATTATCTGCAGTCTCTTTGGAGGGGAAAACTCTCCAGGGTTTAATTTTCTATATTGTGGATTTTTTCTTTTCTTTCTTTTTTGTAAACATGTTGTAGAAAAGTTTGTAGCATGTCAAAATGAATACTTCATTCAAGGACCTAGTAATGTGCTTAAAACAGAATCCACGTTCCATTTTTTCAGTGTAATGTATGATTCGAGTAACTAAAAGGTGTCAATTTTGGTGTTACCTTTATTTCAGTGCCTATCTTCGGTTGCCACTGCCTTGCAATCTGGCTTCCTTCCATACTGTGAACCTGTGTACCAGCGCTGTGTAAACCTGGTACAGAAGACTCTTGCACAAGCCATGGTATTTTTCTGTTGTTCTTTCATCTGTGAAGCCATTAATCCTCAATTCAATTTGTCAGCATTTGTAAATGAAAGCGAAAGAATGTTCTTCAACCGGTCTTGTTGGCTTAAAGTAAATAGCAAAAAATGAACACACATGAAGCTACCTTATACTGAATCAGATCCTTGGTTTATCAAAGACTGATTCTACACACAGGTTTGATTAGCACTGAATCCACCTGCTAGAGACCCGCATCATGCAAAATGAGTCCACATTTAAAAATATGCTCCTCACCTTTTGCAGAGTTTTACATCTATATTTGCAAAAGAAGGAGGAAAGCCTGCAGGCCCTCACCGCTGTCTCTCAAGATTGCCTGTTCATGGGGGTGGGGGTTGAAACCCCAGTCAAAGTGCTGCTGTCACACGCATACTCTCAACCAGCCAAAAATGGACTTTGCTTTAACTCTGGTTGGAACTGGGCTTTTATTCCAGGAGATGGGAGGAGAGGTGGGCAGAGCCGCCAACAACCTGGAGCAGGGGAGAGATGATGCCCCTGGCAAGGACTCCAGCCGCCCGTGTGGCAGTGCACACATTGCTATCACACACTGCCTCTTTCTCCTTGCAAGGGAAGTCAAGCTCAGAGAAGAAGGCGCCCCTCTCAGCTGCTCTTGCCTGAAGGCAAGAGAATCTGGACGGGGCCAAGTGCACTCTTCTCCTCTGAGCTTGGAGGAGAAGAATGCGCCTTACTTGGCTGCTCTTGCTTTCAAGTGCTCTCGCAAGGACGGGGATTTGGGGAGGAGTTTGACAACTTCTAGAATTACAGCTTTAGATCCAAATCTGCAGAAAGCCCCAGTTCAAAAAGGGGTCTTGTAAAGTGAGGAGCAACTCTGTGGTGAAAATGCTCTCGATGCCAATTCATGAAAGTGAATGTGAACCACTACGAAAAATCCAAAACAAGACAGAAGTGATGGCTGTATGCAATGTAAACTAACACTTTTTAAAGCGCACTGAAAGGAAATCTTCTGCCCAGTGTAAAATTGGCCAAAGTCAATATTGTTGACTCCTGGCGGGCAGTAGCTCTCTAGGGTCTCAGGCAGAGGTCTTTTCACATCACCTGCTGCTAGATCCTTTGAGAGATGGTAGGAATTGAACCTGGGACCTTCTGCATGCCAAGCAGATACTTTACCACTGAGCCATGGCCCAGTGTTGTATGTCACAACCAATACAGTACAAATGTAATTCTTTACTCCACAGTAGGTTTTTTGCAGAGTCAGGGTATTACTCTCTCTATAATTGTCATGTATTAAGTGCTGGGACTTTAAGATATTGCCAATTTTTAAGAATTATGTTTGTACTATATTTGTACTGTATTGGTTGTGAAATACTGTGCAGTTTTTGTTTTGTATTGCTCACTTTACTGTATTTCTCACTCCTTGGTTGTTGTTCCAGTGTTGTAGGTGGCATTAGTAAGCTTGTACATTGTTTTTATTCCAGTTGCACAATGCTCAACCAGACCAGTATGAGGCTCCGGATAAAGACTTCATGATTGTGGCTCTTGATTTACTTAGTGGCTTAGCAGAAGGACTTGGAGGCAACATTGAGCAGCTAGTGGCTCGCAGCAATATCCTGACGTTAATGTACCAGTGTATGCAGGTAAGACAATCAGTTTATTTCTTTCTTACTTTCTAAATAAGATCTTAAAAAGGGAAATAAATGGGCTTTTATTTTTCTGTTCTAGGATAAAATGCCTGAGGTGCGACAGAGTTCTTTTGCATTGCTAGGTGATTTGACGAAGGCTTGTTTTCAACATGTGAAGCCTTGCATTGGTATGTTACTATAAAAAGCATTGCTATTGTTATCAGGTATAGAAGAGACTATGTCATGTACACCTTAAATTAGCATGTTTTGTGAGAGTATTATCTGCTAGGGTGCCTGGAAGTAATAATACTTGGCATTTATGGTGCTTCATGAACATTATCTTATCCTTACAACTCTGTTGTAGGATAGGCCATTATTATTTCTCCCAGATGATTGTGGTTGCTGATGTTGAAAAATGTGCCAAAGGCCACCTAGTGCATATATGGCACAGGTGAGATTTGAACTAAGGATGTCTACTGTCACAGCTGCTGTGGTGCACCTGCTTTAGTTTTTCAGTATTTGCCTTTATGCATGCAGTTTATTTTTTTTCTCTCATGGGGATGAAAGATAGCAAAGAAGGACTTACAAGAGAATAGTTTGCTGTGCTAACCTTGCTAATACTGGAAGATATGAATCAGAAATGAGCTGTCTCTTTGGAGGAAAAGAAATTTTCATGATTAGTTATTGCTTACCTTTGGCTTTTCCTATGCACATTTGAGGTCAGGTAATCACATCACAGTTGTATGGACTTTGCAATTTATCTTTTAAATTCACTTTTTATAAATATTATATCCTATTTATATCAGTATTTCTCCCCATAATGAGAATGGAACAAGTCTCTGTAGCAAACGTTTGCCTTTCATTTTCCCCTTATTTCCCCCCGAGGAGGTAACACATGATCTGGGCTTATGCTGCATTCTTAACCCCACTATTCCTCTCCCCCTTTGCAGTCCAGGTGTGAATAGTGTGTTTAGGATTCTCCCAAGTGCAAGTGAGACTGGCTTGTGCCAGCTAAAGTACTTCTCAGGAGCTTAGGGTGAAGGACAGTCTCTCTCGCTCGCTCTCTCTCTCTCTCTCTCTCTCGGCTTGACTTCGCGAACGAAGATTTAAGAAGGGTGCAGTAGTCCACGTCTGCTGCAGGCTCGCTGGTGGCTGACAAGACCAATGCAGGACAGGCAGATCCGGCCACAGTGGCTGCAGGGAAAAGTCTGATTTGGGGTGGTGCTGTAGCAGTGCAGTTCTTTAGGCCACCTTTTCTAGGCCCCTCTCCGTGCGGAGCAAGCAGTGCTGTCCCTAGATAAGGCTGCTTGGTCGTTCATGGTGCTGCCAAAAAATGCTTTAGTCTCCGGGTCAGCATCAGGCGACCAATACCCTGAACCGCCTACATGCAGGATCGGGACTGCGGCTTCCAATGGCATCTTCCAGCTGCCATTTCGCCCCTTGCCCATCGCTGCAGGACTTGGTGTGTTGTGGGTTGTGGATGTGGATATGCCCTTCAGGCCTGCGCAGAGGAATTTTTAGGTGAAGCACAGTGTGCGCAGTACTGGCTCCACCCTTTCACCTTGGGGTCATCTGCCATGGCCCAGTAAGCCGGGACACTGGCAGCGAGTCCTCCAGGTGGTAGGTGTTACATTAACGAGCTCTATCTGCCCGGGTTTGATGTTAGAGTTTTCCTTCTCTTGGCTGGCGAGGTTGGTGAGCCCAGCCTGCCCATTCGGTTATACCGCCGGATATTCGGTCGCACCATGACATGGCAAACTCTGTGAGAAACGGGGGGGACCAGTGGGAAGGTGTTGCCACGGATGCAGTAATGCAGGAGAGGCCATTGCAGTGACCATTTGCCAGGCATAGCTGGACAGTGACCACGCAGCGTTCACTACACCGGGAAAGGAGAGGCTATGTATTGCGCATACACTTTCCCTGGGGGGGCAGGATACCCAAGAGGGAGCCTACCCCCCCTCCTCCCCGTGAAGGACAGTGCTATTGGTTTAATTGTCATAGTTCAGACATTGTGGCTTTGGGCTTTCCACCCTCCAGGAATAGGGTGGTCAGTAAGAGACCACTTGCCATTTTCCTTCAGACAACTTGACAGTAATGACAAACTCTTGAAATTTTAATTTCCATCTACAAATTCAGTTCTTTGTTGCACAAAACAGCTTTCCTAGATTCCTTACTTGATCTTGTTTCTGCTGTAAAATGTGAGCTTTATGGTATAAAGTCCATTTCTAGTGTAATTATTTTTTAAAAGCCTTTACACGTTTTCAGATAAATGACAGAACTCAGGGTTATTCAGTAGCTGCTTATGCCTTGCTTTTATCCCAGACCTGATGTGATTTGACTAGGTAATAAAAATATAGCCACTCTTCAGAAGCCTTTTCATTTACATACACATTATGTATGTGTGAAGTTCTGGTATGGGAGAATACTAATGGTGTGGCCTCCTTTGTGTTTTTTTTCCTTACAGCGGATTTTATGCCAATTTTGGGAACCAACCTGAATCCTGAGTTCATTTCTGTGTGTAACAATGCCACCTGGGCTATTGGAGAAATTTCTATTCAGATGGGTAAGGTTTGCATTTTTAAGGGCTCATTTAAGTTCTGCATTATATAGACTGCTTTTCTGTCTTGCTGCCAGTTATAAAAATCTGGCATTAGATTGTGCTAATGTGCCCATTTGGAATGCATGTCTTCATTTGTTTTTTTTTTAATGGACTGTGTGTTGTCTCTTTCTAGGTATAGAGATGCAGCTTTATATTCCTATGGTCTTGCACCAGCTTGTAGAAATCATTAACAGACCCAACACACCAAAGACTTTGTTAGAAAACACAGGTACCCTACAACTGAACTGTTTGCAGTGAATTAAGTTATGCAGATGTCTGCTTTTAAACCAGATTACTCAGAGTTGTAGGGAAACTGCATCAGAATTGGTTAAAGCAAAAGCAACTCAGTTTTCTTTTACAAGCTTCAATCTTGCATTTAACTGCCTTTACTAAACAGGTTCTAGGATGGTCCCCCCCCCCGCCCCCCAATATTTTATAAATTAAGAACTTCATTAGAACTGGGAACTCATAGTTTATTTCCTAAACACAGTTAAATAATTTTAAAAAGCAGTTTAGCATGGACTTAAGAGATATGTAGAATTTGAAGTTCTTTGTGTATTCTCTATAATTAGCTGATCTTCCAAAGCCATAATGGCCAACAAGACGAATGTGAATGCATAGTTTCTTTTTTCGTAAATCATCTGATTCTGAACACTGTCTATTCTATTGAATTTAAATAAGTTAGCCAGATATAAAGTATATAAAATTCTTAAAGGAGGCCTTTCATAATTGCAGATTTGGTTTTGGATTGAAAGACCCTTTAAAATGGAGTTTGAGGCTTGTCCAGCATTTGTAAAAAAGCATGTCCTTGTTTTAAAGAACACCTTCCATATTCTGGGGAGAAAATGTCATCATTAGTAATCTGTGTCTACACTGTAATCTGATACAAGTGATACCAAGTTCATAGGTATAGGTTATAGTCATATTCTGTGGTTTAGCCATAGATAGTTCGGCATTGGAAAAGAGTCAGGATTGGAGGAATACATTCAATTTATGTTGGTTAAGTACAAGAAAATACAAAGACTACAGAATTATGTTTTACTTCTATATGGAAGGTGAGCGTTTAGAAAAACTACACGGGGGCTTGGTAAATTATAGGTATCTCACTGTTCACAAAGAGTTTGCAAACCTCTTGCATTTTGTGGAGCAATTTAAAGAGCTCTCTTCAAAACCTTTTTATGATTTTAGCACGTTACTTGTTGTGCTTGCTTTTTATACAGTGTAGAAGTTAAGACTTTAGAACCTTCTAGCATTATTCTTAAATAGTGTATATAAATACTTGGAGAGTTTGATTCGACAAATAAATGTTGAATGTGTTGTACTTCAGGTTTGTTGTGGGATATTAAAGCATACTTTGGGCTCAGTTATATTTATAATTGCTAGATCTGCACGCATTGAGAATTTAGGCTTGGCATTTTTCTGGGATTGTGAGGCTTTTCCTAATTGGTTCCTCAAGTAATGGTCAAGATTTGCACCACCTAAGAATACCTGCCAAAAGTGAGCAGCGTAGTCCAGACTTAACTTTCTGTTTTCATAAACATTTGTATTGAGAGGATTGCAGTAGAGTTCATTGAATTTGGCCTCTGAGCAAAATAAAGTCACATGCAAGCTTATGTTTCTAATATAAAATCCTTTAGTTTTATAGAACTTTTAAAGAATACTCTTTACAGTGTTATATCCTACACCAAATCTTACAGTGGAAAGAGCATCATCTGCTTTATTGCATGTGTTCATGAGATTGTTCACAAATGCCTGTTTTGGAGTGTTGCATAATGTCTCTTAAGCATAGGCTTCTCTGCTTCATATGAATCTGCTGGATTTTAGTATTCATGTAGTTTGCTTCAAATAATCCTTAAACATACCCACACTCTCCCTTTTTTCTGAAGAATTTCTCTGTGAGTTGAGAGAACACCATTTAAAGTCCAAACATATTCATTTAGTAGGCAGTGTCACACACTAAATAATACTTGTTAAAATAGTTCTTATGTTCAAATAGGGCAGTGCTCCCTTTGTATTTATGCCTTGGAGATCTGTCAAAATCATTGATAGTGGCATTGATGTATTGTTAACAAACTCTGCATTTCTGTTGTTTGTTATGAAAAGCTACAAGGTCATACATAGTCCAGTCTCCTGATTTCTTTTCCTCCCTTACCTTCAAAGAGTTTTAATAAATTCATGTGTTCCACAGGAGGGAAAATCCTTTGTAAATTTCAGGTAGTGACATTTGAATTTTAAAATTAAAATTTATGCTTGAGATATTAGATATAGACGTATAAAAGAACTTAATCCACAGTTACAGGAATGTCCAGAATGCCTTTGAATCTATAGTTTTGGTATAGATTGACATTATTAAATGCTAAAGTTACCTTTTGGTGTTCTCTCATTCACTTAATTCCTTTTTCCTTTTACTCCTTCTCCCCACTCCAAATAGTATGCCATATGTTGCTGCCCCTTATTTATAGGGGGTGGTAATGAACAGCACTGGTGAAATCTTATGTTTATTATCATACACAGGTTCTGTTGGTTTCTGTTTCTGAGTTATTTGTTGTTTTTTCTTTATTTTTCTCCTTCCCCCCTCATTTGCTCATGTCTTGGTTGGCGTTTGGTGGTGTATAACCGTGATTGCGTTACCTTAGCAATAACAATTGGTCGTCTTGGTTACGTTTGTCCTCAAGAGGTGGCCCCCATGCTACAGCAGTTTATAAGACCCTGGTGTGTATTATTCAATCTTTTTTTTATTCATTTTTCTTCACTTTCTTTCTTTCTTTCTTTCCTCTCTCTATCTCACTTCTAGATATACTTTTCAGTTGGTTACAAAAAATCACTATTCTTAATCATTGCCAACCATGTGACTAATCTTGTCCTATCAGGTTTGTGAGTTTTTTAGCGGTACCGTCATGTATATATTTCATGTTGTGGCTAACAACTAATGGATGCATGGGATAAGATTGTCACATGCTTGATGTGTTAAAGCTTGAATATTAAAAAGCATTTTAAAATCCACCAGAATGATGATATGCATGCAAATTGTGTAAAAAGTTAAGCATCACATTACATTATTTCGAACTCATTTGGTGATTTGACTTGCTGTCTGGAATACATGTTTATAGATTTGTAGTGTATCAAATAGCTTGCTTGCTGCTGTAAAAAGAAGTGGAAAAGTTCCTTTAGTGGGATTTGTCATGTGTGGTTTTTTTTTAAACTAGGACAAGATATGCTGCTTTCAGTAGCAGAAGCTCCTAAGTGTATTTATTTGTAATGGTATTTAATGGAATATGTCACACTTCGTATCAGTCTGTGTTACAGTGACTGGCATTGTGAGAAAGAATATGAGTTGTTCTGATATCTATAAATTGTTTGCTTTTCAGATTGGATTAAAAATTACTATGAGTTACAAGGAACATAAAACAATTAAAGTGTATGTTATGTAATCTTTAAGCTTCTTTTCTGTGTGACGCTTACTCCATCAAATACTATAGGAACTTAATTTTGAAGCAAAGCCAAACCTAACACTTGATTCTCTGTTTTACTAGGTGTACCTCTCTCCGAAACATAAGGGACAATGAAGAGAAAGATTCAGCATTCCGTGGGATTTGTACCATGATCACTGTCAATCCTAGTGGAGTAGTCCAAGTAAGCTTTGTGTTGGTCTTAATGGGATATAAATTAAAAATGAACTCCCTTTTCCTTTCTGCAAATAGGAAATGACCACATTCTTATCACAGGATGTTGTGTCCTACTATAGATTGGTTATTGCAAAATACTTAAGTCATGGGCAGCCCAATCCAGAGAACCGCCATGTAGCTGCGCTTGAGTGCAGAACTAGTGTCGGCAGCCACAGTCGGCTTCCAAAGGGGAGACGTTACGCCACACCTAAAGGGGGAGAGCGGCCCAACAAGCGAGAGAGAACCTGTTGCCATGGTGATTCCGCCCAGGCACATGCCATTGGCCTGCTGCCGAGGTGGGGGTGGGGGAGGCGCAGGCTCGCGGGGGACCACGGGATTAGCCAGCCTGTTGCATGTGACCGGGCGAGGGGCTGGAAAGCCGGCGCCTGAGAGGCTTTCAATCCCCTCACTCCCTCCCGCTGTCAGAGACTCTTGCCAATGGCAGGCAGGCGGGCAGAGGCATGCGCAGACAAGTAGGAAATGTTCCTCTTGGGTTAGAGCCATCCATCAGAAATTGTCTACGCTTGGCTTTTCACCTGAATCTCTCCAGATAATGGCCCTGGATCAAGCCAGGGCCATAGTCAAACAGAGACTACAAGACCATGAGAGACAGAATGATATTGCCAAGGTCCCAGATTATCTAGCTCCCCCTCAAAGGAGATATGTGTTAGCTCCAGCCCCCTATCTCTCAACTCTACCATCCCACAGAAGGGCCTTTTCTATGGCCCGTTGCAATATCTTTCCTTCAGCAGTCGTTGAGGGCCGCTTTAGAAAGGTGCCTATGGCTGAGCGGGTTTGTCTTTGTGGTGCAGATAAAGTTGAAATGATTGACCATGTTTTGTTTGGGTGTGGCCTATACCCTGGCATAGGAGCCAGGTACGTTTATTCTTTGTTGGAGGGATGTTTCGGGTTTTCTGATTTCAAAATCAGAAATACGCTGTTACCAGATTTTAACCCCCAATTCACAATTAATTGTGCCAAATTTATGGCGGCAGCTAGGAGAATTCATGAGGATTATGTAACGAAGGGGTCTTAAACGGACTGTTTTTTGAATATTTCCAAGCTTGTATTTTATCTTTTCTTAAATGCTTGAGTACTCTGTATACCATCACAAATGCTACTGAAACGGATATAAATAGAGACCATGCATAAAGTTGCCAAATTTTGTTCCCATGCAATCAAATTGAATTTTATGGTTCTTACAAGTTAATGTCGCGGTAACAGATTGTAATTTTAACCAGAGTATTCTAGTTAATATTTTTCTGGAGCTGTATAATTTTAAATTTTTTTTATTATATGTACTATATTTATTAAGCTAGAAGATGTTTGACCACTACTGTATTATTTGTCATATCTCATTATTCATACTAATGTCCTATATTTTATTTTCACATTTATTTTTTAAATATCTTACGTTTCACCTATTTAGGTCCATTTGACTTTTACAATTTTTATGTGGTGGTTGTTGGCCTGCATTGTGCTGTGTATTTGGTCATGGACCGTAATAAAGCAAACTGAAACTGAAGTAGAAAGTGCCAAGTGCAGGAGTTCGCTGTCCTAGACAGCGGCTGGAATGCGTGTCTGAGAACTCCCAGACCAAGGCCAAAAGAAACCCCCCAGAGCCCTCCCCCCAGTGTTGCCCTGCTGCCACCCCCTGCTGTGTGCAAGGAACACCTCCCCTGGCGCCTGCAGAACTCAAGAATGCGAGCCGCTGGGCATGCATCCACTTCAGCAGTCCCCTCCCCTTAGTGCCCTGCGCGCAACAGCCCTATGGGGTAGGTAGGCTGTCAGCCCAGGCAGGCTGAGGGGCGGCACCCCCTCCCCTGTCCAGCCACACGGGGGGCAGCGTGGCGGCTCATAAACCGTTTCCCCCCCACCCCCCAGAACTAAGTCTGCCCACCCTTCCAGGCATTCCCTTGGAGAGGCAGAGGGCAGACGAAGGGAAGGGAGCAGGCAGCAGCACAGAGTAGCGGGGTCAGCAAATGCCCCCTGCTGGAGCCCACTGCTGGGTTCAAGTGCCAGAGACGCTCACACACCGAGTGGTCGAGAGCAAGGGGAGGGGGAGGATGGGGGGGGGCACAGTGGAACTTACCCAGCCATGGGTGACAGTCCTCGCATGCAGAGTCTCCGGGAGCCTGGAACCTGTGGAGATCTGGAAACAAGAACAGTTAGCCCCCGGGGAGAGACCTCTCTCTCTCCCCCTCGCAAGTCAAAGATACTGTCAAAGCTACCGCGCAGTGCAAAACCCGTCTCCAATGTGCCTACCTGTCCCTCACTCTAAGTCTGTATGGCGGGGATGTCGCCAGCAGAGCTTCTTGCCATGCCAGATTGTCCCTAACAACTGAGTTGTGCGAGGCCAGAGCGGAAGTATTTCTAGGAGGGGGGAGACTGCTATTGGATGCTGGGGAGGGGGCTTGTCAGCCCGAGGCTAAAGGGGATTGGCGAGGCAATTACACCACTCCCTAAGGGGTTTGCAAGCTTCTGCAGTGGCAGAGGTGACCTTTGTTTTTGGTTTCAATGAGTGCCTATGGGACACGCCACTGTTTTTGCAGGCATAACATTGCGCCTCTTGGTGGGGGGGGGGGAGGTGTCAGGGCCCAAACTGCTCAGGAAGCTGCCTAAGCCTGGCCGCGCCCCCAACTCCACCCCTTCCTCTGCTTGAACGCTGTGCTTCGTCTCACTTCCACCCACACTCGGGCGCAGCCCTCAGGCGCTGCGGCCCCTCATGCACGTAAGTCCCTTCCACTGTGGTGGCGCTGGTCGTACAGGGTGCAAATCCTTCTTGCACCCATGTAGCGGATAGTCTACTTCCAAAAGACTTTCCGCACACACACCCTTTGGATTGTGCTCTTAGTGGCTTAGTCTGAGCATGTATTATTTCAAATCCAATGCAGCACTTCCAGAACATTAGTTTTCAGTTATGTAAAATTCTAGAAGGGTTGTTAGCAGCAGAATAAAACAGGAGCCCAGTGGCACCTTAATGATGTAACAGGTTATTCTAGCATAAGTGTTTGGTGAATCAAAGCTGACTTCAGATGCTGTTTTATTAGTCTTTAAGTTGCCACAGGACTCATGTTTTATTCAGTTACCACCTAAAAATGTATAGTAGGTTTCATGGAAACTAGTCTAAATTAGGGTATAGGGACACTGAATAGGCCACACTGAAATAAAATTCAGTTTTAAAAATATTTACTATATATTATTGGTGTCAGTAGAAGTTCATGTACATATTACTTTTTGGAGCAGCCCATACCATCTTGAATTAGAGCCCTGCTTGTAATCATATCGAGCTCTTATTTAAAGAAACTGCCTACCTGCTTGAATGAAGACAGTGGATAATCTGCCTCTTTTAAAGTCCGTTAAGCAGCCTGTGCTGGCGGGTATAGCTTCTCCTGTAAGATTACTGAATTGTGTGGACTAATACCTTCAGCAGCTAAAAGGTTAATTAAAATAAAACCCTGCCCCCCACTCATGGTTGGCTAACAAGAGTCTTGTGGAGAAATCGTATTAACTAGTAGGCCTGGCAGGAGGGGGATCCAATATCATTGACAAACGCTTGAGAGACTTAGAAGGCCTGTCACTGAAGGGAAGTGGCTGTCACAATCTGCTCTTGTGTGCATTATGCTTTTTATTCAAAAATATTAGAAGGCACAACTGTAAAATGAAAGCCTATAGATATAGAATTTGATACCTTTGTCTCCCTTATGTAGGCTGCTATAACAAGTCATCTTGAATACTGATTTATAATTTGTTAATTCTGTGAACACTTACAGGACTTTATATTTTTTTGTGATGCTGTTGCATCATGGATTAACCCAAAAGATGATCTGAGAGACATGTTCTGTAAGGTAATGTGCTATTTTACATCTTTGCTTCCTTTCCCCCAAGTTTTATTTTAATGGCAGGCCCATAGAAAAACTAAGGTAGGCCTTTTTAAAAAAAAATTGTTACAAAGCTAGTGTGGTGTGTTATGGTATTCTGAAAATTGCCTTAAGGAATTTCAAGTTTGGCACCCATAATTTGTGATGAATCCACTCTGATGATTACTTTCAAATGTGAATGGATTTCTTAGTGCATATGTCTTTAAACTTACTTGTACAGTCTGATCACTTCTTCTTTGCCAAGACTTTATTGCTGAAAGTGATCACTAGTCATAGATAAGTAGTTTGAACTTGCTTTCTTCTAATACATTGCAATAGTTCATACTTGCTGTGCTTTTTAAAATACTTTCAGCTCTTTTTAGAAGTGGAAGTGAGCTACATATTCAGTTCAGTATTGTGACTGGATCCAAATTAATGTGTCTTATTATTGACATGAAACAGCCACAAAAGTCGGAAAATAGCACTATTCAGCAAACCCTTGCACAAGAATTCATGCAGAGATACTGATTTCTTGTGTTTAAACTCTTGGACAGCTTTTGTGTGTGTGTGTGCCAACAATAAAAAAGCTCTTTGGATTTCCTGGTGTTCATTTCTAATAGCTCTTTCATGAGCTGAAGATACTTCTTTGGATCCAGCCCTATATGTCTGTAATTAAGTCCTCTGTTAGATTTTTCCTGTGTTAAGCTAGAAATTCAGTGTCTCTGAAGAATTTTCTGTTCACATACAGATCCTTCATGGATTTAAAAATCAAGTTGGAGATGAAAATTGGAGGCGTTTCTCTGACCAGTTTCCTGTTCCCTTAAAAGAGCGCCTTGCAGCTTACTATGGAGTTTAACCACATGTATTCAAGCTGCAGTACAACAGTTAGGGGTAAGTAGCTGTTAACTCTCAAATCCTCCCTGCCCTGTTTCTGTAAACTACAGAATAATTCAAAGTAGACATTACTCTTTAGAAAGAATGAATGTCCTTCTGTATATTAATTCCACAGTGCACAATTCTGCCCTCCATGCTTTTCAATCTTTGTGTAAAGCTCTTAGGTCAAATCATTCCTAGTCTTGAGGCTGGTTGTCATCAAAATGGTAATGATACACAGCTCCACATATCCTCATTCAGATGTCCTGGTGATATGGTAGAGGTCCTAAATAGCTGCTTGGCTGTTTAGTTTACATATTCAACCTAAATCCTTGAAAAGACAGAGAAAGGTGACCATTGTGCTTGCCACTTGATGGAGATAACTGACCCTTACTGACTCCATTAAAAGCACAAGGGTATTCTGGATCCAACTATTACTGGGAAAGGAAAGGACCCTGTGCAAGCACCAGTAGTTTCCGACTCTGGGGTGAAGTTGCTTTCACAATGTTTTCACGGTAGACTTTTTGCGGGGTGGTTTGCCATTGCCTTCCGCAGTCATCTACGCTTTCCCCCCAGCAAGCTGGGTACTCATTTTACCGACCTCAGAAGGATGGAAGGCTGAGTTAGCTTAGAGCTGACTACTTGAAAACTCAGCTTCCACCAGGGATCGAACTCAGGTCTTGAGCAGAGCTTAGAACTCCAGTACTGCAGCTTTAACACTCTGCGCCACGGGGCTCTTTATAACTATTACTGGAGGAACAAGTTAATGCAACTGCAAAAAATTGTTTTATAGCAACACAGCTAGCCTGTGATGTGGCCCCTTACATTAAGAACATAAGAGAAGCCATGTTAGATCAGGCCAATGGCCCATCCAGTCCAACATTCTGTGTCACACAGTGGCCAAATATATATATATATATATACATACACACACACACACACACTGTGGCTAATAGCCACTGATGGACCTCTGCTCCATATTTTTATCTAACCCCCTCTTGAAGGTGGCCATGCTTGTGGCCGCCACCACCTCCTGTGGCAGTGAATTCCACATGTTAATCACCCTTTAGGTGAAGAAGTACTTCCTTTTATCCGTTTTAACCTTGATACCGTTTTAACATTGATACAGGCTGATCTGGCCACCTGGTTCCATGACACAATAAAACACTGAGACTAGACTACTGTAATGCACTGTACATTGGTCTCCCCTGAAAAACAATTTGGAAACTCCCAACTGGTGCAGATTGCCACGACTCTACTGTTATTGGAAGCTAGATGGAGTATGCTCTGACCTGAATGGCCCACTGTAGCTCAGTCTTTATCTTAGAAGCTAAGCAGGGTTGGCCGTGGTTAGTATTTGGCTGGGAGACCACCGGAGAATCCAGAGTCACTATGAATGTCGCTTGCCATGAAAACCCTACAAGGTTGCCATAAGTCATCTGGAACTTGACAGCGCTTTCCTCCACCACCGCCACCAGATGGAACATGCATATCACTCCCATTCTGCAGACACTGCATTGGCTACCCACTTGTTAACAGGGCTCAATTTAACATGTTGGCTATCATATATGAAACCCTTCATGGCCTTGATCCCTCTTATTTATGAGACCACCTCTCCCCCTGTGCTCCACCATGATAGTTTCACATGTCAGCAAGGGCTTCTGTGAGTACCAGCCTGCAAATTGCTTAAATCAGTTGCTGCCTGTACATATGCTTTCTCTGTTGTGGCTTCCACCTTATGGAATTGCCTGCCCAAGGAGGTCAGAAAAGCTACCATTCTCCTGGTTTTTCTCAAACTAGACAGAATGGAATTATTCGAGGGCTTTTCTGCATAGGCAGTAGGGTACAAAATGGTTTACAAACTAAGCTGGATAACTAATTAGGGACTGTGGTCTATACTGCTGTGTATAGCTTACTGTAGGACATTATTATGTAATTTTGGCACTGCTTAATGTGTCAATGCTTATGCTGTGCTTCAGTTCTTTCTGGTTGGTTCCAAGCTTCTGCAGTCCTAATACATTTTTATGGAATGTTTCATTTTGTTGATTGTACTGACTCACTATGTAATCTGCCATTAGTCCCTTTAAGAAAGGTGGACTATAAATAACATAAAATTGATTATAGTTGTAGTGTTACAAAGAGCTCGCTCACTTGAGAGGCTGTCTTCTCTCAATTCATAAGGACCAACAAGGCACCTCATTCTTGCTTTCTGTATGGTGATTCAATCCACATGCTGTTGAGATTTAAATCCATATTTTCTTTTCATTGTCTTGAACCAGACTTTTGTAACAAAGTTGCATAATTTTATAGGCTATTGATTTTTAAAAATGGCAAAATGAAGTAGTTGATGCATATGAAATTAAAGCTCATCTTAGTTTTTAAATTACATAATCAGTCATTCTTGCTAGTGGAGTTTTGCTCTTCTCTGTGATCAGACAGGTGGCAAATTTGATTCTTTAGTGATCATAATATTGGCAGTTGATTCTTCCCTTAGGGAACGGTGTGCAGGTGGATGAGTGTGCATGCAAGTACTTTCTCTAGCAGATAACAGTAAGATGGAGGTCAGTTGCTAGGTTAGCAAGGAAACTTCAAGTTTTTCTAATGACATGGAATCAGCTGGGCTCTCAGCAGGCTTAGGAGGGTTTGCGGTAATTCCATATTGGGGTGCTATAACCGGAGATATGGGACAGAGAACTTTGCAATGCTTTATTTTCCACAAAAAATTTTGATTTCTAAATAAAATATTAGGCAAACTTGGTAGCTTCAAAATTGAAATTGTATGAGAGTACATTTTTTGTTGTTGTTGTTGACTTGTAAGCCAGGGGTGCTGGGATAAAATGAATATAATCCAATTCTAAAAATCAAGTTAATCAGTTCATTTGATTTGCTGTGCAAGTTAAAACAAATGTGTCTTTATATGATCTTCTTCGTGGTCTCTGTGCATCACACTGATGGGAGAAGGTGCCGATCACGAGTGATCGTTCTAGGAGATCGCAACGAGACCGATCCCGAAGCCATCGATGTTGTTCGCGAGAACCGAACAGAGACAGGTCTCCGTACAGCTGCTCGCCGGGAACGAGACCGGATGAAGGCTCTCTGTCTTGACGGGTACCACCACCCTTGCCATGGGACCAACGCCAATAGCAGTATCTCTACGGGTCTTACCCGATGCCATCGATGTTTCCGTGGTTCCCTCCGTGGCAAGCAGAGTGGGACCAATAGAGGCATCTTGTAGATCGCGTGCGTCCTGCAGACCTCCGAAGTGGCGCCCGTCGGCGTCGGTATCGAAACCTCCAGAGGAGGAACCTCCCAAGCAGAGGAAGGTCCCGCGCCCCCCGCCCCCGGAAGAGGTTACACCACCAGAACTGGATCGGGACCGACCATTACTGCCCTCCGAGCATTCAGAGTCACCGGCGGGTTCCCCGAGATCGATCGAAGGTTTGATACCGGAGGAGCAAGGAGCATTGTCATCCCCAGAGGAACTATCGCCTTCACCAAGGTCACCGAGGAGCAACCCATCTCTCCCTCGGAGGACCTAAAGTCTTATGGGGATCTGATAAGAAGAATGGCCCAGTCCCTATCCCTCCCAACGATTGTCACAGACGACGTCTTTGACATCGTACAAAGAGACACATCAACAGCAATAGCTCTTCCTCTGACTAATGTGATGTTGCACACAGCGAAGGCATCCTGGGACAAGCATGCGTCCACGCCTATTTCGTCACGCAGGCTTGATCACAAGTACTGGATACAAGAATCCACAGCAGACTTCCTCTTCAATCACCCCAAACCAAACTCAGTAGTGGTGGCATCGTCATCCAAGGCAAGGAAGACATACTGCCCCCTCAGATAAGGAAGGGAAGAAGCTGGACAACTTAGGACGACGTGTGTACTCGGCGGGCTCGCTGGGGTTGAAGGTGGCAAACTACTCAGCCTGTATGGGGCGATACCAATACGCCTTATGGGACCAGCTCTCAACAATTTTGCCAGATCTCCCAGAGCAGAGTAGGAACGTGATCAAGAGGATCCAAAAAGAGGGCATGGCACTAGCCAAACAGCAGTTAAACTCGGCCAAACACTCGAGCGACATAGGAGCCAAGACCCTTATGACGGCTATCACCTTGAGGAGACATTCATGGCTAAGGTCGACGGCACTGCAAGCAGATACTCAAGCCTACATTGAGGATCTACCATTTGATGGGAATGGCTTATTCAGTGCCAACACGGACACCGTGCTGCAAGAGATGGATAAAAGCATCAGAACCTCCAGAAATTTAGGAGTCACCATCTCGTCTCGCCAACAGAGCAAACGCCCTTGGAGCAAATGATTTCTTGCTCCTCAAAGCCATGGAGCAAGAAATCATTTCCAAAACCGCCGGGAGAACAACAATGGAGGCCTAAGAACACGACATCCTTCTTGAAAGCCCCGTACAACGCTAAATCAAAGTACTCCCCGACCTCTACACAGTCGGCTTGCCAGAAGGGAAACAGGCAGCTCAAGCAGGGTCTTTGTCCTTCCCCATGTTTCCCATTCCCCTCGCCAGCCTCGGACCGTACCCGGCTTTTCCCTTTCTACCAGGCGTGGTCCAGAATAACAACGGACCAGTGGGTCTTATCTATAATCCGGCTGGGTAATATGATAGAGTTCCAGCAGGCACCAGTGGTACCAACAGTCGTCTACACCAGCCCATCTCCTACCCTTCGGGAAGAGGTGTACTCACTTCTCCAAAAAAAGGCCATAGAACCAGTCCCGGCAAGCCAAGAGGGCTGGGGTTTTTATTCCCGTTATTTCACTATCCCGAAGAAGGATGGCTGCCTGCGTCCCATCATGGACCTCCGAGATCTCAATCTCTACATCCAGCACCAAAAATTCAGGATGACCTCCTTGCCCAACATACTCCCTCTGTTGAATCAGGGAGATTGGATGGCCACCTTGGATCTGCAGGACGCTTATTTCCACATAAGTATCCACCCGTCCCACAGAAGATTCCTCAGGTTGCCATCGGGACTCTGCATTACCAGTATCGAGCCCTGCCCTTCAGCCTCTCCACAGCCCCCAGGGTGTTCACAAAGACAATGGTCGTGGTTGCAGCCCATCTGAGATTACAGGGCATCATACTGTTTCCATACATAGATGACTGGCTTCTGGTGGCAGAGTCAAAGGTCCGTCTACTACAACACATCTCTACCACTTTAGCCCTTCTGCAAGAGTTGGGTCTGCAAGTGAACAAAAAGAAGTCATGTCTCCAACCTTCCCAGAGGGTACAGTTCATAGGAGCAATCCTAGACACTCAGTCCTGCAAGGTGTTTCTACCAGAGAAGCGAGCAGACGACATTGTAGACCTGGTGCAGATCTTTCTACGGAGCTGGACGGTCACGGCTCTCAAGGTTCAGTGCCTGTTGGGTCTGATAGCATCCACCACATCGATTCTGGCCTTCGCCAGGTTCCACATGAGGAGCCTTCAGTTATGGTTTCTCAAGCACTTCAGATGCCAAGTAGATTCCCCCTTACGCAAGTTTTCCATTCCACAGGAAGTCCTGGCAACCCTACGGTGGTGGCAGCAAAGGCATCACCTGCTGGCGGGGGCTCCTTTCCACAAGCAACAGCCGACAATAACTTTAACCTCGGACGCGTCCCTGTGGAGATGGGGAGCACATGTGAATGGACTCTGTGTGGGAGACAGGTGGCCCAAGGACCATCTGCAGTACCACATAAACTTTTTAGAGCTACTGGCGATTCACCATGCCATTCTCTCCTTCCAGCCATTACTGGCAAACCAAGCTGTAGCAATCCTAACAGACAACACCACAGCACTGGCCTACATAAACCGGCAAGGGGGCACAGTATCTTGGAAACTATGTCTCCTAGCCCTACGCATATGGGAGATTTGCAGAGAAATGAACACGCATCTGACAGCAGTTCATCTTCCTGGCGACCAGAACACATGCGCGGACTTTCTCAGTCGCGGGGGAGCCTCCCTTCACGAATGGGAGCTCAATTGGGACTTTCTCCAGCCCATCTTCCAGAGGTGGGGGACACCGGAGATAGATGTGTTCGCCACCCGCAACAACAGAAAGTGCGGGCGCTTTTGTTGTCGGGGAAGAGGGGATCCGCTGTCATTGGGAGACGCGGAGGTCTTACGCTTACAAGTGGGCGCAGTTTGTACAGTTTAAATCCAACACTCTGGGGGACCCGACACTCGCGGGCCTTCCATTAATTTTGGACTTTCTGCTTACCCTACTAGACAAAGGGCTCGCAGTGTTATCCATAAGGGTATACTTGGCTGCTATCTCAGCCAACCATGCGCACATTGAAGGACACTCGGTATTTGCACATCCTACCACGAAGAAGTTCTTGCAGGGGCTGATGAGGTTATACCCCTCTGTTAAAGATCCGACTCATGGGATCTGCCAGGGGTGCTAGAGGCCCTGATGGGAAAGCCCTTTGAACTCATGGCAACGTGTTCCCTGCAGTTACTGACGTGGAAGACGGCGTTCCTGGTGGCCATCATCTCAGCACAGAGAGTAGGGGAGCTCGCAGCACTATGGTGTGATGACCCATATCTCCGGTTCAGTTCAGAGGGCGTATGGCTACGTCCAGACATTACTTTCCTGCCCAAAGTGGCGTCATCCTTCCACCTAAACAGGGAAATCTACTTGCCGGTCTATTTCCCCAACCCGGCTACGGAGTCAGAACGGAGGCTTCACGCCCTGGACGTCAAGCGGGCACTCTCCTTTTATTTGCATCGGATAGGGCCTTACCAGAAGGATCCTAGGCTTTTCGTCTCCTATGCCCAGCCCTCACTGGGTCGGAAGATCTCGTCTCAAAGACTCTCAAAATGGTTGACGGAGACAATTAAACTATGTTACCTACTGCGCAAGAGGCCTCTTCCAGGGCCTATTAGGGCGCATTCTACAAGGGCAATGGCCACCTCGGCAGCGTTCATGAAAGGGGTGCCGTTGCGGGACATTTGCAAGGCTGCTACTTGGTCCTCTTCGCATACCTTCATCAGACATTATGCGTTGGACCTGTGGTGGCATCAAGGTTCGTCCGTGGGCCGGGCTGTCCTGCAGTCGCTCTCCTGTTGACGGACCGGGGCACCCTCCTCCAGGTAGGCCGTTAGCTTGCTATTCTCCCATCAGTGTGATGCACAGAGACCATGAAGAAGATTAACAGGTTTCCTACCTGTAACTGATGATCTTCGAGTGGTCATCTGTGCAGTCACACTACCCGCCCACCTTCCCCACTGCTGCCGGTCTGTTCTAGGGCTCATGCAGCGGTCAGAAGGAACTGGTGGGATGTCCGCTCCTGCCCCGGTGAGCATGCGCAGGGGGGCTTCTGGGCATGCGCACCGAGACAGGGCCGCGGAAATCCACAGCTTTGAAGTTACTGATCGTGATCGGCATTGGCACCTTCTCCCATCAGTGTGACTGCACAGATGACCACTCGAAGATCATCAGTTACAGGTAGGAAACCTGTTTTTTCCTGTTTCATCACGTTGTGGGAAGGGGAGTTGTAATTGCCAGTCTGATATAGAATTTACAAGTAATGCAAAGGATAAGGCGATCCAGTGAGTTGTGTGGATAAATTCTGTTGAAACAAACAAGTAAAAACCATGTCCATAGCCTACCATACACATTCTTTTTTAAAAAAACAATTTTTATTAATTCGCAATATATTGTTATAGTAGTCTTAAAAAATTAAAAAATAATACAAATTAAAAACATCACACTTTCCCCTCCTTCTCCTCCCCTTTTCTTGACCCCCGCCGGTGTTGTCTTAAAATTGCAATACAAGGTAATTTAACAAATCAAGAATCTCCATTTTAAAACTTTATAACTTTATAACACTAAAGAAGAAGTAAAAACAAAAAAAATAAGAGAAGTTAATTCTATAAGTTCATCTTCATTTTCTTCCTTTCACCTTAAACTCAAAGAAAGAAAAACCACACTTCAGCTATTGTCAAAAACCACTAAATGTCCCTTTACCTTCCATTGTTTTTCGACATAGTTTTGAAATTTCTCCCATTCCTTTCTAAATTTCTCTAAATCATAGTCTTTTAAGATTCTTGTAAACTTGTCCATTTTACTCCATGACATTACTTTTATAATCCAATCCCATTTTTCTGGTATTTTATCTTGCTTCCATAACTGCACATATAATGTTCTTGCAGCTGAAAGCAGATACCACACCATCATTCTATCTTGTTTCGGAAAACTTTCCATTTGTAATCCCAACTAAAAAGAGTCTGGAGATCTCTTAATGTCATAACCTAAAATTTTTGACATTTCTTCATTTTTCATGTTTTGTTCCACCAAACTCTTGATTTGTTGTAGTTGAAACCAATTATATTTAAGTTGTAATTCTTCAGCTGATTTTAGCTCCACCTTTCCTCCCTGTATCTTTAATAGTTCATTATACGTTAACCACATCCCTTCATCTGTTTCTGAGGACAATTTTATTACTTCAATTGGCACAATCCAAAGCGGCTTTCTCTCATCACCATATTTTTTATATTTTAACCAAATGCTTAGCAGATTTCTTCTTATATAATGGTGTGAGAAAAAACCCATCCATCTTATTTTTCCCATAAAACATATACACATGCCAACCAAAAATATTTCCATGGCCTTCTAAAACCAGCAGTTATAATCCATACCAAACATACTGCATCATGATACAATTTTAGATCCGGTAACTGGAAACCTAAGAAGAACATAAGAACATAAGAGAAGCCATGTTGGATCAGGCCAACGGCCCATCAAGTCCAACACTCTGTGTCACACAGTGGCAAAAAATTTTATATACACACATACACTGTGGCTAATAGCCACTGATGGACCTGTGCTCCATATTTTTATCTAAACCCTTCTTGAAGGTGGCTATACTTGTGGCCGCCACCACCTCCTGTGGCAATGAATTCCACATGTTAATCACCCTTTGGGTGAAGAAGTACTTCCTTTTATCCGTTTTAACCTGTCTGCTCAGCAATTTCATTGAATGCCCATGAGTTCTTGTATTGTGAGAAAGGGAGAAAAGTACTTCTTTCTCTACTTTCTCCATCCCATGCATTTGTCAGTGTTCAGTTGCTTTAAGACAACTAAAAACTGCTGAATCATTTTGTTATGTAACTAAGCTATACAGGAGTCACGAGAATGTCAGGTGCAGCTAATGAAACAATCACTGTTATGATTGGTGGGCTGTACTATATTAGTGAAAAGCCTTGCCCTGTGTGGGTGTGGTTGATGGTTGATGATAGAAGGAGCAGAAGGACATTGTGAGTGAAGGAGTAACATCTTGCTTGTATACTGAAGCTCTGGAGGATTGCACGGCTACTGAATTGTATGGACTGGATTTTGACTTCTCTACCTGGACTTAGAATTGGTACTGTATATTGGACAGACTGACTTCAATGTGTATGACCCATTGGCTTGCCTGAGACTGCTTCTTACGTGTTAACCCAATACAACTGTTTACTCGGCTGTCTTGGAGTTTTGTTTTCTTTACCACAGTGTTCTGGAGTTGCACTCTACTACCTACTCCTACAGGGGCACCTTCCTACGCGTATAAAAACTCTGTCAAGCTAAAGAGTCCCAAGCGTTTCAACCTTTCTTCATAGGGAAAGTGCTCCAGCCCTTTAATCATTCTAGTTGCCCTTCTCTGGACTTTCTCCAATGCTATAATATCCTTTTTGAGGTGCGGCGACCAGAACTGCACACAGTACTCCAAATGAGACCGCACCATCGATTTATACAGGGGCATTATAATACTGGCTGATTTGTTTTCAATTCCCTTCCTAATAATTCCCAGCATGGCGTTGGCCTTTTTTATTGCAAACGCACACTGTCTTGACATTTTCAGTGAGTTATCTACCACGACCCCAAGATCTCTCTCTTGGTCAGTCTCTGCCAGTTCACAACCCATCAACTTGTATTTGTAGCTGGGATTCTTGGCCCCAATGTGCATTACTTTGCACTTGGCCACATTGAACCGCATCTGCCACGTTGACGCCCACTCACCCAGCCTCAACAGATCCCTTTGGAGTTCCTCACAATCCTCTCTGGTTCTCACCACCCTGAACAATTTAGTGTCATCCGCAAACTTGGCCACTTCACTGCTCACTCCCAACTCTAAATCATTTATGAACAAGTTAAAGAGCATGGGACCCAGTACCGAGCCCTGCGGCACCCCACTGCTTACCGTCCTCCACTGCGAAGACTGTCCATTTAAACTCACTCTCTGCTTCCTATTACTCAGCCAGTTTTTGATCCACAAGAGGACCTGTCCTTTTACTCCATGACTCTCAAGCTTTCTAAGGAGCCTTTGATGAGGAACTTTATCAAAAGCTTTCTGGAAGTCAAGGTAAACAACATCTATCGGGTCTCCTTTTTCCACGTTTGTTCACCCCCTCAAAGAAATGTAACAGGTTAGTGAGGCAAGATCTTCCCTTGCAGAACCCATGCTGAGTCTTCCTCAATAACCTGTGTTCATCAATGTGCCTACTCATTCTGTCCTTGATAATGGTTTCTACCAACTTTCCCGGTATTGAAGTCAGACTGACTGGCCTGTAATTTCCCGGGTCTCCTCTGGAACCTTTTTTAAAGATGGGGGTGACATTTGCTACCTTCCAGTCCTCAGGAACGGAGGCAGATTTCAATGAAAGATTACAGATTTTCGTTAGAAGATCCACAAGTTCAACTTTGAGTTCTTTCAGAACTCTCGGATGTATGCCATCCGGACCCGGTGACTTATTAGTTTTTAATTTGTCTATCAGTTGTAGGACCTCCTCTTTTGTCACCTCAATCTGACTCAGGTCTTTCAATACCCCTTCCAAAATTAGTGGTTCTGGGGCGGGCAAAAAGTTCTCATCTTCCACAGTGAAGACGGAGGCAAAAAACTCATTTAGCTTCTCAGCCATTTCCCTATCCTCCTTCAGTAATCCTTTTTCCCCATGGTCATCCAAGGGCCCCACTGCCTCCCTGGCTGGTTTCCTACTTCTAATATATTTGAAGAAATTTTTATTGTTGGTCTTTATGTTTTTTGCAATATGCTCCTCATAGTCCCTTTTTGCCTGCCTGATCACAGTCTTGCATTTGATTTGCCACAGCTTGTGTTCCCTTTTACTAATCTCACTTGGACTGGTTTTCCACCGCTTAAAGGAGTCCTTCTTACCTTTTACAGCTTCCATTACTTTGTTTGTTAACCACGCAGGCCTTTTCTTATGCCTGTTTGTGCCTTTCCTAACTTGTGGTATGTATTTTATTTGAGCTTCTAGGATTATAGTTTTAAATAGCATCCAAGCTTCCCCAAGGGTTTTGACCGTATGTACCTTTCCTTTCAGTTTCCTCCTCACATGCCTCCTCATCTCAGTGTATTTACCCCTTTTAAAGTTAAACGTGGTTGTGGCGGTCTTTTTGGACAACTCCCTATTTATACAAACGGTGAAATCAATAACATTATGGTCACTGCTCCCAAGCGGCGCAATCACTTTTACATCGCTCACCAAGTCTTGGGCATTACTTAGGACCAAATCCAGGATCGCCCCACCCCTGGTAGGTTCTGAGACCATCTGCTCCATAGCACAGTCATTGAGAGCATCAAGAAACTCAATCTCTTTCTCTCGACCAGAACACATATTGACCCAATCAATCTGCGGGTAGTTAAAATCACCTATTACGACACAGTTTTTACATTTAGCTGCTATCTTTAAGCCTTCCATCATATTATAATCGTCCTCTCTCTTTTGATTTGGTGGGCGATAACAAACTCCCATAGTTAAATTTCCTTTTGGGCCCTCTATTTCAACCCAAAGCATTTCTAAAAGTGAATCTAATTCTCTGATCTCAGTCTTACTTGACCGTATATCCTCTCTGACATACAGAGCCACCCCACCTCCAACCCTTCCCTCCCTATCCTTCCGATATAGCTTATATCCAGGAATCACCGTGTCCCACTGATTCTCCTCATTCCACCAAGTTTCTGAAATTCCCACAATGTCTATGTTTTCTCCCAACACTAAACATTCCAATTCACCAATTTTACTTCAAACACTTCTAGCACCTCCCCTTTCTTTTGCATCAGTTAAGATTTTCATTTTGATCCTTGGTTTTCTTCCAGTCCATACAAATTCTGAGACTTTTCTTTGCTATTTACTAAATTGTTTATTGTCCTTGACAATTGGAATTGTTTGAAATAGGAACATAATTCTTGGTAGGACATTCATTTTAATTGCAGCGATTCTGCCCAGCATAGACAAGTTCAATTTATTCTATTTTATCAAATCTTCATCAATTTTCTGCCAAAGCTTCTCATAGTTATTTTTATACAAATCTATATTTTTCATGGTAACTTCCATACCTCACCATTTTACTTTGGAAATGACCTCACACTCTGTTGTCCTTTGCCGTTTTTCCAATTGACTCTTTTGTCATATTTTTACACAAAATTTTTCGATTTTTCTTTATTTATATAAAAGCCTGCCAATTCTCCGTACTCTTGTATTTTGCGAAGCAGCAATGTTGTCACATGTAAGGGATTTTCATTAGTAAACATTACATCATCAGCAAACGCTCTGTATTTATAGGTAAGACCTTTCAATTTTAACCCCTCTATTTCTTTGTCATCTTGTATTTGCCTAAGCAAAATCTCTAGTGTCATTATAAATATCAATGGAGATAGAGGGCAGCCTTGCCTTGTTCCTTTACCAGGTATCATTTTCTCCATCAAATCTGCATTTATAAAGTCTTGCTTGTTGCTCAGTGTATATCGCCTTAACCATTCTTATAAAATCTTCTCCTAATCCCAGTTTTTCCATCACTGCAAACAAAAAGTCCCAATTCACATTGTCAAAGGCTTTCTCTGCATCTGCAAAAAATAGTGCCACTTCTTTTTCAGGATGCGCCTCATAATATTCAACAATATCTATAACAGTTCTAATATTATCTCTAATTTGTCTCCTGGGAAGAAATCCTGCTTGTTCCTCTTTGATAAAATTATTCAAATGCTGTTTGAGTCATTCTGCTAGTATCCTAGCATATATTTTGTAGTCATTGTTAAGTAATGAAATTGGTCTATAATTTTTTACGTTTGTGGTATCCGTGAAATTAATGCTTCCTTCCATGTATTTGGTATTGTCCTGTCAGTCCTTATAATATTCATCAGCTTCTGAAGTTTCGGTACTAACGTCTCTACGAGGACTTTGTAGAATTTTGCTGTAAAGCCATCTGGACCCGGTGCCTTTCCCATTTTCAGCAAATTTATAGCTGCTTCAACTTCAATTTTTTCAATTGGTTCATTTAATACTTTCCCCATGTTTTCTGTTAAGGGATTTACTTGAATTTTCTGTAAATATGCATCTATTTTTCTCTTCTCCACCTTTTGAGTTTGAAATAACTTAGCGTAATATTTGTAAAATTCCCTTTTAATTCCTGCTTGGTCAACAGTTTCTTTACCTCCCAGAACAATTTTGTTCACAAACTTATTTTCCTTTTTTTTTTCATTTGCCAAGCCAGGTATTTTCCAGGCTTATTTGCTCCTTTAAAAGATTTCTGTTGCAGTCTCTTCAAATTCCATTCTACATCTTTATTTAACAAATGACTCAATTGATTGTGCAATATTGTAATTTCCCTTATTATTTTCTTTTTCCCTGGTCTTTTTTAAAGTTCTTTTTCTTTTTTCCCAATCTCTTTTTGAATGTCCAGCATTTGTTTCTCTTTAGCTCTCTTATCTTTATTATTCATTGTAATTAAAATGCCTCTCATTACTGCTTTGTATGCATCCCACACCGTTTGAAATTGAATGTCCTCCTTTTCATTTATTTGGAAGAAAACTTTAGTTTTCTTTTCTAGAGACACCACTATCTGTTTTCTGTAGCAAATCTTCATTTATTCTCCATCTCCTAATCTTTTTCCCACTTTTTGCCGACTGCATCAATGGATTGTGATCGGCCCCAACTTTAGGAAGAATCTGTTTTTTTCGTCATAAGTCCAAGATCTTTTGTAGTCCATAACATATCATTTCTTGAGAAAGAGTTATGCCTAGCTGAATAAAATGTAATCACACACTTTAGGATTACATTTCCTGCATATATCTTAAAAGCTTTCTTGTTTCACTAAATCATAAAATGACTTTGGTAATTTCCCCTCCTTATTTCTTTTCCCTGATCTGTCCAAATCATTAATAATTGTTCCATTGAAATCTCTCATTACCATTATTTGTTCATAAGTCACTTGGTCTAATTGTTGCACAATGTCTTTAAAGAAGGAGTCTTTCGCCCCATTTGGGGCATACAATCCCAACAACAGCGTCCTTTTATCATTCGTCACCTCCACTGCTAAATATCTTCCGTCATTATCCTTAAAAATCAATTTTGGATTCAGTTCCTCTTTAACATAAAAAATTACTCCCCTTTTTTTCTCCTTAGCCAAAGAAAAAAATTCCTTATCAAGTTGTTTATTCCATAAAAATTTATAATCCAATTTTTTAATATGTAAACAAATTATACTACATTTTTGTTTCTTGATCCAATGAAATGTAGCCTTTCTTTTTTGTGGTGAATTTAGTCCATTTACGTTCCAAGATATTAATTTGTAATCCATAACGATTCTTCTTTTATTCTGTATCCCCAAATCCCTCGTTTTCTTCAAAAAATCTCCTCAATTCCTGTACATTTGTAATTGTAATCCTCTTTTCACCATGTTCAAAACTTAGACCTTCAGGCAGTATCCATCTATATCTCACTTCATTATCCTGCAGCTTGTCAGTTAGTTTTTTGTACAATCTTTTGTCATTTATAACCTTTCTTGGCAGCTCATTCATGATTCTTACTCTGCTTCCATCAATTTCCAATGTTTTTTCAAATTGTTTTCTTAAGATCTTTCCCACCATGTCTCTTGAAATAAATTTTATTACCACATCTCTTGGTAGCTTGTTTTTCTTGTCATATAATGAATTGGCCCTGTATATATAGTCATAAAGATGGCTAGATTCATCAGGTTCTGTCTCCAAAAATTCAGTAATAATACTCATTATATATGTCTTTTAAGTCAGATCCTTCATTCTCAGGTACTCCTCTCAAATGTATCTGGTTTTCCATTAACATACAGTCTTGCAGAGCTTTCTCCTGCAATTTATTAATCATGGAATCTTGATCCTTCACCTTATTTTCAACCACATGTACTTTTTTTAGTGTTGCTTGTGAATCCCTTCTGAAATCCTCAATTCCTTTTTTAATTTCTAGCTTCACTTCTGCACTTGTTTCAATGTCTTTTTTTAATTCTTTAATTAATTGCTTCTTATTGTCCATTATTAGATCTTTCATCACTTTGACCAGTCTTGCCTCCATAGCTTCCAATTGGTCTTGTATTTTAGGCATTATGCCTTCTTCAAGTGAGCCAATCCTTGCACGTGTCTGTTTTGGTGCCTGCTTATGATCAGACATTACGGTTTTCCCACTGCCAAAATAGGCTCTTAAACTGATTCAAGTTAGACCATAGGATCTTATAGATTAGGAAATGCCCTTTTCAATAAGCCCAAAATCACCATTCTCAGGGCTTCCTAACTTGAGATATTATTTTTTAAAGTTTTAAAAAATACTCAAAATGGCATCCGCGACTTTTCAGACCCTTTTAAAAGTTTTTTCCTTTTTCTCCAAAAGACCACCAAAATTGGTTCCAATATTATAATCCAATATGTTTCATTCTATAATCATGATATCTGCCGGCTCCACTAATTTTTAGTCTCATTCTTTTTTCTTGAATTTTTAAAATTTGTTGACCTTCCTTTAATGGCTGCCACAATTTCACTATGGTTTTCAAGTCCTAGAGGAGGCCAGGAGGTTTAGAGAGTTTCCTTCTTCTAATGGCTCCTTCCTGCTTTTCTTGCCATGAAGTCACATTCTCAGTGGTTGAGAGATCTCGCAATACTTGTATGACGCCACTTCCTGTAATCTTCCACTTCAGCAACTCAGTGACGATGGGGTTTTTTTTTGCAGAAACAGCAAGTATTCCAAACAGTTGTTTTTCATGCTTTAACTTTGCTTCTAAAATTCCAAAAGTCCCAAAAATTACCCCCTTCTCTTCTTTACAACTTTAGAATATTGTAGTTAAGTCCAAATTTTAATCCTTGTCTCACATAGAATTAATTTTAGTCCCAGAATGATAGATAACAATCTTCTTACCTTGCAGCCAAATATATCCTCCTTAACACCGTCCTTTCCAAAGATGAATATTTAGATATTAGTATAGTCCAAAGAAGGCTTGAATTTTGATGGATTTAAGTCAATTTAATGACCCTCTGTAGATGCTGGAATGCAATTCTTCGCCGGGGACTCTTCAAAGCCTAAAAGGAACCCCACTGGGACTTCTTGTCAGCCGAAGTAAATCCCCTCAGAATTCTCCTAAGCATGTCTTGGCCTTTTCCCTCACTGAGAAAAGTAGGCAGCAGGCATTGGGGTCGCCTTCCCTATCCAGAACAGAGGCTTCGGTCCGCTCCTCTTTTGAGAAGCGACTCAATCCTCCATGATCCAACCCCATACACATTCTTTAGGTATGCTAAAATGAGTAACAACAGTTTCTAGTATCTATATTCCTTCCCCAGTTTAAATAATGTAAATATGTGCTCTATTATGCTTAAAATATATTATTATTCCAGTAAAATAAGTAACAAAATAAGTTTTGTAATATAACGTTTAAACAACACTTGATTTTAAGCCAAGTATTTTATTTGAGACATAAAATTTACAGGAGTTACTTTTTAAAGTAGTTTACTAAACATAAGTCAAAATAAACTTGCCAAATCAGTTCATGCTCTTTCTGATTCTGTTTCAGGAAATTTGCATCCTTGGTTTATAACTATTTAAATATAAGTCTTCTGATTTTGACCCAGGCAAGCAATAAACAATCAGTAGTATGAGATACAATTAAGCTACTTTAATTGAAACTTGTAACTGAAAAGTAATCATAAGCTATTTGTTTGTTTGTTTTCTGAAGCAGGGTCTAGTCAGAAAGTATTCCTCCTTGAGATGGCATAGTTTGTGGGCTGGGGTATCCTCTACGTGAGATTACTCCTTCCTCTTGTTCCAGTTTTATAAACAATGCCTCCCCACCACAGCGGGAGTAAGCCCTAGTCGCTTTAGCAACTGCTTTCTGAGACTGCTTCTTCTTCCTCTCTTTTTTGAGGTTTGGCTTGGGGAATACTTTAAATTTCCCCACCACTGATGTGGGGAAATGCACTTGTGAGGTCCTGGAAGAAAAAATTAGGCTGCTAGGCAGGAAACTCAAAGACAGGACCTTCAAGGTAGCCTTCTCAAACAAGTGCTACCTGTTCCACATGCAGGGCCAGAGACACAAATTAGGTCTCGATGCATAGATGAGACAATGGTGTAGGGAGGAAGAGTGTTAGGCACTGGGATGCTTTTTGGAACAAGTTGGAGTTGTACGAAAGAGACAGTCTCCACTTGTCCTGAGAAGAAACCAAGCTGCTGGCACTTAAAATCAAAAAGATGGCAGAGCAGTCTTGAGGCAGCTGGAGGAAGGTTGCAGGTCTAACATATCTGGGAAATTATAGATGCTTATATATAAGTGCTAAAAGTGTCTGAGGCAAAATCAGGGAGTTGGAATGCTTAGTATTGGAGGGAAATGTAGACATTGTAGGCATTTCAGAAACTTGGTGGGATAAGGAAAATCAGTGGGACATGGCGATTCCTGGATATAAATTATATTGGAAGGATGGGGGACAGGAAGGGTTGGAGGTGGGGTGGGGTGGGGTGGCTCTATATGGCAAAGAGGGTATACAGTCAAGTAATATTGAGAAGGTAAGAGAATCAGATTTGCTACTTTAAATGTTATGGATCAAAATAGCAGGCCCGAAAGGAAGCTTAACTTCCCTATGAAGAAAAGTTAAAACGCTTGGGGCTCTTCAGCTTGGAGAAACGTCGACTTAAGGGTGACATGCTAGAGGTTTACAAGATTATGCATGGGGTAGAGAAGGTAGAGAAAGAAGTATTTTTCTCCCTTTCCCACAATACAAGAACTTGTGGACACTCAATGAAATTGCTAAGCAGTAGTTCCGGCTCTAGGGTATGTTGCGCCCCAGGCAGGCTCCTTGCCGGCAACCCCTCCTGCTGCTGCCCTCTCTCTTGTAGTTCTTGACTTGTAAGCCAGGAGTGCTTACAAGTGCTGCAATGCAGCGCCATGCTCTGTGACTCCCCCTTCAGAGCGCGCCGCAGCTGCTCCCTACCGGCTTCGATGTGGGCGGTGCATCATCTAATCCTTTGAAGCATACAGGGAAGAAGGCTTCTCCTCCCTCCTTCCTGGAAGTGAGGGGGAGCAAAGTCTTCTCCCATGTACGCTTCAAAGGATTAGATGCCACGCCGGCCGCATCAAAACCGGTAGGGCCCAGCCTCTGCACACTCCTCTGATCGTGCCACGGGGGGTGGGCGAAGCGCAAGGGAAGGGCAGTGGCAGGGGGAGGTAGGCAGGCGAGCAAACTCGGCGGTTGTAGGCACTGGGGGGGTGCCAAATTGGCGTCCTGGCACCCTAGGCAATCACCTAGTTTGCCTAGTGGGTGAGCCAGGCCTGCTAAGCAGTCAGATTAGAATGGATAAAAGGAAGTACTTCTTCATCCAAAGGGTGATTAACACACAGAATTCACTGCCACAGGAGGTGGTGGCAGCTACATGCATTGAAAGCTATATGCATAGAAAAATTGGATCAACATATGGAGCAGAGGTCCATCAGGGGTTATTAGCCACAGGGTATAAATGGAACTCTCTGACTGGGGCAGTGATGCTCTGCATTCTTGGTGCTGGAGGGGGCTAACGGTGGAGAGGCTTCTAGTGTCCTGGCTCCACTGATGGACCTCCTGATTGCACCTGTTTTTTGTTTTTGGTCATGTGTGACAGTGTTGGACTGGATGGCCTGATCCAACATGACTTCTCTTATGTTCTTACGTTAAATATAACAAGACAGCATGGTTCAAAATGATACTCTAATACAGATCACTTGCCAGTCAGGTCATTCATCCTGTTTAGGCCCAAACGTGCAATTCAACAATTCTCTACCTTACTCTAACACCATCTGTGGGGTGGGAGGCTTCAGGCATTCATTCACTGTTGAGGAGATTAAATATTGGACAGCTTGCAGGGGGGGGGGGCACATTTTCTGAATTGAAACCTTGAATATTACCCAGGCGAAGTTTGTTACATACATCAGTTTACTACTTCATCTGAGGTTAAGGAAATTTGCATGTGGTCATTTTTATATTTTCGGAACAAAGTGCATGGCTTTTGACACTCCCTCCCCATGCATACATCAGAAGTTTTATTTGAGAAGGGTGGGTAGAATTTAAGAATCCCTGATGGTCCACTGCTTGCTTTCCAGGAACCTGAATAAAATCGTCTGAAATACTGATTCTACAGATTATCTTTCTGGTGGCCATAACCTTTTCAAGGAGAGAGTTTGGGGTATTTTTAGTTTGAAGGAAGCTGTGTATCTTCCAATAGAGAAATACTTAGGACTAAAGGTGTACATTTGGATATTTTCAAGAAGATCACTGCAGATTTATACCCCGCCCTTCTCTCAGAAAGGCTTACAATCTCCTATATCTTCTTCCCCCACAACAGACACCCTGTGAGGTGGGGGGGCTGAGAGGGCTCTCACAGCAGCTGCCCTTTCAAGGACAACTCCTGCAATAGCTATGGCTAACCCAAGGCCATTCCAGCAGCTGCAAGTGGAGGAGCGGGGAATCAATCCCAGTTCTCCCAGATACTATTCCCCAAATTTGTTTTTGGCTCAGAAGTATCTGAAACAGCAGAAGGCAGTCCTGAAACATCAGGGAATTTATATCTTGAAATGTCAGTAATTTCTTTCCAGCTTATTTTGGCTTCTGGAATCAGTGGGGATAGATCTAGCGTCTGACTCTAGATGCCAGGTCTGCCACCCATTGAAATCTGTGACAGTAGGTAGCCAGGTCTGATGATACACAATATTCCTAAACCTGAAAAAGTTGTCTAGAATGGGTTCCTGGCATTTTTTTTTGAGTAATGGTAATCATGCCTTTTCTGTGGGGGAGGAACCCTCAAAATTTAAGCAATCTTTGAAGAGCACATCCCTCCTTAGAACTCTCCCAGATGTTTTATCTAAGCTGTAAACAACGTGTCATAGAAATTTAGCTGGAAGATATCTGGAACATACATCTACAAGTCTATACACGTCCATGTCCCTTCTGGATCTAACATACTTCACCAGAGGTGCAGCAACCTTTGCTGCCTTTTTAACTAGTACTGTACTGGTAGGAATACAATTTCACCTCTAATTGTTTGTGAGGTGCTACAAAATAAAGACATATTCTTACACTGCCTTCAGTCTGCGAGCATTGCTTATAGGTTCTCTCACATCAATGAAGAGTAGTATTGTTAAATAAGGCCCCACAGGGATTCCTCCATGGGCTTGACCTTTCATTGTGGTACACCTTGTAGTACTTGGCTTGGTTTCTTGGTCTGTTGCCTTGAAACCTGGCCTTGACACTCATAACCCTGACTCCCTTTCTGTCTTGTAATCTTTGTCATGTGCTTGCAGTTTAGTGTTTCTGTAGTGCTGCCCAGAGATGATAGGTCTCAGGACTGGAAAGGCTGAAGACCAGTGTCTTACAACCTTTTTTCCTTCTCTGCTATACATCAGGCTCTGTTGAAGCAGTTAGGAATAATGCCACAAAGAGAACTTCCTCCATCCATCAGTAAGGATGACCATTCAGAAACCAATATTCTTTTCTATGACAAGTTTTAGTCTAGCTTTGGAATGGAAGAAGGGGAATATGATCTGTGAGAGTACTTGGCAGCAAGAGAAGTCTTTACCAATTTGATTTGATGTGGCATAGACTATTGCTAAGATTCTGCTCTGTATCTTTCTGCCACCTGGTGTGAGCTAAGTATCTTATCTGAGGTGGAGCTTATTCTGTAGTATCAAATACATTTGGAATTCCCTTCTAAGGGGGATTCACCTAGATGTCATTAATGAGGTGTACTTTACTTTAAAGGTAAAATTACTTCCTTGAGAGAGCATTTTACATAATACTACCCTGCACTCTAGTTCTTGCAGTATACCCCAGAGTGTTTCATAGGACATTCTGACCAGCTTTTGGAGGATTTTAAGAGGTTCCAATGCAATTGAAAGAGTGTGAACAGAATATAAAATTGATAGTAATACTTGAAAGTTTTTTTCTGAATGTTTAATTATACATTTTTTGTTTGTTACAGGTCTTTCAGTCTGGAAGACTGGGAGGGAGCCTCTGCACCCAGGGAAAAAAATGTTACCCTTTACTGGGGGGAAGGGTAAACCAGTAGGGAATACAGTACAATCCCAAGCCTACTGGGAGGGGCGGGAGGGAGGTGTTGCCGTCACTGTATTAAGCCGATGTTGGGAAATGTTTTAACATCTGGAGCTTTTGTGGGTGGAAATCTGTCTCCTGTTACAACTCTGCACTGGATGTGAAGAAGCGCAAAAAAAAAATCACAAAACAGCACATTCTGCAATGTTATGGGGAACTGTACCAAAATGAAAACTATAAAATTGAACTATAGGGGGTATGTAAAGAGGAAATATATTGTGTTCACACAATAAAGGAAACCGAAGAATGAGGATTACCGAGAGTAAAGGTGTCATAATAAGGGGTTTCTGCATTGTTTCATCTTGATGGGATTCCTAGGTATTGCTAGGTATTGCATGTTAATGAAGAACTAAACAAATGAAGTTAGTACAGTTAAATGAAGCTTGTTACCTGTATTAGGAGCAAGCACTTGCAGTGTACAAATTAAAATAACCCCATAATAAAGTAATAAAGGTTAACTTGAACAAAATGAAGCAACCTGCAAGATGCCAAATGAGTCACTCCTTTTCATTTTGGGGGTGGGGGGAGGGGCATTTCAGAAGAAAGGCAATTTTTTATTTTACATTGAAACTTTAAAGGTAGTGGATATGATTTGATGGTTGTACTTCATTAGATTTAATTTCTAGAGTAAGGCATAATTCTTAACGTGCAGTTTAAGGTTCAGGCATGCATTTTTGGATCATAGTGATCGAGCGTATTTTTAGTGGGAAAGTAGCATGCTTGCATCAGAGTGAGAGTGGTACACATTACTTACGTTGCGCCAGTTTTGTGTTACAGTTTACCAATTAAGTATAGCCCTGCATTTAAAGATTCCTTTTAAGATTCTGTGGATTTTATGTTTATTAAGAATATAAATATAAAATACTTGTAGTTACAATTAGGCCTTGAAATATCTTTTTAGGAACTGTTAGGAATAAGATTGATATTGTATTGTGTAACCTGCACAATGTGGAAAGCTGATATAGCTGTGCAAAGTATTGCCTCTGTGCTGTCAGTGTGATGTGCTTTCTGCATGGTTATACTAGTGATTTTTATCAGAACTTCTAAAAAAAGTTACATGGTAAGACCTGTTAAAGGCTACATAAATGTTAGTTGGCACGTAAAGACAATTGTAGAAAATTAATGACATGATTGCTACATTTCAGTGTTTATTCCCACCCAACATATTATCAAACTACAATTTTCCCCCTTTCAAAGCATGATCTTAAGATACGTAAGTTAATGGATGTAAAGCAGGGTATTGACACTATTATCGGCGCATGTTGGTGGCCCTTTGTGTTCTAAAGTGTGCACAAGGGTGCAAGTTAATAGCTACAGAGTGAAAGTTGGTTTGGATCCTCTTCATTTCATTTGTTTAGCTTTTCTGTTTTCCTTCTGCTCACTTGTATTCCTGTGAATAAATCCTTGTTAAGTTAACCCTTTACTTTTCTTTCCATGTGTATTTTCTTATGTACTGTGAATGTGAAAATCTAACTGGTACACTTGATCTTGTGTTACTATAAAAGTGCAAGTTGTGATTAATTTAGATTGCCCTAAGAGTATCCCATGATGATGAAGGAAAATGGAGAGAACTAACTCTGCTGGTCAGAGGTGAAGCCACACCTTTCCATTTTCTATAAGTGCTGCAAAATTAATCTGTGCAAAAAAATTTTTAAAAAGCCATAACAGCCGCCTTATATTTTAGATTCTCATCTTTGCATTGCAGAAACAAATACTGGATAACAATTTTTGTAAAGACTGACTTTGCATGACTTGGTTCTTTTCAGGTTGTTTGATTTAGCCATTGCACTGAAGTTCAAGCTGTGTGAGTGTGACATTTATGAACTATGACTTCAAGTTTTTGTTTAATGCATGGAGGCATGCACAAGTCTTATACATTCCTTTTTCCGCTTTGCAAATTTGAGTGGGGTAAACATGCTTGGAAATGACCTTTCAATACATGTCCTTTTATAAAGATGGAAATCACTACTACTACATAATCCATTTGAACAAAACTGCATGTGATCTACTTTCAAATCAATTTGCTATTTCAAAAATTACAGCTTCTCCTTTTGCAGCTTTTCAAATCAAAGATGTAAATATAAATTCCCAACAACATAAAATTTATTGAGGGTAGAAATTGTCTTAGACAAGGGTTTAATTTAATTTCTCTGTGAGTGGACAGAGCATTAATGCAAGAGAAAATGGAGTTCTAAATCATAAACCCTTTTTATTTGTTTTGGCCCTTACAAAGTTGAACAGTTAAAGGTTAGTATGCAAAAGCCATTTGTTAAATATATAATTTTATTACTTGGGTTAATATAGAGGGATGTGACTGCTCTACTGTGACTAAACTGATCAGGCAGAAAAGTAACAAGAAAGCAATATTACAGCTAATGCTTGTTAATGAGTTCATGCTTCAGAGCAAACAATCACTCATACTGTTTAAAGTATTGTACACTTGCAGAAACCATTTGGGTTAGAATTTGAGGTAAAAAGTTCTAATACAACACTAACAGTTATAAATTGAATATAATTGCATCATGGGATATATAAAAGCATCTTATTTCTATTTGTGTAGTCTTGACAGTTTTTGAATGTTGACTGAATGTTGATACCAGTAGAATTGTGCATTTGTCTTTGTTACATTCCAGTGTTCTCTGCCTCTTGGCATGCTACAAGCACGGCTTATTAAATCTGCTCCTTACACGGTAAATAAAAGTGCTTAGTGTGCTAAACTACAGAAATAGCCGCTGCTAAGTGATGTAGATTTTCTACTTGAATATTTTTTGTTGTAGAAACCTCAGGAGGTCAGTGTTTACTGTTTTTGTATATGCCTTTGTTTTCTTGTCCAAGGCCCCCTACATTTGAAGGATTCTAACAGTGAATAAAGCTGCTGATTAACCTAAGTTGGTAACAGAAAGTATATTTTAAAACATTTTAAAGGCATCTCTTTTTGCAGAAAAAGTTGTCTAATATGGTATGGTTTTCTAGTAGCACAGTTTTTTGACTATTAAGGGGGAAAGCCTCCTTTACATTGTTTGTTTAATTTCTTTAAAAGTGAAATGTAAGGGAACTGAATCAATTTTGTAAATTTTTTACTTAGGATTATTTTCTAAATTGGTATATAGGTATTAGTTATAATACTAGCTAGATTCCAGTGTTTTGCATCTTAATCCTAAACATACTTGGAAGCAAGTACAATTCATTTCAATGAGAATTGCTTCCAAGTAAGTACAGTTTGGCGGATCTGTAGCCACTTAAGAGGGTGCAGTCATGGCAACATGCATAAAAAGAATAAACGTGTTGAAACACATAGCCAATAGAATTTTTTAAAACATAAAGCAATTTTAATTTTGTAAAACACTATTGATACACACTGTGATAATTCTGCATTTTTCTTTAGCATTGGCATGAATTACTTAAACTACATAAATACTGTGTAATTAGATTTATACTACTTGTAGGAAGATTTCCAAAGTTGAAACTTGCTGTTTGCTTGTTGTTGTTTGGATAAGAACTATTCATACTAGTTTTATCTCAGGTAAATACTCTTGTACCCTTTTTGTTTGGATAGAAGCTTCTAATATGTCTTAAGTGTACCAGTTTGTCTTTCATATAGGAACTGCCTAATGTCTTAAACTCTCATATCTAAATTAACTTTGGGACAGCCATGACTTTGCTTCAATATAAGTCACCTATTTAATTCATATTGAATGTATTAACAAAGATATATAAACATTCTTCTTAAGAGGAGAATGCGTCTGTGCATAATAGCGCCTAAAACCACCATAAAGAGTGTATATTATGCAGTACAAAGTTTTGTTCCTGATTTTAAAGAAGACTGACTCAGCGTAAATACTTCTGATATATTTTCATGTATAGATGCTTAGACATTTTAGAGTAAGTAGCTAGAGTCTTAACACTTCTTAATTTAGTCTTGAGCAGTAAACATTAACAGATCAGACTCAATGCTGCTGTAAGCTACTGAATACCAAGCAGTAATATATTAAGATACTTTGCTATTTGCATATGAATTTATTGTGTACTGTAATAAGTATCGAGTTACTTGGGAAATATCATCTAGAGGTGAAAAGATGGATAAAGCTATAACTTTTAATGCAGAGTTACTCAACACTGCACTCGAATTTCAGATGCTTTTTGGTCCAGAATGATGTCCACAGCTGGCATTTGCTCATTTCTGTTTGTCTGAGCAATTGATTGATAGGCTTTTCTGAATGAAATATTAATAAGGGCATACTTTGTAGCTTTCTTTCAGTAAGTGACTGAGCTGAAATTGTGTCTGTGTGTGAGAGAGAAAGATGGGGAAACTAGAACAGTTCTATAAACCTTCAACTATTTGTTTTGGTGGACAAATGCACTTTTAAGCCAGACAGTTACATTTACAAATCAGTTTCTGCACTGATGTTGTAATATGTTATGTTTTCTTCTTACATGTAAATCCATTTAAGAATAGAGGTCTCCTTTTGGGCATGCAGCAAAACTAGAAATACCCAGGAAGATTTTAAGGGCACTCCTCCTCTAAAACTCAAAGAGCTCTCCCACCCACCCAAGGATTTTGTCAGGAATTCTTCTCCTTGCTAACTCTTAACTGTCCTAAAATTAATTGTTAGAATTGGATGCACTAACAATAGCTGAAGCAGCAAAACAGACAGAACTTTCTGCTGACAACTTAGGTTGTATGAGTTGCTTGAAAGCTTTAAGTTGGATGTGTTTTCTGTACGTGTTAGAATATTCCCTTCAAACATATCCTTCTGCAATTGTATGAAATTGATTTTTGTCTGCCTCTGTGCTACCACAACTTCATTTTAAATAGAATATTATTTTGATTTTTGATAAGCTGCTGAATTCTAAAGAGTTTTCTGGGGCCACCAAATATTTTGGATCATGCAGAGAATATATATTGTAATGTAGTAATTTTGTATTTACATTTGTATGATGTGACAATAGATGTGAATGTTAATCACTGCTTGACTATGTTAATAAAATTTGTTTAAATATAGCTGTGGCATTCTGATTCTTAATGGGAAAAGGAAGGACTTCTTTCAACAACTTTGGTTTGCTTTTAACTGAATTGCACACTGAAGTAGAGGACTTCCAAAACACACCCTCTTGTTTTATGTGCTTTTAAGATGATTTGGTTTATTGTTCTTCCATTTGTGCAGCAGTAAACAGACGATATCCACCTGATCTAAAGAAGGGGTCCCCAGCCTTTTTGAGTGTGCAGACACCCTTGGAATGCTGGCACTGGATGGTGGGCACAATCACAAAATGACTGCCACAGGAGGCAGAGCCAGCCACAAAATATTAGGCAGTGAGGTTATGCTACTCGACTAAGTAGCTGTTCAGCATTTCAGCCAAAAGCTCTGTCTGACAAAATGCCTTTTAAAATTAACATATTGTTTTGAAATACTGTCTTGCATACACACAGCTTCTCTTCAGTCACATTGTGAAGATCCTTGTGCTGTGGTGGCAGCTGCTGCTGAAGTAACTTATAAAGAATATGCACAGCCCATTAGATCTCCAGTGGTCAATCAGAAGGTGTCCTGGGCGAAAGCACATACTTTCTAAAAACAATTGGTGGGTATCAGGAAAGTTGTCTATGAGAACTATGGTGTCTGTGGGAACCATGTTGGGGAACTGCGATCTAGAGATACAGGCCACTCAATATATTTGTATGGATGTCCAAGTTCAGCTTAACACATTTGGCCAATGTGAGTGGAAAACTAGCAGTTGAATTATAAGTTAGTGTATGAGTATTTATTACTGTATTTACAATACAGAACTTGTCACGACATAGTATGTTGGATATTCAGGAAACCGAGCTTATCCAGATGAAGAGAACCCAACCTTTCCTTTTATGGCTACATTTGTACTGGCCAAAATCTAGTTACAAGTAGTAGTCATGTACTATGACTCGAAGGGAGACAGGAGAGGTTTGATATGGTAGAATGAGCTGTTTTTCTCTTTTTCAAACAATAAAATTATAGGAGATTTAGTCCAGAGTTGTAAAAGTTTGCAAAGAAAGGATAGTGTAGCCTGTCTGCTCATTACTGTGGATTTTCTAAGAAACATGTATGTTTGCTTCTGTACTTGATTAGGCCAGTGAGGGCTAGAGGTACTAAACAGTGTTGTAGACATAAAGGAGAGTTGCGTGTCCAGAGAACTGTCCACTAGGCAGGTGCTTTTATTATAGCATTTCTAGAAGCAGTGGAGAGACATTAGCAGGAGGGATAAGGGAAGAAGAATCTTCCCTTCAACGAAATACTGCAGCTTGAGCAGTCAGATGCATCCGACAATTCTGCAACATACATGCTGTGTTATGAGGGAAGACTAGTTCCTGTGCCTTGACTGTGCTTAAAAACTCTTAATTGTATTTGCATCTCAGGCTTCCTTTAGGAGCCCCTTAGCATGGAGTTATCCAGTTTTATTTACACCACAAATTTCCTGAAGTGAGCATCACAGGTGAGCAAAGAGTTTAATCCTTGCCTTCCAAGTCCAATACTTTGCTACATATCACTGGCTCTCAGTAATGGGGTGCTCACATAGATTTTGGAAAACACTTTAGTAAAAGGAATAGCATGCATCTTCCTAGATTTAGGTTTGTTAGTACCTACAGTGTCACCAAACAGTTTTCTCTACATGATGTTCAATTAAAACCAGTATTTGAGCTGTAAAGGATACTTGAAAATGGAAATACCACTTGAATTGCCATTTGCAGTAACGAGAAGCAATTGCACAGGATTTGATCTGGCAGTGAAATGGGTCATGATCACATGGAATAGAGTAATTGGAAGATAACTACTTGATCATGAAAACACAAGTTTGTCTTGGATTGAGCTAGTTTGATTGTCCTCAGAATTGCCTAAACTTGCCCTGATGGATGAACTAATGAGAACATAGAGCTAATTTATGCTTTCATTGGCAATGACTGTTGGAAGACAGACCTAGCCAGTATTATGAGAATTCTAAGACATGTTAGCCTTTTGTTTGCAAAACTTGTCAAAATCTAAAATGGACATGTAAACACATATGTTCCGACTTTTTGAACTGAATTCAGTTTTGTTTCATTCAACAATTTGCACAAGTTTGAATTAAGCAGTGGGCAGAACCACTAGCTGCACTAATTCAATGATAATTCAGAAACAATGCTGCACTAATTCAATGGCAAAAGTGTAAACTAGCCAGTGGTGTTGTAAAAAAGTTTTTCCCCACACCAGTTATCAAATACTTATTTTGAGATGCAAAAACTTTCTCAGCTGTGCTACAATAAAGTATGTGTTTAAAAAAGAAAATGTGATCTTGGAAAATAACCCTCTATGAGTTAAGAATTGGATTAAAATTAGATTGGGTCCACCTCTTCCATGAATGGGAACATATTTTCACCCTTTCTCCCTTCTCGGTGCATCTTTTGCCTTTCAAAAGGCTTAATGAACCTTCAGGAACAACGTGGCATGTGGTTCGCAGCAAGAGGCACAAAGAACAGGAAGTTGGTTATAGTCTCCTGCATTCTTTAGTTTATATCACAAGTGCATGTGATGTATGTGTGCGTATTTTAGCTTATTTCTCATGGCAGTTGCTTAGGTCACACAATTTCTCCCCAAGAGTAGCTTTTTTTTTTTGTTAAAAGACTCAAGAGACTGCACTGGAAAGCAGACTAAAGTAACAATTTTCATGATTTGATGCTGTTGGCGGAAGAGTTGGATCTACCATCATTCCATGATTTAAGCCAATTCCTGAAGGATATTTTCTGAATTTTATGTAAAAGAGTAAAACATAACACTTCATTTTTGTCAACTGTATCTGTTTTTTTGACATTCTGAAATTAGGGAGAGTTTTATATATCTACCATAACTTGAAGTCCCATGCAAATCTTACTGTTAAGTAGTTACCTTTGAAAGTATATACCTGTACAAGCTGTAGTTCTGTGGTGCTTGCTCATGTCTTGGCTTTTAAAAGTCTTGTGGAATGTAGTTGATGCCTACTCCATTTTAAAGAGAAGCATAAAATAGCACCACTTTCCTTCATAGTAAAACACATCAAATTTTGCCTCTGGTCCAAAGCAGGACTATGTTGTGCCAAAACCAGCAATGAATTTAGAATCTGTCTATGAATCAACTGTTTTAATTATCTAAAGATAGAGCAAATATTCTAAATTTTAATTTAGTCAAGTGGCTAACAGAAATGTGACAATTTCCCATAAAACAGCAATCAAGCTAATGAGCAGTGGATAAAACTCTACTCCATTGGCTCCAGCCCTCCCAGAATTCTGTGTTGTTCCATCTAGTCTTTCTGTAATAATTACGTAAGAACTGATACATCTGTTTTGGTTTTCCTCTTTCCTTTATGCTGCTGTATAAACTGTCTTGAGTACAGCGTCAGAAATTGGGCAAAAGCTTGGACAAATAAGATGGTCTTTTCTTGTTACCAGAAGATAGAAATAAGTGTGCCTCCCACAGAAAAGGCCCCATCTCCTGTTATGACCCACTTTGCCATTGGAGGGCAGGAGCACTGGAAGAATGTTCATTTGCTATTGACTGAGGGGCGGATTTGTATGCAACAAGTGGTTTTTCAGCTTTTTAGTACAAGTCAATACTATATATGATTTCAAACTGTGACTGGAAATAAATCTGTGAACAGCTTTCGGTAGTGGTTAGATAACTAAGAAATCTCAGCAGCATAGATGTTCTATTTTGAACTGGCTGCTGTGTCTTGAGTAGTCTTCATTAGTAGCCACCTATATTCAGTAATTAAGATGTTGCAGTAATCTAAGATGACCATTGCTGAGAAGGTAAATGTGAAGCTATCCCTGCTCAGGAGAGGTTGCAGTGGTGTACCAAGCAAAACTGATGAAAGGTGCTCATGTCACATGCACATCTAAAGGAATGGCCAGATGTAAAAACACCCTTAAGCTGCTTTCTCCATAAAGGCTAGTGGAACTCAAGTCTATAACAGAATGAAATATCCCAGATCAACTGGAACACCTACCCACAAAACTTTAACCTTGTCTAGGTCATGACTGAATGAAGGGACTTTACAACACATCTGTCACATACACCACCACTGTTCAGATGAAAAGCAGAAATGGAGCTGGATATTGACACTGCTTTCCAAATGGCATCATCTGGTTGTTTCCTACAGACACTAACATTGAGGGTAAACTAGAATCCCAAGGAACAGTGTAGCATAAATGAGATAGGTTGGGACCCTCAATTCCAAGCCTGGTTTAGGCCCCCTCATAGTTACTTGTTTTTATTTTATTTTTATTTGATTTGTATCCCGCCCTCCCCGCTGAAGCAGATGGAACCCACTTCTGTGTGGAGCAATTGCAGCGTGCTCATGGAGTTGGGGCCATTTGAGCAAAACTGCCTTTAAGCAACCCACAGAGTAATGCTTGCATATGCGGCCTAGTTTTGTACCACATGGAAATCGTCCCTTTGCTTCTGAATGTGCACGTAAAGAAGGCTTCAAACCAGCTGACACAGTTGAAGAAAAGATTAATTTCCCATGTAGCTGAAAATCATATTTCACCCTGTAATCCCTTGGCTATTTCTTAAATACCACTTCCTTGCTGAGGGTAAAGCTGTATACATAGCACTCCTTGGGCAAGGTAGTTAGGTGCTCCTGAATTCCTAATTTCATTAAACAAAATGTGTGTCTGCTGGTCTCTGCCAGAGTTTGTCTAGCCAGATAATTCTTCCTTCTTCAAAGGAAGAACAGCCAGAGAAAGTACATGAATGGTCCAAAATAAGGTGTTGATATTGTGGAAATGATATATATAAATGTTATTTATGCAAAGTGCTTGAGGAGGAAAGGGATTTAAATTTTTATTTTATTTTATTACTTTCCATTTATATCCCGCCCTCTCCGCAAGCGGACTCAGGGCAGCTTACAACATCATAAAAAACAATCAATCCAATAAAACATATAAAACCATAATTTACATATATCAACTTTAAAACCATTCTATAGCGCTATTTCAGTCCAGTATAGGCGGTATTGACTTCTCGACTATGATCGCCAGCATTCTGTAGGATGTCCGGTGGCAGCCCTTTTTCAATCAAACCGCAAAAGCCTGTTTAAACAATTCGGTCTTACAGGCCCTGCGGAATGCAGACAAATCCCACAGGGCCCTTATGGCTTCTGGGAGGGTGTTCCAAAGTTCTGGTGCTGCCACCGAAAAAGCCCTGGATCTCGTCATACACAGCCTGGCTTCTTTGGGGCCAGGGGCAGACAACAGATTTTTTGTCCCTGATCGCAGTGCTCTCTGGCGGATATATGGGGAAAGGCGGTCCCGTAGATATGCAGGTCCCTGACCATAGAGGGCTTTAAAGGTTAATACCAACACCTTGAAGCGAACTCGGAACACAACAGGCAAACAGTGCAGCTCTCTCAGCACTGAAGAAGAAGAAGAAGATATTGGATTTATATCCCGCCCTCCACTCCGAAGAGTCTCAGAGCGGTTCACAATCTCCTTTACCTTCCCCCTCCCACAACAGACACCCTGTGAGGTGGGTGGGGCTGGAGAGGGCTCTCACAGCAGCTGCCCTTTCAAGGACAACCTCTGCCAGAGCTATGGCTGACCCAAGGCCATGCTAGCAGGTGCAAGTGGAGAAGTGGGGAATCAAACCCGGTTCTCCCAGATAAGAGTATGCACACTTAACCACTACACCAAACTGGCTGAATGTGCTCCCGTCGCGGCAGCCCCATTAACAGCCGTGCCGCAGCGTTCTGCACTAGTTGTAGTCTCCGGGTTAGCATCAAGGGTAGCCCCATGTAGAGAGCATTACAGTGATCTATTCTTGAGGTGACCATAGCATGGATTACCGTCGCTAAGTCGTTGCGCTCCAGGTAAGGGGCCAGCTGCCACGCTTGCCGAAGATGAAAAAAGGCAGATCTAACAGTGGCTGCTACCTGGGCCTCCATTGTAAGGGAGGACTCAAGAAGCACGCCTAAGCTCTTGACCTTAGGGACCGGTATCAGTGGTACCCCGTCAAGGGCCGGCAGCTGGATCTCTCTCCCCGGACCGCCTCGACCCAGGTAGAGAACCTCCATCTTCGTCGGATTCAATTTCAGCCGACTCAGTCTGAGCCAAGAAGCCACGGCTTCTAACGCCAGGTCTAGATTTTTCCAGGGTACAGTCAGACTGGCCACCCATCAATAGATAGAGCTGGGTGTCATCCGCATATTGATGGCAACCCAGTCCGTACCTCCTGACAATCTGGGCAAGGAGGCGCATATAGATATTAAATAGCATCGGGGATAGGACCGCTCCCTGCGGCACCCCACAACTAAGAGAGTGCCTCTGGGATGCTTGCTCCCCTATCACCACCCTGGGAATATATAGAGAAAAGGAAACTGAGAAGACTGGAATGTAAATACAGTAAGCTGGGGCTTTGAGGTACATGGGTGAAAGTGAGAGCAAATAGATGTCAGTGAAGGTGAAGAGCTAAGGGAGGAAGAGAAATCAATGCAGATGCCATACCTGAGGAACATCAATAGTCCAGGCAAGAAGAGAAGGCAATATAAGGAGGGGGAGAAGAGAGAGTTTCCTCAAAAGTTGCTTATTTCTGCAAGACTGCTGTTATTGTGAATACTATTAAGGGAACTTGTTAATTTTGTAAGACAATCAAAATGTTAAAGAGCATAATATCAGGGTAATAGTTTTCCCCACATCTCTGAAAATGCATAATCTGTGCAAGCCTTATGATGGCAGAGAGATAATTTGCAAGGCACAGCCCAATATGCCTGTTCTTATTAATACAGTATGTAAAGAATGCAACTTGGCAGACAGGACTTTCAGCCTGGCTGAGAACTATTTATTAGATCTAGAAGAAGCCACCCAGCCATTTTGTTGCCGCTAGAAATAAGCTTTATTCTTGGGAATGCCTTTTCACAAACAATGCAAAATAAACTGTTTTCACTGAGCCCGTCTTCCTCAAAATATTTATTCAGACTATATTTTCAAAATTGTAAAAAAAAAATCATTCTCATTTTCTCTGTAGTCCATTGCTGAAGGGGTCCAGGCTAATGATAGTTAAATAACCAGGGCAGTATACTCAGACATGCATAAGCACTGATACAAACAAGAAAAAGAAAAGGGGAGAGGGGGAGGGCATATACAGAATGGGAAAGGCGGGAGGGGGAAAGGAAAAATACATCAATTTTAAGTCTACCTCCAAATAAAATATCCAATTCGTTCTACCTGCAAGTATAAAATTCTCCATATATTTTGTCATCTTTATCTTCCATTATAAAACATATTTACCAAACTATTATTTGCAATACAAGTCTAAACAGTTCTTCAACACATATAAATCTGAACAAGTCAGAGCAGTCTCAGCACAAAACTTACTACTTTGGCTTAACCTTGTTAAAAAAAACCAACTAATTTATCAGTCTCATTAACAGAGATGCGAAAAATTCATATCTTCTTAAAAAAAACTAAAAAAGATACAACCTGGTATTATGCCTATTTCAATATAAACAGTTTCTCCTGAGAGACTTTATTAACAAAAACAAATCTAGCAGTTTACATAACATCTGTATTGTCTACCTTTTTAACAATTAATCCACCTCTTGTATCCCTATTGGGCTAGGAAAAATAACTTTTTATGACCCAAAAATCAAAATCTCAAACCTGTTCTTATTGAGCATAACCTACGCAACTATCCAAAATAAAAACATTTCAGGAAACCCTTCTTACTAGAAAGAAATTAATCTCCTGAGTTATAGATTAACTCGTAAAATTGCCCATATCTATAACAAACATAGAAACTAATATCATTATCTATTGAAAACAAGTTCAGCATTTTGTCAAGAAATTACGTTATCTGTCTAATTAAAAATTAATCTAAAAAGATTATTTTTACATAAAATTCTTTTCAAAAACGTTTTGTCCCTTTAACTTTTAAATCCATATTGTTTTAAGCAAGACAGCTTATTATAGCCCCAAAATAAACAAAAACAAAAGGAAAATTTTTTTTCGCTTAACCTTCTAATTTCACATATCATAATTTCTTACAGAGTCCATGTCCAGCTATCCACTGAAAAGTCTAATTCAGGAGAGTCTTCTTTCTGAAAGATTTCCACATCATGATTTTCTGGTTGAAATACATCTTCTCACTTCTTAAAGCAGTCATCCTTCTCAAAGGAGATAAGAAAAATTCCACAGCCTTTGTTCCTCTCAACCTAGCTTGAGGCAGTCTCCAGTTCCGGTCCTCTTTTTTAAATGCGCCACAAGATTCCATTTTAATTTTCTTTTGTTGATTTCCCAACAGCTCAGTCTCCCATTTTGATTCCACAGACATCACCAGGTTCTCTTTAGCACTCTGCTCATGTAGATTTGAGATTTTGCTAGCTTCCAGCAAAAAAGCTGCCATTTGCTTCTCAGCCAATAAACCAAGATCTTGCCTCAGAGATTTTAAACTGTTCAAAATTTCTTTTTTATAAGAAATTTCGCTTGGCAAAGCCATTTTTCTCTGTCAGCAAACTCAGTCTATTAATCCTGATTAAACAGTAGCTCAGAGTCCCAGACAGCCTGTCCTTCTCAGTCTCCTCCAACTGAAGTTTTAGATGTTAATGTATGAATTTCAGATCAGACAACAAGGAAAAATCCCTCTAACAGGTATCTCATTTTGTTCAGACCATATTGCAGCCAAATAATAGTCTCTTTAACAAATATCCAATTATGATCTGGGTCGATTTAAATGTCCATATTCTGATTAATTCAAATTGTTTCCAGTGTTTAAAGATGTTCTTTGACTTTCCACGGCCTCATTCACAGGGAAATTAGATACATCGATCTCTTTCCCTTCCTTTGAACTACTAAGTTATTAGAATATTTAAAAGACCCATTAGCGTTTGGCAATTGAAAGCAAACTTACTTGCATTGCAGATTTGTCGTGCTTGAGATAGAGGGTTGATAGATCAAAAGCTTGTTAGAGAAAAGAAAGGCAAGCAGTCAAGCGTTCGTCTCTTGTTGCTGTATTAGCGGTCGCGACGGGAAGAGCTTCAGAGCACACAGAAGGAACAGGAGCAACAGCTGTTGCGCCCCTGTTCCACTGTGAAAGCCCCATGCCTAAGAGACCCTCCCAGGGTTTCTTTGGGGGTGTCAGATCCATGACACCCCTCCCCCTGCCCGATCAGGGGGAGTCACAAGCAGGAGAGCTTGCTAATCCACCTGTTAGCAAGACAACGTAGCCTGGAAGTTTATATCCTGATCTTCAGTACCTGAAGGAGTCTCAGAGCAGCTTACAATTGCCCTCTCTTCCACTCCCCACAACAGACACTTTGTGAGGTGGGTGGGGCTGAGAGAGCTCTGAGAGAACTGTGACTGACCCAAGGTCACCCAGCTGACTTAATGTGGAAGAGTGGGGAATTAAACCCAGTTCTCCAGATTAGAGTCCACTGCTCTAACACAGCACACACTCATCTTGATGTACCTGCTACTGACACTTGGATTTTTTTTTACCATGTTGGTCTTTAAAGTGCTCCAAGGTTCAGTTTTGTTTCTGCCAAAAGTTTGGTAATCCATTGGAATTTGTTTCACCAGGACAAATTCCATGTGCCTATCTTAGAAAAATTCCAGAGGATGAATCTGAAAATGCATTGGAAATTTACATTATGTGTCTAACTGCACATTTTGGTCTTACGAATGGCTTCCTTTGTTGCTCTCATTCAGTTCTTGTGGTTAGGGGTAACTGAGTGGCAGCTAGTAGTATCTGTTCATTATATCCAACACTCACAGAGCTTGATGGGTGAAGGTGCAGCAGATGTCTGACACACAACAGCATGCTAGCTAAGCAAGAAGAAACAGGATCAGTTGGGGCTGCCCTACATGGGGCTGCCCTTAACTCAGATTCAGAAGCTGCAGCTGGTGAAGAATGCTGCAGCCAGGCTACTAATGGGGCTTCCCTGGCAGAAGCACATTCAGCCTATGCTGAGAGCGCTGCACTTGCTGCCTGTTGCATACCAAATCCATTTCAAGGTCCTGGTATTAACCTTCAAAGCCCTACATGGCCTAGGCCAGGGGTGGGGAACCTCCATCCCGAGGGCCATATGCGGCCCTCGAGGTCACTTGGTGTGGCCCTTGGGGATTGCTGGACCGAACTGAGCCATGTGGCAGCCTCCCTGGGGCCTGGCTGACCAGCGAGGATCGTGGGGCCCAGCTGTGCTGTGCAGCAGCCTCCCCAGGGCCTGGCAGGCTGGTGAGAATTGCTGCAGGGCCTGGAAAAGTTAGTCACAGTTCAGTTTGCACTTGATTATCCCAGATCGTGTGGCCTAATATGCTAATGAGTGTGTGACCTAATATGCTAATATTAGGGGATGTGGTCTAATATGCTACTGAGTTCCTGCTTGGCTTTTCCCACAGAAAAGCCCTGGAACTATGCATTTGCCTAGGGCGGCGGGCCATGTGTGTGTGCCAGATTAGGCTCTCCCCACATGACTTCAAATAGAAGAACAATTATTTGCATTAATTTTGCCGGCCTGAATCGTTCTCCCTTGGCGGAGCACTGTTTTTAAGTTGATAATTTTTTATGGCCTGCGAATGATGTTATAAATATCCATATGGCCCTTGGCAGAAAAAAGGTTCCCCACCCCTGGCCTAGGACCTACCTATCTGCGGGACCACCTTGCCCCACATTCTCCCCAAAGAGCACTGTGATCAAGCTCTCAAAATCTTATGGCTGTCCCTGAGCTAAAAGAGGCTAGGCTTAATTCCACTGGAGCAAAAGCCTTCTCGGTTGTGGCCCCAATACTTTGGAACACCCTCCCAGAAGCCATCAGGGCCCTGTAGGACTTATCACAATTCAGCAGGGCCTATAAGACTGAACTGTTTTGGATGGCATATAACATCTAATGGGAAAGGGCTGCCACCACATCTGGATCTATCGTGCTTTAGTACTAACTGCCTAGGATCTGTATAAGCTGAGAAAGGAAAATATTATATGATCCACCTGAAGCAGCATCATTGCAATTTATTTGATTGTTTTATTGCTTTAATATTGCTTATTATTGTGTATTTTATGCTGGTATGCTTGACACAGTAGGCAGTGGTCGCCCTGAACGACGCTCTGCTCTAGTTGCCCACGAACTTCTCAGGTTGAATATCGACATAGCAGCTCTCAGTGAGGTCCGTTTCCCTGAGGAAGGTAGTCTTCAAGAACACGGTGCTGGCTATACCCTCTACTGGTCGGGTAAGTCAAAGGCTGAGAGCCGCCTTTCTGGCGTTGGCTTCATGGTCAGGAACTCCATTGCCTCCAAACTCGAAAACCTGCCAACAGGTCACTCAGATCGCATCATGTCCATGCGCCTCCCACTTCAAAACAAGCAGCATGCAACACTCTTCAGTGTGTATGCCCCAACCCTTCAAGCAGATCCTGCAGAAAAGAACAAGTTCTATGCTGATCTACGCAACCTCGTACGGAAGACCCCTACAGAGGACAAGGTGATCATCCTTGGCGACTTCAATGCCAGAGTAGGTAAAGACTCGGAAGCCTGGAAAGGAGTACTTGGCAAACACGGCATTGGCAACTGCAATGACAACGGGCGCCTCCTGCTAGAATTCTGCATGGAGCACCAGCTCACCATCACCAACACTATCTTCCAGCAGAAGAACAGTCTGAAGACAACCTGGATGCACCCACGGTCCAAGCATTGGCACCTTATCGACTACATTCTGGTGCGCCAGAGAGACCTTCGAGATGTCTTACACACCCGAGTAATGCCCAGCGCAGAATGTCATACGGATCATCGTCTTGTACGCTGCAATCTCCGTCTTCACTTTAAACCCACACCCAGGAGAGGAGGTATCCCTCAGAGGAAGTTTCAGGTTGGCAGCCTCCAGTCAGCCAAAGTTAAAGCTGCCTTCCAGGCAAAACTCCAGTCAAGAATTGAGGACCTCAGTTGCCCCACAGACCCTTCTCCAGAAGCACTCTGGGAACACCTAAAAACTACCGTCCTGCAGATCTCTGAAGAAGTCCTCGGGTTCTCCACAAGGAAGAACAAGGACTGGTTTGATGAGAACAATCAAGAGATCCAAGAATTACTGGCAAAAAAGAGATCTGCCTACCAAGCACATCTTGCTCAGCCCTCCTGTCCCGGGAAAAAAGCAACCTTTCGCGCTGCATGTAGCAACCTCCAGCGCAAGCTTCGAGACATTCAGAACGAGTGGTGGACCAAGCTTGCAGAGAGAACCCAGCTGTGTGCAGACACTGGTGATTTAAGAGGGTTCTACGAAGCCCTGAAGGCAGTATATGGTCCATCATATCAGGCTCAGAGTCCCTTGCATAGTGCAGACGGCCAAGTGCTCCTCACAGACAAGGCATCCATACTGAACCGGTGGTCGGAGTATTTTCAGGTTCTCTTCAGTGCCAACCGCGTAGTTCAAGATTCAGCAATCCACCTCACCCCACTTCAACCGGTGAAAACAGAGTTGGATGAGATCCCCACCCTAGAAGAGACTGTTAAAGCCATCAAGCAACTGAAAAGTGGCAAGGCAGCAGGAGTTGATGGAATTCCACCAGAGATCTGGAAGCATGGGGGCACAGTACTACATAGCTCACTTCACAAAGTACTTGTCACCTGCTGGGAACAAGGCAAATTACCACAGGACTTTCGCGATGCAATCATCATCACCCTATACAAGAACAAAGGGGAAAAGTCAGACTGCTCCAACTACCGGGGGATAACCCTGCTCTCCATCGCAGGCAAAATCCTTGCCAGAATACTCCTGAACAGACTGTTGCCCACCATTGCAGAAGAACTCCTCCCAGAGAGCCAGTGCGGCTTCAGAGCTAACAGGAGCACCACCGACATGGTATTTGTTCTCAGGCAGCTCCAAGAGAAATGCAGGGAACAGAACAAGGGTCTGTATGTGACTTTTGTTGACCTTACCAAAGCTTTCGATACCGTTAGCAGGAAAGGCCTGTGGCAAATCTTGGAACGTTTAGGATGTCCCCCAAGGTTCCTCAGCATGATCATCCAGCTACACGAAGACCAGCGAGGCCAAGTCAGACACTGCAACGACCTCTCGGAGCCCTTCCCAATAGGCACAGGTGTAAAGCAAGGCTGCGTTCTCGCGCCAACTCTCTTTACGATCTTCTTTAGCATGATGCTTCAAAGAGCCGCAGTAGATCTAGATGAGGACGATGGTGTCTACATCCGCTATCGCACCGATGGCAGCCTGTTCAACCTGAGGCGACTAAAGGCACACTCCAAGACAATGGAAAAACTCATCCGAGAGCTACTGTTTGCTGATGATGCTGCACTCGTCTCCCACTCGGTATCAGCTCTGCAGCATATGACGTCCTGCTTTGCAGAGGCTGCCAAGCTATTCGGCCTAGAAGTTAGTCTGAAGAAGACAGAAGTTCTCCACCAGCCTGCACCCCAGGAAGATTATCACCCTCCCTGCATCACTGTGGGTGAATCAGTTCTGAAGACAGTCCAGCAGTTCAGCTACCTGGGGTGCATCATCTCCTCAGATGCCAAGATCGACAAGGAGATTGACAACAGGCTGGCAAAGGCAAACCGTGCATTTGGCCGACTGCACAAAAGAGTGTGGAGCAACAAGCATCTGAAAAAAGGCACAAAGATCAATGTTTACAAAGCGGTTGTGATGACAACCCTCATCTATGGCTCCGAATCGTGGGTTTTATACCGTCATCACCTGCGACTCCTTGAGCGCTTTCATCAGCGCTGCCTTCGCACCACCCTCAACATCCACTGGAGTGACTTTGTGACCAACACTGAAGTCCTCAAGCGGGCAGAGGTTACCAGCATCGAGGCACTGCTGTTGAAGACGCAGCTGCGCTGGGCAGGGCATATTTCTAGGATGGAAAACCACCGCCTTCCCAAGATTGCCCTGTATGGCGAACTCTCCACCGGCCATCGAAATAGAGGGGCACCAAAGAAGAGGTACAAGGACTCCTTGAAGAAATCCCTTAGCACCTGTCACATCAACCATCACCAGTGGTCTGACCTAGCCTCAGATCGCAAAGCATGGAGGCACACCATCCACCAGGCTGTCTCTTCCTTTGAGAACACACGCATAGCTGGTCTTGAGGACAAACGGAGACTGAGGAAGAATCGCACTGCTACAGGACCAACCCTAAATCAGACTTTTCCCTGCAGCCGCTGTGGCCGGACCTGCCTGTCCCACATTGGTCTTGTCAGCCACCAGCGAGCCTGCAGCAAACGTGGACTATTGCACCCTTCTTAAATCTTCGTTCGCGAAGCCAAGCCGAGAGAGAGAGCGAGAGAGAGATGCTGTTAGCCGCCTTGAGTCTGCATAGAATGGGCAGGATATAAATATAACGTAAATAAACATAAATAAAATCTTTCTGCCAGATCTGCACTCTCTTTGCAAAAGAAAGCACCGATCTATTTGCAGCTTTAAAAAATAATCAAGTTCTTCTCCAGGATATGGTGCAACCAAACACCAGCCATAGATATTATGGCGAACAGATGACAAAAAGGATTCCTCTAGGAATTCTATGGATTATACAGAAGACCACAGAGCAAAGTACTGAAGGATAACTGGTCGCTCAGATGATCATTTGAATCACTCCGGAACCTCCTGCTAAGCTGGGAGCTACTCATAGGACCCAATGCAAACATGGCCAGAGCTATTGCAACTAATGGACTACTAGATGTAAAGTGGCAGCAGGTGCAGTCACTACTCTACTGCCCTACTAAACCTTTTATTGTCAGAACCCAACCCACCTAAAAAAAAAAAACAAGTATGGCATAACTCCCACTGACACCAGCAGCTCAAGGCGGCTTAGCCCCTAAAATCTTGAGTTGTAGGCAATCGACAAAATTTTAAAAAGCAAGTAAGAAAAATGCGCCTCAGAACTCACCTTAACATTGCAGCATCACAAGAGGGAGGCCCATAAGACTTGGATGGGGGACAGAATCTTAATCCTTCCCCCTCCAATTGTTGAGCATCGGTTCTGCCTCACCCACCTCACAGGGTGTCTGTTGTGGAGGGAGAAGATATAGGAGACTGTAAGCCGCTCTGAGTCTCTGATTCAGAGAGAAGGGCGGGGTATGAATCGGCAGTCGTCTTCTAAGTTGCAGCAGTGGTAGTGCATGAGAGCTGCTCTGAGCATAGAGCTGCTTCTGGTGTTCTCCACCATGAACCTAGAGCCTATCCAACATCCTCTGTGGCTGGGCCCAGAGTGGCTCCTGATGTCCACTGCTGCTAGCTCTACAGGTTTCATTTGCGTGTGTGTGTGGGGGGATTTAACTCTCCTTCGATGTATTTTGTCATTTCAGATTTTTCTGCAAACCTGGGGTGGGGGGGGGAAATCTATTTGCAGAAAAATCTGTTTTGGGGTGATGTGGCCCCAGTCTGCACACACATCACTATTAGATATGCAGATAATCTTACGAAATCCATCATAAAGCATGTACCTAAATAGAATGGCAGAAGGCAGACAGGATAGGTTCTCTGTACACTGATGTGAGGAGGATGTTGCATAATATCCTAGGTGCCAATGGAAACCAGCAGGCTCTGCTGGGGTCGGACAGACAGCTCAAAGTTAGTGCCCAACCAGCAGAAACCACTGGGATGATCTGAGGTAATTAACAGGTTTATAACAAGTAAAAACTCATAACAATAGCACTCCACAGACAAGACAGTCATGCATAATAGGTATATTTATGCTATATGTACATGATACACAGATCTCACGAGATACATTTTGTGAGAAAATTCTGCCTGATGGCCATCAAACTACTACTTAATGTTAGGTTTGACTCCTATTTGCTATATGGCACTTTTTAAAGGTCCTGTAGAAGAACTGTATGATGTAGTATTTTATTCTCCAGTAGAATGTCCCTCTTTTCCAGATTCCACCCCCCCTTTGTCCCATTGGGCAAGTTCAGGTTTAAATCGTTGACTCTTTAAGGTTCTAGAAGGGCTTTTCCAGGATCTAGGTTCAGTCTGCGAATCTAAGGGGAAGAACCTCTTCTTAGCATTGTCTTAATTGGAAGGTCCTGTCTGTGACCAAGAAAAGTTATTTACCCAAAACTCAGACTGCCTTGGAATGACTATAACACAGTGTGTAAACTTTCAATGGTCCAGAGCACTTTGTCAGGCTAGATAGTTTATATACAGTCTCACCCACACCACCCCTTATTTTAAAATCCGACTTGACCGAAAGTTCTGGGGAACTAACGTTTGCATACTGTACTTGTGTTACTTTTGTTGATCCTTTAAAAACACTGTATGGCTTTTGAGACTAACAGAAGAGTTTCTATGTAAATGAGCCGCCCTCCCCCACAAAAAGAACCTATGCAAAAAATACGGTACCTAATGTATATGTAAAGACAGCCAGAGGAGTAGAAGGCAGAATGCTGGACAAGGATCTGGGAGGCCGTGGCTCAAATCCCATGGAACCACTAAATTTGGGCCAATCATTCTCTCTCTCTCTCCCCGCCCCCCCCGCTGTAAGGATTAAAAGGACGAGGGAGTAATAGATGGATAGTATTGAGCGGCTGGTAGCTGGTGCCTCCAAGAACGCACTTTTACCAGAGAGCCTTGGACCCGCGTACTTGTTGCTGACCCGTAGCTGGGTCTTCTTTACCGCCTTCCCTCTATTCCTCGCCTTCGCCTCATAGCGCCTGCGCACTCTTTTCGCAGGGCGGGAGGCGATCGCTCTGGGAGGCGTTTCATGTCAAGCGTCCTGGACGGCGGCGACCAGTGCGCGTGCGCAGTACTTCCTCTGGCTCTGTGGAGAGTTCAGCGGGAGTGGGAGTAGCCCTGCCGTAAGGGGAAGGGCGGCGCTGGGCGGCTGTTTCCTCCTTTGGAGGCCCCCGGTGGCTGAGGCGGTAGGAGCCGGGCCGAAGCGGCGGGATGGTCATGGCGTACTTCGTGGAAAGTTTCTGGGTAGGGAGCTGCTCTCGTTTGGTTCTCCCCATTCCCCCGCGCGGCTGAGAGAGCTGGTTTGTGTCAGGCACGACGAGGTGGGAAGGAAACCGGGCAGCAGGGCGGGGGAGAGCCGTAGTCCTTCCCCGGCTTCTGCGCCGCTCGGGCCTGCCGTTGTGGCGGTTGGGAGGGCGCCGGGGATGGCTCTCTCGCCTTGCCCTGGGGAGAGAACTCGGCAAGGACGTCGCCGAAGGAAGCGACGGGGGGCGGCCGCTCTGCGCCTCTTGCTTCTGGGGCAGGAAGCGGGCATCTGTCCGGGGCGTTTGGGGAGCGGATCTGCGGGCCAAATACTTCGATGATTCCCGTCGAGGGTGCCTCTCCTCTGCCTGGGTGCGAAGGACCCCAACACCTGCTCCGGCTTCCTCCTCACCGCCGCTTGAATGGCCGGGCTTGGCTGAGTTTAAAGCGCTGCTTGCCTGATGAGCAACCGCACGTAGTGGCCAAAGGACGAGAATGTTTACTTTTCTCCTCTCCTGATCTCTGGGTGACAAAAGCCCGAAACTAGAGTTTCGCCCTGTGAAAGCCTCTTTTTTCTCCCTGTTGGATTTACCAGCAAAGATTCTCCTAGCACTTTCTGGATCCCAAAACAATCCGCAGACGGTTTTTTAGTCTTAACATCTGTTTTTTTTTTTTTAATCATAACTTGCCAGATGACTTATAGACCAGTTTGTTTCTAAACGTAAGCAAAACAAAGCAAGAATGTAGGTTATCCAAACACAGATTTGTTGAAGGGTTATAAAGTATAATAGATACCCGGAGTAGTTATTCAAACACAAATTTGTTGAAGCGTTATAAAGCACTTCAGTTCTATAGTCTAGAAACTATTGCAGTGTGTTAATGGTGCTAAGTAAGCCTAAAACATCTGGTAAAACCCCATCAGAATGCTAAAAAACAAATTCCCCTGTCTAGGAGTTGTGTTATTTGTATAGAAGATGCTTCTGCTCGCATCCTCCTCACTTCCAAATTCAAAGGAATAAACAAGCTGCTGCTGTTTCTTCTGGTGGTTCCTTTTTCATACTTGATTTTAAATGCACAGATAGGCTTTTAACAAAAATGGTGTCATTGTTATTTTAAAACTGTTACATATGTTACCACAAGAGCCAGCTTAGTGTAGTAGTTGAAATGTGGGTTTAGGATTTGGAAAATCTAGGTTCAGATCCCCACTCTGCCATGGAAACTTGCTGGGTGACCTTCAGCCAGTCTTAGTCTTAGTCTAACTCTTAGTCTAACCTACCTTACAGGGTTGTCATGAGGATAAAACAGGAGAGGAGAATGATGTAAGTTGCTTTCGGTCCCCATTGGGGAGAAAAGTGGCATATAAATAATGTTTGCATTGAATACAGCATTTAGGATTTCTTGTGCAAGTTCTGTTAAATTGGATTTGCTTTTCTAAGTAGCTGCAGCATTCCAACAAAAAGTTCACAAGGTTGTAAAGCAGTTAATAAATAGTTAACTGCTGGCAGCCAACCAGTGTAAGCCCTGTCAGGTTCCACTGCAATGTCTTATAGACATTCTGAACTAGCTGTTTTGAGTATTGATGCAAGACTTGTGATTAATGCTGCTGTTGATAAAATCAAACAAAATAGTGGCATTGTATGTGTATAAGGACACGTTTTAGTAGTGATTATAGCTTTTGTAGGTAATTCCAAAAGAAAAGATGAACCTAATTTCCCCTAGCATTAACATTCACTTCCTATTTCTAACTAGCAGTGAGTGTTTTAATATTTGTATGTTCTTCTGTGTCCAGATTCAAAACAAATAATGCATGTCTATATAGAAGGTTTATTTATAAAGTGGCAGGTGAATTTGCTGTGGCTGTACAGCTGCAGAATTAATATTAAAAAATTTCAAAGTACTATGCTTAAAGTTATATACAGCATCAGGTTTGAAGTTTCCTGTGCAATTCAAATTCATCTGCTCTTGTTACTGTGATTGTGTAATTTTGCTTCATGGTTTCCTGAAGGGTTTCATTGAGAAAGAAGTTATATCTGAAATAATGGATTTAAATGGCACAAATAAAACTGTTGTCACCATCATAGTACAAGCTGCTTTGGAATGGATTATATCTGTTTCAAGAGAAATGAAATGGCATAGACAGACTCACCTGGCATTCCATCCAAACAATATTGTTAGGAGAGTTGCAGCAAACTGTCATGGGTCGCATACATCCGTTGCCCATTTGCAGTCAACTCTTATAAATGCAGCTCGATTGATCTGGCGGTATTGATTGCTTCTATTGTGCAGCTCATGTGTATATGAGCCAGGATAGGGAAAATTAAGGCAGCATGGAATGGAACAAATTGAATATAGGTGAATTGCTATTCTGGAGACTTTTAGAGGCAAGAGGTAGCCAGGATATAAAGTATCCTAACTTAAAGTGGTGACCTGAAAAGAATCACCATCTATAACCTTAGTTTTCATTTTATTGTAGATGTTTTAGGGAGAGCGCCTTAAGGGTGACCTTAGCTATTCAATTTGTCTTTGCCGGCCACCAACAACATCATTCCTACTCTACTATGGTTAGGGCGCATAGTTGGGTATGAATCAGGTATAAAGCCCTTTTAAAACTCAAGGAAGTATTGTTGATGTGGTATGGATCTTGCTCAGTCATTTTTAGTATGGCTTCTGTAACCTAACTAAGGAATAAGTGGTTTCTAGCTTTCTTTAGCTGGAATAACAAGATGCTACAGGTCACAGAACTTAGCACATCAGCCAGTTTGGTGTAGAGGTGTGGAATCTTATCTGGGAGAACTGGGTTTGATTCCCCACTCCTCCTCATACACCTGCTGATGTTAGCTTGGGTCAGCCACTATTCTCTCAAGGCTGTTCTGCTCAAGAGCAGTTCTGGGAGAGCTCTCTCAGCTGCACCTACCTCACAGGGTGTCTGTTGTGGGGAAGGGAAGGGATATTTTAAAACTGCTCTGAGACTCCTTTGGCTAGCAAAGGGTGGGGTATAAATTCAATCTCCTCCTCCTCTTCCTCTTATTCTTCTTCAAAGATGAAATTAGTATGAAGATTTTGACTCAAAGCATCCATTTCATTTGTTTATTTAGAAGCTGTTGTATGCTGCCTTTCTACATAAATAGGATCCGTAAGCTGGCAAATATGATCATGTTTAAAACATTAAACAGCCTTTAGAGTAGAATATATATAACATTCTTAAACAATTCAATAAAATATATAAACACACATAACACCACAACTAGGGAAGAAGGCCAATAACAGTAATTGGGGTACACAAAAAAATCCTGAATAAATTTGTGCTAGAGATGGCAGTCTTTGAAGTATGCTCATCTCAGATCATGGAGGATTTTAAAGATCGGGTATGCATGAGCAAACAGAAAGCTGATAGAGATGTAGCTGAATAGGATGCTAAAACCAACAAGGGTTCTTTTGTTATGTTCAAAGTAAGAAAAAGAGCAAGGACATGGTAGGCCCATTGAAGGGACATGAAAGTAAAATTGTAACAGGTGAAGAGAGGGCAGAATTGCTCAATCTCTACTTTTCCTCCGTCTTGCAAGCAAAATCACCATGACATGGCAAACTCTGTGAAAACGGGGGGGACCAGTGAGAAGGTGTTGCCACGGATGCAGTAATGTAGGAGAGGCCATTGCAGTGACCATCTGCCAGGCATAGCCAGACGGTGACCACGCAGCGTTCACTACACCGGGAAAGGAGAGGCGATGTATTGCGCATGCACTTTCCCTGGGGGGGGGGCAGGACACCCAGAGGGAGCCCATCCCCCACCCACCCCCGAATGTCTGGCGGTATAACCGGATAGGCAGGCTGGGCTCACCAACCTCGCCAGCCAAGAGAAGGAAAACTCTAACATCAAGCCCAGGCAGACAGAGCTCGTTAATGTAACATCTGCCACATGGAGGACTTGCTGCCGGCGTCCCGGCTTATTGGGCCATGGCAGATGACCCCATGGTGAAAGGGTGGAGCCAGTACTGCGCACACTGCGCTTCACCTAAAAATTCCTCTGCGCAGGCCTGAAGGGTATCTGCATCCACAACCCACAACATACCAAGTCCTGCAGCGATGGGCAAGGGGCGAAACGGCAGGTGGAAGATGCCACTGGAAGCTGCAGTCCCGATCCTGCATGTAGGCGGTTCAGGGTATTGGTCGCCTGATGCTGACCCGGAGACGAAAGCATTTTTTGGCAGCACCCTGAACGACCAAGCAGCCTTATTTAGGGACAGCACTGCTTGCTCCGTATGGAGAGGGGCCTAGAAAAGGTGGCCTAAACAAAGCTCGTCTCCTCCCCCCCCCAGTTGGCTAGCTGCGGTCAACGGGCATCCTTACTTGCGGTCGAAAAATAACAACAAAGAAAAGGCATGCACCTGCCTCACAAAGTGTGCAAAGACTAAAGCTTGCGTGTTGGAACATCAGAACCATGCTTGACACAGTAGACAGTGGTCGCCCTGAATGACGCTCTGCTCTAGTTGCCCACGAACTTCTCAGGTTGAATATCGACATAGCAGCTCTCAGTGAGCTCCGTTTCCCTGAGGAAGGTAGTCTTCAAGAACACGGTGCTGGCTATACCCTCTACTGGTCGGGTAAGTCAAAGGCTGAGAGCCGCCTTTCTGGCATTGGCTTCATGGTCAGGAATTCCATTGCCTCTAAACTTGAAAACCTGCCAACAGGTCACTCAGATCGCATCATGTCTATGTGCAGCATGCAACACTCTTCAGTGTGTATGCTCCAACCCTTCAAGCAGATTCTGCAGAAGAGAACAAGTTCTATGCTGATCTATGCAACCTCGTACGGAAGACCCCTACAAAGGACAAGGTGATAATCCTTGGCAACTTCAATGCCAGAGTAGGTGAAGACTTGGAAGCCTGGAAAGGAGTACTTGGCAAACACGGCATTGGCAACTGCAATGATAACGGGCGCCTCCTGCTAGAATTCTGCACGGAGCATCAGCTCACCATTACCAACACTATCTTCCAGCAGAAGAACAGTCTGAAGACAACCTGGACGCACCCACGGTCCAAGCATTGGCACCTTATTGACTACATTCTGGTGCGCCAGAGAGACCTTCGAGATGTCTTACACACCTGAGTTATGCCCAGTGCAGAATGTCATACGGATCATCGTCTTGTACGCTGCAATCTCCTTCTTCACTTTAAATCTACACCCAGGAGAGGCGGTATCCCCCGGAGGAAGTTTCAGGTTGGCATCCTTCAGTCAGCCGAAGTTAAAGCTGCCTTCCAGGCAAAACTCCAGACAAGAATTGAGGACCCCAGTTGCCTCACAGATCCTTCTCCAGAAGCACTCTGGGAACACCTAAAAACTACCATCCTGTTGACCTCTGAAGAAGTCCTCGGGTTCTCCACAAGGAAGAAGAAGGACTGGTTTGACGAGAACAATCAAGAGATCCAAGAATCACTGGCGAAAAAGAGATCTGCCTACCAAGCACATCTTGCTCAGCCCTCCTGTCCCGGGAAAAAAGCAACCTTTCACGCTGTATGTAGCAACCTCCAGCGCAAGCTTCGAGACATTCAGAACGAGTGGTGGACCAAGCTTGCAGAGAGAACCCAGCTGTGTGCAGACACTGGTGATTTAAGAGGGTTCTACGAAGCCCTGAAGGCAGCATATGGTCCATCATATCAGGCTCAGAGTCCCTTGCGCAGTGCAGACGGCCAAGTGCTCCTCACAGACAAGGCATCCATACTGAACCAGTGGTCGGAGTATTTTCAGGTTCTCTTCAGTGCCAACCACGTAGTTCAAGATTCAGCAATCCACCTCACCCCACTTCAACCAATGAAAACAGAGTTGTATGAGATCCCCACCCTAGAAGAGACTGTTAAAGCCATCAAGCAACTGAAAAGTGGCAAGGCAGCGGGAGTTGATGGAATCCCGCCAGAGATCTGGAAGCATGGGGGCATAGTACTACATAGCACACTTCACAAAGTACTTGTCACCTGCTGGGAACAAGGCAAACTACCACAGGACTTTCGCGATGCAATCATCATTACTCTACATAAGAACAAAGGGGAAAAGTCAGACTACTCCAACTACCGGGGGATAACCCTGCTCTCCATCGCAGGCAAAATCCTTGCTAGAATACTCCTGAACAGACTGGTGCCCACCATTGCAGAAGAACTCCTCCCAGAGAGCTAGTGTGGCTTCAGAGCTAACATGAGCACCACCGACATGGTATTTGTTCTCAGGCAGCTCCAAGAGAAATGCAGGGAACAGAACAAGGGTCTATATGTGACTTTTGTCGACCTTACCAAAGCTTTTGATACCGTTAGCAGGAACGGCCTGTGGCAAATCTTGGAACGTTTAGGATGTCCCCCAAGGTTCCTCAGCATGATCATCCAGCTACATGAAGACCAGCGAGGCCAAGTCAGACACTGCAACGATCTCTTGGAGCCCTTCCCAATAGGCACAGGTGTAAAGCAAGGCTGTGTTCTCGCGCCAACTCTCTTTACGATCTTCTTTAGCATGATGCTTCAAAGAGCCGCAGTAGATTTTGATGATGACGATGGTGTCTACATCCGCTATCGCACCGATGGCAGCCTGTTCAACCTGAGGCGACTAAAGGCCCACTCCAAGACAATGGAAAAACTTATCCGAGAGCTACTGTTTGCTGATGATGCTGCACTTGTCTCCCACTCGGTATCAGCTCTGCAGCATATGACGTCCTGCTTTGCAGAGGCTGCCAAACTATTTGGCCTAGAAGTTAGTCTGAAGAAGACAGAAGTTCTCCACCAGCCTGAACCCCAGGAAGATTATCACCCTCCTTGCATCACTGTGGGTGAATCAGTTTTGAAGACAGTCCAGCAGTTCAGCTACCTGGGGTGCATCATCTCCTCAGATGCCAAGATCGACAAGGAGATTGACAATAGACTGGCAAAGGCAAACCGTGCATTTGGCTGACTGCATAAAAGAGTGTGGAGCAACAAGCATCTGAAAAAAGGCACAAAGATCAATGTTTACAAAGCGGTTGTGATGACAACCCTCATCTACGGCTCCGAATCGTGGGTGTTATACCGTCATCACCTGCGACTCCTTGAGCGCTTTCATCAGCGCTGCCTTCGCACCATCCTCAACATCCACTGGAGTGACTTTGTGACCAACACTGAAGTCCTCAAGCGGACAGAGGTTACAAGCATCGAGGCATTGCTGTTGAAGACGCAGCTGCGCTGGGCAGGGCATATCTCCAGGATGGAAAACCACCGCCTTCCCAAGATTGCCCTGTATGGCAAACTTTCCACCGGCCATCGAAATAGAGGGGCACCAAAGAAGAGGTACAAGGACTCCTTGAAGAAATCCCTTGGTACCTGTTGCATCAACCATCACCAGTGGTCTGACCTAGCCTCAGATCGCAAAGCATGGAGGCACACCATACACCAGGCTGTCTCTTCCTTTAAGAACGCACGCATAGCTGGTCTTGAGGACAAAAGGAGATTGAGGAAGAATCGTACTGCTACAGCACCAACCCCAAATCAGACTTTTCCCTGCAGCCACTGTGGCCGGACCTGCCTGTCCCGCATTGGTCTTGTCAGCCACCAACGAGCCTGCAGCAGACGTGGACTACTGCACCTTTCTTAAATCTTCGTTTGCGAAGTCAAGCCGAGAAAGAGAGAGAGAGAGCAAGCAAAATGGTGCTCAACATGGCAGAAACAGAACACATGACGAAGGAAGGGAGTTGCAGCCTAGGATCAGCCTTGGTTAGTACATAAGCACCTAGAGTCTTTAAATGAAACTAAGTCCTTGGGGCCAGATGAATTGCATTCAAGAGTATTAAAAGAACTTGTGGATGTAATTTCTGAGCCTCTGCCCTTTGTTTTTAAAAATTCCTGGAGAATAGGTGATGTACCAGAAGACTGGAGGCAGGCAAATATCCCCATCTTCAAGAAGGGAAAAAAGGAAGATCTGGGTAACTACCAACCCATCAGCTTGATGTCTATATCTGGAAAAAATTTAGAACAAATCATCAGACAGTCAGTCCTTTATCACATAGGAAAGATGGCTGTGATTACTAAAAGCCAGCATGAGTTTCTCAAGAGCAAGTTGTGTCCAACTAACCTTATATCTTTTTTCAAGAAAGTTACTGCCTTGCTGGATCAGGGGAGAGCTGTAGACCAGGGGTGGTCAAACTTGCTTAATGTAAGAGCTACATAGAATTAACATAAATATCAGATGTTTGAGAGCCAGAAGGCATGAATATCAGATGTTTGAGAGCCAGAAGGCAGGCAGGCAAATAGATGGGAAAGGATGGAGAGGTGGAAAGGAAGCAGCTTTAACTTTAAATGCATTTTCCAAGCCATATTATACAAAAAACTGTAGCCAGTAGAAAGGAGACTTGGCTTTGAGAAGTGATTTAAAGAGAGAAGTGCTTTCTCCAAGCTGGCCAACAGGGCAGTGGAGGCTTCAAGAGCCATACAATATGTGTGAAAGAGCCTCATGCGGCTCCCGAGCCACAGTTTGGCCACCTCTGCTGTAGACATAGTTTCTCTTGATTTCAGTAAGCTTTTTGATATAGTTCCACATACTGTTTTTGTTGACAAGTTGGTAAAATATGGTTTAGATCTTCTTACTGTTAGGTGGATCTGTAACTGGTTGACAGATCATACCCAAAGAGTGCTCTGAATGGTTCCTCATCCTCTTGGAGAGGAGTGACAAGTGGAATGCCTCAAGGACCTATCCTGGAACCTGTTTTGTTCAACATCTTCATGCATGATTTGGATGAAGGAAATAGAGGGAATGCTTATTAAATTTGCAGATGATGCTAAATCGGGAGGGTTGCAAATACAATAGAAGACAGAGTCAGGATACCAGATGATCTTGACAGGCTGAAAAAAATGGGCTTAAAAATAAAATGAATTTCAACAGGGATAAATGTAAAGTTCTGCATTTAGGTAGGAAAAATCAGATGCATAATTATAGGATAGAGGAGACTTGTCTTGACAGTAGTATCTAGAGTTCTCAGTGGACCATACACTGCACATGAGTCAGCATTGATGCAGTGACTAAAAAGCAAATGCAGTCTTGGGCTGTATCAACAGAAGTATAGTGTCCAGATCATGTGAAGTGATGGTATCGCATTACTGTGCTCTGGTTAGACCTCACGTGTTGTGTTCGGTTTTGGGGACCGCAATTTAAGAAGGATGTTGACAAGCTGGAACATGTCCAGAGGAGGGCAACAAAGATCGTGAGAGATCTGGAGACCATGTCCTATGAGGAAAGATTGAAGGAGTTGAGTATGTTTAGCCTGGAGAGATGACTGAGAGGAGATATGATCACCATCTTCAAGTACTTAAAAGGCTGTCATATGGAGGATGGTGTGGCATTGTTTTCTGTTGTCTCAGAAAGTCAGACCAAAACCAGTGGGTTGAAATTAGAAATTTTCAGATTATTATTATTATTTTCAATTTATAGCCCGCCCTTTCCCAAATGGACTCTGGGCAGGTGACAACAATCAATAATACAAGATTACAATCAAATACATATAATAAAACAATATACAATCTAAAAGCAATGTAACAATCTAAAAACAAACTGCAGTTCTGCAGTTGGTAATATCAATTTAGATCTTATTAGGATGAACTTCCTGACAGAGCAGTTCCAGCTGTGGTGTAGCATCAGCTGTTGTGTAGTGGTTAAGAATGGCAGACTCTAATCTGGAGGACTGGGTTTGATTCACCACTCCTCCATGTGCAGCCGGTTGGGTGACCTTGGGTCAGTCACAGTTCTTTCAGAGTTCTCTTAGCCCCACCTACCTTACAGCGTGTCTGTTGAGTGAAGAGGAAGGGAATGCGATTGTAAGCCACTCTGAGACTCCTTCAGGTAGTGAAGAGTGGGATATAAAACCAACTCCTTCCGCAGTGGAACACGTTTCCTTGGGAGGTGGTGTGCTCTCCTCCGGAGGTTTTTAAATGGGGGCTAGATGGCCATCTGACAACAGGGCTGATTCTTTGAACATGGCACATCATGAGAGGGTGGGGTTGCATCAGTGCTTAGTTCTTTTGGTCCTTTCTTAAGCACTCAGGGAAATTCCGATTGCCATTTTGGGGTCAGGAAGCAATTTTCTGCAGGCCAGTTTAGCCAGGGATCCTGGAGGGTTTTGGGGTTTTTTTGTCATCTTCTGAAGCACAGGGGTCACTGGGGGGTGGTGTGGGGAGCCAGTTGTAAATTTCCTGCTTTGTGCAGGTGTTGGATTAATTGACCCTGGAAGTCCCTTCCAACTCTCATTCTAGGTATGATGCACTCAAAAAAGTTTTCAGATGCTGAGAGAAGACAACAATAGGAATCACGTGCATCTCCCTATAGATGGAGTTCCAAAGTTTTGGTACAACAACAGAAACGTCTACCCTTAAGATGGTAGAGGTGCCCAAAGCAGGGCCTCCAAAGATGACCTGAGTGGATGAGTAGGTTCATATGGGAGAAGGTAGTCCATTTGGTATTCTAGTCCCAAGTTATATAAGGCTTTTAAGGTCAGTACCACTACCTTGAGTTGCATCGAAGGCAAATTGGGAGCAAGTATAGACAGAACAAGACTCAAGTGATAATGGTCCCTATAACCCACTCCAGTCAGTTCACCTAAATTCAGCAAGTACTGCAATAACCATTTGCTCAGTGAAACAATATCATATGTAATACAGTTTACCTTAAACATATATATGTGGTTGTGTACACTTATCATATGGATTATAATTTCTTTCAAGTTGCTTCAAGTTAAGAAGCCATGTTGGATCAGCCAATGGCCCATTCAGTCCAACACTCTGTGTCACACAGTGGCAAAAAACCCCAAGTGCCATCAGGAGGTCCACCAGTGGGGCTAGAAGCCCTCCCACTGTGCCCCCCCCCCAGCACCAAGAATACAGAGCATCACTGCCCCAGACAGAGAGTTCCAACAATACGCTGTGGCTAGTAGCTACTGTTGGACCTCTGCTCCACTTATCCAATCCCCTCTTGAAGCTGTCTAGGCTTGTAGCCGCCGCCACTTCCTGTGGCAGTGAATTCCACGTGTTAATTACCCTTTGGGTGAAGAAGTACTTCCTTTTATCAGTTCTAACCCAACTGCTCAGCAATTTCATTGAATGTCCACAAGTTCACGTATTGTGAGAAAGGGAGAAAAGTACTTCTTTCTCTACCTTCTCTATCCCATGCATAATCTTGTAAACCTTTATCATGTCACCCTGCAGTTAATGCTTCTCTAAGCTAAAGAGCTCCAAGCGTTTTAACCTTTCTTTATCAAGAACTTCATGATAAGTTCTTATAATTGCTTTCAAGTTGGTATCGCATTTACATGCTTTATCTGTAGAAAAGCAACTGTACATTGTTTTGTTGTTGCTTTGAATTGGAAACTTCATACTAGTTTCCAGAATATTTATAAAGGATTCTGCCCCCCCCCCCTCGGTTTTTCTGTAGAGTTTGATGTGAATGTGGAACGTAAAGCTTAGGGTGACTAGCAAGTAAAGTCTTGTTGTTTTCTGTAGTGTTAGCCTATAATTTTTGTGATAACTCAAAATATAGTAGGTGATTTTAAACTTTGAGCATAACTGTGCCTAGTAATTTATTTTTATTCATTTATGTATTTTTATTAAAAAAAATTACAATACAGTACAATGTTACATTATATATTTTTCATATTGAAACAACTCATCTTCAACAACAAAAATTATAACTATTACAATGTTATAAAAACAATATTTAAAGCTTGCTGATATGTTGCTTAATTAATGCTCAGTCTTGACTGTTTACTCATTTCCATTGTTCCATTTAATGTAAAAGTGAGGCACAGTTGTACAAATCTAATGTCATATTTAATTCATGCTTCCAAATTTCAAAAAAAGAATTCCAGCAATCAGAAAAAATATACTTTTTAATATTATAGTCTCTGCATTGAACGAGTTCTGATAATTTTGATAGTTTCTTCATACCCCATGTTTTTTAAATCCAATATTTAATTGTGAGATGTTCACTAGTTCTCCAGGTTTTTTCTAATAGCAATTTTATACCTGTAATCATGTCAAGAATCACCCTTGTACTAATGTTTGGACAATATGCATTAACTAGTCCTAGTAATACCTACCACCTTGGGGTCTAAAGGGATGATAATCCCAATAGTATAATAAATTTCTGTAAGACCTTTAAACCAGAATGTTTTCATCACTGGACACTGCCAAAATATAAGATCAGTCTTCTTTTCTCCACATTTCCAATATGCATATTGAGTTGTATGACACATTATATTTAATCTATATGGAGTTAAATACCAGTCATAGATGACCTTATAAAAGTTCTGTCATCCATATTGCTGTAGCAGCAGAAGAGGAGAAAATAGTTTGCCATTCTTTTTTGCTAATGACTTCCTCAATCATCTGTTGCCATTTCTTTGCCTAGCCTTTTAATGTAAGCATTTAATGGAAAGACACCTGACTTCTGGCCACTATGCACATATGGTGGGATATCCCAAATAGTGAGTTCCAGCACCGTGACGTAGGACAGAAAACCATGTAGAGCTTTGAAGGTCAAGACCAGCACCTTGAATCATGCTCACAAACAAATTGGGAACTAATGTAGATTTTATTTACTTATTTATTTTATTTACTTTCGATTTATATCCCGCCCATTCCAAACAGACTCAGAGCGGGTAACAATCATAATAAAATCAGCATCTCAATTTCAGGTATAAAACAATAGGACAAACAATTATAATTTAAAACAATTTAAAACAAAGTATTGGTGCTATACAGAGTATACAATTTATCTATTGGTGGTCCTTCTGGTGGAATTGCCCAGTAGCATAAAAGCGGCAGCCTTCTCCCCAAGTTGTTATAGGCCTGTTTAAAAAGTAGATGGGTCAAGACTGGAGTTGTATCATCCCTGTGACCCACTTCAGTCCATATCCTGAAGTATTCTGTACCAATTGAAGTTTCTGAACACTTTACTGGGGCAGTTCCACGTGCAGAAACATACTGCCTTCTCTCCTACAATTTTGGAACTGTCTGCCAGGGGAAATAGGGATGTTATTAATCCCATGGGGCTAGTCTGGTTCTTCATTTTTGGATTTTGCCTTTACCATGGTATTTCCCAAGTGCAGTACTTTAGTTTTCTACACTAGAAAAAAAGATGGTAGCTTTTGTAAGAAAATAGAAACCCCATATGGCCATTCATGACATGCAGTAGAAAATCAAGAATGCTTTTATCTAAATTTTAGAAAGTGTTACCTTTTGTTGTACTGCATTTGTTCATTATCTATTTGCAGAGCTCATTGTAAGTATATGTATTAGAAGATCGTGTTATCACTTTAAGTAATTATTTATGAAAATGTTTAGTATTGCAGTTCTTGGTCCCAACAAACTGTCAAAGCAGTTTATCAAATGAATTTAAAATACTTCTGAGGCATAATGAAAATAAATAATCTAAAAACTGTTATTAATCACCTGCAGAATAAAACCAGATGGAACAGTCCAATAAGGCAACAAATAAGGCTCATATTGAAATTATTGAGATAAAAGATCAATTTTAACTGGTCAGATTAACAACCATTCTCAACACGTCTTCACCAGATTATGAAAAATCAGGTTGACATCAAAGTTATTTGTTGTTGCTGCTGTTCGGTCGCACAGTCGAGACCGACCCTTTGCGACCCATGGACAAAGAAAGTTATTAGCAACTCTTAAAAGGAAGCAGCATTTTGGATTAGTTTTTCAAAAATTTACTATAGAAGCCCCATTGAGAACATGTTATAATATGTCAGACTATATGTCACCAATGTGTGTATTGCCATGGTCAGACATCTCTTGGGAAAGGTGCAGCTGGTGTATGGGCACTTTTAGCCACATTCACTGCCTGGGCCAGACTAAGAGTGCAGTTCCATTCAACACAAGCATCCAACTTTTGGATGACGCTTGTTCACTCTTGTTTCACTCATAATTGCTTTTAGACTCAGAGTAGTAACTTTCAATGTGTTGTCTCATCCAACAGCAGCTCTCATGAGGCCTAGTGAGGCAATTAATAATGGAAAAAGTTTATAGATTTGGCTGCTATTCCAAAGGTGGCTATTGAATCACCCGCATAAGAACAACATCCACTGCTTATGGTAAATAATCCAGTACAAGAGAACTGATTTTGGGCACATGGGTCTTGGATTGTGTAGGCCACATTGAAGCCTCATCATTTGTTGTGGACCACTATGTAGTCTATGGCCAGCTTCTTTTGCGGGATTGATTCCCTATCTTAGGATAATGGTGACTTACCTTATAAGGGTGAATGTGAGGCAAACATATTCCATTCTTGTCAGATGCAATATAAATAGATATATGAACATATTCATCACCATTCACATTAAAATGTTAAACAGGGCTTTTTTTAAAAAGCAGGAACGCAATTCTGATTGGCTTGGTGTCAGGGATGTGTGGCCTAATATGCAAATGAGTTCCTGCTGGGCTTTTTCTACAAAAAAGCCCTGCACGAAACAATGCCGCCATCAGGGGGTGTGGTCTAATATACAAATGAGTTCCTGCTGGGCCCTGGTTAAACATATTTTTATGAAAAAGTACTTTAGGTCTAGATATCTTTATTTAGGGTCCAGATACTGCCAGGTAAGAGAATGAAATCAGAACTTAGAATCATAGAGTTGGAATGGGTCATCTAATCCAACCCCCTGCACAATGCCGGAAACTCACAAATACCTCCCCCTAAATTCACAGGATCTTCATTGCTGTCAGATGGCCATCTAGCCTCTGTTTAAAAACTTCCAAAGAAGGAGAACCCACCACTTCCCGAGGAAGCCTGTTCCACTGAGGAACTGCTCTAACTGTCAGGAAGTTCTTCCTAATGTTGAGCTGGAAACTCTTTTGATTTAATTTCAACTCATTGGTTCTGGTCCTCCCTTCTGGGGCCACAATTCCACACCATCTTCTATATGACAGCCCTTCAAGTACTTGAAGATGGTGATCATATCACCTCTCAGCCACCTCCTCTCCAGGCTGAACATGCCCAGCTCTTTCAACCTGTCTTCATAGGACTTGGTCTCCAGACCGCTTACCATCTATGTCACCCTCCTCTGGACCCATTCCAACTCGTCTATATCCTTAAAATGTGGTGCCCAAAACTGAACACAATATTCCAGGTGAGGTCTTACCAGAGCAGAGTAAAGTGATAGCATCACTTCATGTGATCTGGACACTATACTTTTGTTAATACAGCCTAAAATTGCATTTGCCTTTTTAGCCACCATATCACACTGTTGACTCATGTTCAGTGTATGATCCACTAAGACCCCTAGATCCTTTCTGCACATATTACTGCTAAGACAAGTCTCCCCCATCCTATAACCATGCATTGGATTTTTCCTACCTAAATGCAGAACTTTACATTTATCCCTGTTAAAATTCATTTTATCGGTTTTAGCCCAGTTTTCCAGCCTGTCATGCTATATCCTGTTTCTGTCTTCTACTGTATTTGCAACCCCTCCCAATTTAGTATCATCGGCAAATTTAATAAGCATTCCCTCTATTCCTTCATCCAAATCATTTATTACAATGTTGAACAAAACAGGTCCCAGGATGTATCCTTTAGGCACTCTGTTGTCACTCCTCTCCAAGAAGATGAGGAATCATTCACAAGCACTCTTTGTGTGCGATCTGTCAACCAGTTATAGATCCACTTAACAGTAACAGGATCCAAACCACATTTTACCAACTTGTCAACAAGGATAGTATGTGGAACCTTATCAAAAGCCTTACTGAAATCAAGATTAAACAATGTCTACAGCATTCCCCTGATTCAGCAAGGTAGTCACGTTCTCAAAAAAAGAGATCAGGTTAATCTGAGATGACTTGTTCTTGAGAAACCCATGCTTGTTCTAATATGAAGTTTGAGTCTTTTCCCCTTAACCCCTCCAGATAGCAGCTTTAAAACTGATTAGAACAGTTTTATTATGCAGCTTGTACAAGATGACTTGGGAGTCTAGGCCTTCTTGGAAGGCACTTAGTTATTAGTTTCTATTTTGGTAACTGGCAAAGATACAGCTCAAATTATTTGTGTTTAATTTTGATTTTGACATTAGAGTAAAAAGATGAGTTTTATGTTCATTTTTCTCCAGATGTTTAGGCAGATGCAAATGTCAGAGATGTGGCTGAGAATCTGAAGTAAATCTCATTACTTCAGTGGTAATATATATAGACAGTCCCCTGCAGTTCAAGGTGTAGTGTGGGGAGCTGGCTCAAGAGGTGCTGGGGGGGGGGGGCATGTAGGGACAGCCTAAGCTGAAAATTAAATTATTGCAAACAAGAAGGAGCCTGTACTAAAGCTCTTTCTTTTTTTAAAATGAGGGGTATCAACTATGATAATGACAGCTTTACAAGCTGTTTTTCTGGTGTGCAAGATAAGAGAATAGAAGGGGAAGAGCTACATTAAAATGGTTTTATCTAAATCTCACATATAGAATACCTGAAAACTTTCTCAATACAAAATGCATTTTTATGTACATAAACAGTATAAGCAAGGTTATATGAAGAATTTGGTCTCCAGCTGTAGGGCCACTTTTATGGGTCCTTTTGCTTTCATGGGCCCCTCCCACCAATAATAATACCAATATTAAAATTATTGTTGCTGTAACTTCAAATACTTTAACTTTTTTTCTGTTTTAGGCAAAAAATAACAGATTTTGTGACCCCTAAAATTCCTTCTGATGTGGGGAAAAATAAAATTTTCTTTGATACTAAAAGTTCATTTTTTTCTTCTGATTTTAAAAGACTTCAAAACATTTCTGTGGGTTTCTAAAAGTATAGTGGGTTCTAGGTACTGTTCCTACTGTGCCTAATGGTAAGTTGGCCCTATCCAGCAGGTTAAATGTTCCCTCCCTGAAGATTTTTGAAGGAACCATAATTCTTTTTGAAGGAACTATGGCCGTTTAATAGCTGTGTCACACTGGACCAGAAGCACTATATAATCTTGTCTGATCTATCTTGGATGATCCTTGGTAAAGTTTCCACAAAGAGTTTTCAGTATAGAAATACTGTATGCAGAAATACTGCTTCCATTTCTGTTCTCCATAGTGTTTTTCAGGTTTTCTGACACTTTTATTGTCTTCTTACATTGGCTTAATTCAAATGTTATGCTAAACTGTGGCTTGGGCTTCAAAACATACAGCCAAACCATGGTTTAGAACTGCTTGTCTGCTTAGAACTTAATATTTAGCACTTTTCTGGTTGTTGTGGCCTGTTGAAATAGAGCAACAGATTTTTGTCATTAAGAAGAAGAGGAAGACAATTGCAGATTTATATCCTGGCCTTCTCTCTGAATCAGAAACTTAGAGCGGCTTAAAAAGGTAAAGGTAGTCTCCTGTGCAAGGACCAGTTGTTTCTGACTCTGGGGTGATGTTGCTTTTACAACTTTTACACGGCAGACTTTTTACAGGGTGGTTTACCATTGCCTTCCCCAGTCATCTAAACTTTCCCCCCAGCACACCGGGTACTCATTTTACCAACCTCGGAAGGATGGAAGGCTGAGGCAACCTCGAGCCAGCTACCTGAACCCAGCTTCCACTGAGAACGAACTCAGGTCATGAGCAGAGTTTAGGACTGCAGTACTGCAGCTTTACTACTCTGTGCCACGAGGCTCTTACAATCTTCTATATCTTCTCCCCCTACAACACCCTGTGCAGTGGGTGGGGCTGAGAGGGCTCTCAGCCCCACCTCTCAAGGACAACTCCTGTGATAGCTAGGGCTAACCCAAGGCCATTCCAGCAGCTGCAAGTGGAGGAGTGGGGAATCAAACTCGGTTCTCCCAGATAAGAGTCCACACACTTCACCACTACACCAAACTTTCTCCCATGTCAAACAATAACTTGCAAGCCCACTTCACAGGTGCACAGTTGCTTTGAGGTATAGCATTCTGAAGGGACATGCAGCCAAGTAATCCCACTTACTGAGTGTCCAAACATGCATATGTGTTATGAGTGAGTGCAATCTGTCAAATTTAGTTGGTCCATATTTGAGCCACAGTCTATCATTTTTTCATCTCAGCCTTTTTGTTGTGGCTTATGTTTGCAGTATAATGCAGTACAATATTTAGCATTTAATTTCTGTTTTACTTTAGATGTCTTATCTTGTAATTCTGAACAAATGTAGCAAAGTAGCTAATATGGCTGTAAAACTGCTTTGTCAGCAGTGCTATTTTTGGCATGGAAGTCCTTGCTTCTTACATATCTAATGTTATACTACTAAACAAGTTTCAAATTTCAGATTTTCTGGCTAGGAAAACCAAGTGATCTCTACTGTCTTTTTACAGACATTGAACATGTGTTAGGATAGTTTGCAAAACAAGGAATTCCTGTAATATGTTTCCTGTTATGTACTGATTGTAGAATACTCTAGTCTTGTACTGCTTTCACTGTCACTTTCATTTCCATGCTAGTGTTTGATTTTTGTTTAGTTTTGACTTATCTTAATAAGCTTAAACAAACATTTTACTTGTTTTAAACTTGTAACACACACCCTGTTCCTAGGGCTCAGTGTGGTAATGTTGCCAAAAATTGAAGTGTTGCCAGTGGAACCCAGTTCCATTTGGCACTTACAGTATAAAAAAGCCTTAGGCATGCTTTTGCAGTGCATGTAATGTTCATAGGCAAAATTAAACCAGCATCACAATTTGTTTGCGTTGATATGGGGGTAGTGAGCTCTACATTGCACATAACACATAAAGAACCCCTTCCTGCCAAAGCCCTGTGCTGCACTATATCCCCCCCACACACACACACACACTTCTGGTGCTGTGCTGAAACAGAAATATTTGTGGGAGACCAGCTCTTTGAGTGTCAAGGTAAAAGGCTGGTTAGAATGGACTGAGCAAACAAAAAATAACAGCCTGAACTTTACTCTTAATGCTGGTTGTATAAAAACTGTTAATTGAAGAATGATATATTCATTAACCGTTGTTTTTTTTTTAAACTTAAAATTTTTTATTTTATGAAAAAACGATAACAACAGTTCTTATACAAATACAAGAGACTGAGTCAAACACAGTTGCTTATGTATACGTCAGTATAGTTGATACAGCCAAATATTTTAAGAAAAGGAAAAGAAAAAGAAAAAACAAATAAATAAATAGATGAGTAATAATATATAATAATAACAAGATCTATGTATATGTACATATACATGCACATACATATTCACTTATATGTATGTAAATATGAGCCTATATTTAAACACTAATACCTTTACTTATAAATATAGTCCTACCTCTAAGCAGTTGCCTATGCATTCACCAATTGACCCAGTTTGTACAAGTCAACTTTAGTAAAGAACAAAGTTAAGGTACTTTTTTGGCATTGCGTACTTCTTGGATGTGTTTCTGTTTACAAAGTCTAAAAATGGAAACCACTTCTCTACAAAATTTCCCCCTATTTTGGGGTTGTCCCCCACAATGAGTTGAGAGGCAATCTTATCTTGTATTATAAGTTCCCATACCTTCTGAAACCAGAGAGTTATTGATGGTATTTTGGTATTCTTCCAAAGTTTTGCAAGTAGTAGTTTACCTGCTAAAAGCAAGAGTGAAATAAGTTCTGATTTTAACTTGGAATAGGCCGTTTTTGGCCACAAATTAAGAAGGACAAATTCAGGGGTATGAGGAATGGTTTCCTTTACGATTGCTTCAATTTTGGTAATTAAAATGCTCCAGAATTTCTGCACCTTTTGACACGACCACCAGCAATGAAGGAAGGAGCCAGAGGTCCCACAGCCTTTCCAACAAAGGGAGCTGATGTTTTTTTGTGCATGGCTTAGCATTTGTGGGGTTAGATACCATCTCGAGATTATTTTATATTGTTGCAGTTTAAAATTAGTACATCTAGCTTTGCATAGAGATGATGTCCAGATTGTATTCCACTGTTCCTCAGTCAGTTGTATTTTGCAATCCTTAGCCCACGCATTCTGCTGTGATGTGGGATGCGTCCAATTTTTTTGATTTAATAAAAAGTACACTTTTGCAATTACACCTCTCATTGTTGCATTTTCCTCGTGTATTAATTTCTCAAAGGCATTCAACTGGCTAATGGGTTGCATCACTGGGATCACTTTATTTAGGGTATCATGTAATTGATGGTACTCATACCAAGGGATTTTAATTTTGAATTTAGTTTCAAGCTGAGTACGTGTATATAATTTACCTTTGGCACTAATATCTGAGATTCTAATAATTTTTTCTTTCCTCCAAATTTGGAAGTTTTCTTTGGGCATGCCCGGTGGGAACCAGGGTTGCCCCAAGAAAGTCATAATCGGGGTCGATGGTTGAATCACTAAAGATCTATACTTGTCCCAGAGTTGTAATGTATAGCGTAGGAAGGGATTAGCTAATTCAGTCTTTTTCCTGTCCGTCTCACTAATCCACACAAACTCATTGAGATGAACAGGCAAAACACTTGCTGTCTCTATTTGCAGCCAGGGCAAGTCACAGCTTTTCTTGGTATATATTAGAATATTCCGCAGCTGGGCCGCTAGGTGATACTTCTCTAGACCTCCTTTAGCACTAGGTTTAGCAAGTAGATGATATGCTATTCTTGGCTTTTTATTTTGCCACAGAAACAGGGAAAAACTTTTTTGCCACATTTTCATCTCACCTCTTGGAATGTCCATAGGAATGTTTTGAAATAAGAAGAGAAATTTGGGCAACACAAAGGCTTTTAATAAATCAATTCTCTCCAGTAGGTTGAGTTGAAGTTTTGACCAGGACAGTAGATCTGTTTTAACCTTTTTAAATAGTTGCCCAAAATTTGCTCTAATCAAATTAGGTAGGTCTATAGGAATTTGTATCCCCAGATGTCGCCAGGTTTTATCTACCCATTTAAAGGGGAAAGTAAGCATAATGTCATGACGCACCTCAGAAGGGACACAAATTGGGAAAATTTCTGATTTAGATACGTTGATTGCAAGGCCAGAGAATTTTCCAAAGGTTGCTATTACCTGCATTAATTTAGTTAATGATTTAAATGGATTGCTTAAATATATGACCGCGTCATCTGCAAACAGACTAATTTTGTGGGTTTTCCCAGCAACTTTTATTCCTTCAATTTCGGGGTCTATCCGCACCAGGTGAGCTAAGGGCTCAAGTGAAAGAGCAAACAGGATTGGGGATAAGGGACACCCCTGACGCGTGCCTCTAGATAAAGTGATTGCTCCAGCTCTGAAGTTGTTAATACTTATTTGTGTTTTCGGTTGATTGTAAATGGCTGCTATTGAGTTTAAAATTTTTTTACCAAAACCCATTTGCTCCAACACCGCTTTCAAATAGTTAATTTCCAATCTATCGAAGGCCTTCTCTGCGTCTAACGAAGCGATAAGAGAAGTTGTTTGTGATGATTTGCCGAGATGAATAAGATTGAGTGTTCTTCTAATGTTGTCAGAAATAGACCGGCCAGGGATGAATCCTGTCTGATCCGGATGAACATATGAACTAACAATTTTGTTTAGTCTGCGGGCCAACACGGTGGAAAAAAATTTAAAATCATGATTCAGGAGTGAGATTGGGCGAAAGGATTTGGGATCTTGTTTGTCCCTTCCTTCTTTGTGAATAACTATCATTTTTGAGTCTTTCCAAGTCTCAGGTATAATGCCTTCTGTCATTGCCAAATTGCATGTTTTCGTTAAAGGGGGCAGCAAACTGGAACTAAATTTTTTATAAAATTCGATAGGAAACCCATCGTTACCTACCGCCTTGTTATTTTTGATTGAGGAGAGCGCTTCGCGAACTTCTATTTCTGAAATTGGTCTATCCATGAACTCAGCATCGTTAGTTGACAGTTTCTGGTCGAATTTCATGTCTCTCAAATATTTTTTAAAGTCCAAATCTGTATCGATAGCTGTTCTATACAGGGAAGAGTAGTAGTCTTGGAAAACTTTAGTGATTTCTTGAGGTGTGACATGCAAAGTGCCTTGGGGCAATCTAATAGAGTGGATCTGGGAGTTAGCCCTATTCTGTTGGAGTCTAAATTTTAGCAACCTCAGGGATTTTGCAGTTTTGGTAATGTATTGTTGTTTCAAATATAACAGGTTTTTTTGGATGTCTGAGGTTTCAATTAGTTCTAATTTATTTCTTTCCATAGTTAATTTTTTAAGAGTTTTTTTCCCTCCAAATTTTTTATGTTTTGTTTCCAACTCAGTGATTTTAGATTTAAGTTCCAAGATGTCTTTATTTCTATTTCTGTGGCAAGCTGCAGCCAAAGAGATAAGGTTGCCTCTAGCTACTGCCTTAAAGGCATCCCATACTACATGCTGTGCAATGCCACAGCTGTCATTAAATTGAAAGTATTCTTGTATCTGCTTGTCTACCCTGTCACAAATGCTGTCTTTCGTTAAAAGAAGTTTATTCAGAGTCCAGGTCTGACCTTTATTGTCTAGCTCTTGCATCATAAATTCAGCCGATACCCATGAGTGGTCTGAAATAGTCCTAGAGCCGATTTTAACATCATGGATGCAGGCTAGGAGAGTTGGGGAAGTTAAAATATAGTCGATCCTGGAGTATGAGTTGTGCACATGTGAGAAATAGGTGAAATCTCGCACTTTTTGGTTTAGTGCTCTCCAGGTGTCTATTAGATTTAAAGATTGCAAAAGACTGTTTAAGCCTGTCTCTTTTGTGTGTCTAGGTTTAAGCTTCTTACCCCCTGACCTATCGAGATTCAGATCTGCAATACAGTTGAGGTAACCTCCAACAATGAGTTCACCATGCTTGAAATCCATTAGCTCAGAGAAGGTCTCCTTCAAAAAAGATAATTGGCCGCTGTTGGGTGTGTAAACAGAAACAATCGTTATAGGTTTACCGTTCAAAGTACCTTTAACAAATATATATCGTCCTTTAGGGTCTGACTTAGTACCATGCAAATTAAAGGCAGTATCTTTAGAGAATAGGATTGCCACTCCCCTTGCCTTAGATGAACCTGGCGCATGATAGATCTGGTTGAACCATTTAGAGCGCAACCCAAAAGGGGATTGTTTTCTCACATGAGTTTCCTGCAGGCAAACCACATGCGGGCGCTGCTTTGCTAGAAAGTTAGAAATACGAGAGCGTTTAATTGGATGTTTAAAACCTCTGCAGTTCCAGGTTAAAAATTTCAGGCTTTTAGACATTATAGGCATCGAGCGCGAGATTTAGTGCACTTCACAGAGAGTCTTAATCTGCTGTTCCACTAATGCAAACTGGATCAATCCCAGTATGGATTGCTGTGTTTTACTGCAACCTGCACTAACTAACAAAAAGAATTTTTTTATAAAAAACAATAAATAAGGAAAGGAAACTAAAAATAAAAATAAAAATAAAAAGGGAGCACCAACACACCCACCAATAAAGAATAAACAAATATATTCTACTCACTAACACCCAATCCTTGGGTGAAGTTTCACAGCTTCCCAGTAACTAGGGAGCTAGGGAAAAAACTTATCTGAAACTATTCTCTCCCTACCAGGAGGGCAAAAGCTACAATCAAAGCACAAACACTCTAACATCCCTCCCCCTTCCCCATTTGTTTTAGCATTAAAAACTCCAACATTTGGTCTTATATAGATCTCAACTTTAGAAACTATAAAGAGATAACCTGTACCTTAACATGAATGCTTTACACATCTAGTTGCTATGTAATTATCAAAGGCAAGTTCCTTGTTGCAAGTTGTAGAAATAAAAGCTAGTTGCCAAGAAATTTATTTATTCCCCCTTTTTTTTTTTCTTTCTTTTTTTTTTTTTGCCTTACTATGATGTCTCATTAAAAATGATACAACCTAATATGTGGCAATCCCTATTAAATTCTGAGCATAAACGCGACTGATTACCCAGAGTATCGTTAAATTAACAGCATTGGGATCTTACAAAAGGGTTTGGTTTTTTATTTATTTTTTTATTTATTTATTTAAGATTTGTATCCCGCCCTTCCCACAAGTGGCTCAGGGCGGCTTCCAATAGTAGATCCAACAAAATTACAATAGTTAAACATATAAAGGGATCCGTATTTAAAACAGATAAAACAGATAAAACAGATAAAACCTTAGTTATTAATACACATTAATAAATATTGCAACTGTATATAAAAGAAATCCAGCAAGTTACATTAAAATTCTCAAGCTAGTTATAGGCTAGCCGGAAGAGGGTCGTCTTACAGGCCCTGCGGAACTGAACAAGGTCCCGCAGGGCCCTCACCTCTTCCGGCAGCTGATTCCACCATGTAGGGGCCATAACAGAGAAAGCCCTTTCTCTGGTGGACTTCAAGCGGGCTTCCTTCGGCCCAGGGATGGTAAGGAGATTTTGTGTTCCCGACCTCAGTACTCTCTGGGGAACGTGCGGGGAAAGACGGTCCTTCAGGTAGACAGGTCCCAAGCCATATAGGGCTTTAAAGGTGATAACCAGCACCTTGTACCGGACTCGGTATATTACTGGAAGCCAGTGCAGGGTCCGAAGACCCGGCTGAATGTGTTCCCGCTTTGGGAGACCTAATAACAGCCGGGCCGCGGCATTCTGCACCAGCTGCAATTTCCGAGTTCGGGACAGGGGCAGCCCCATGTAGAGGGCATTACAGTAGTCTAACCTCGAGGTGACCGTGGCATGGATCACTGTTGCTAGGTCGTCGCGCTCCAAAAAGGGGGCCAACTGCCTTGCCCGCCTAAGATGAAAAAACGCGGACTTGGCAGCGGCTGCTATCTGAGCCTCCATCTTTAGGGAAGGCTCCAACAGCACCCCCAAGCTCCTGACCCTGTCCGCCGCTATCAGCGGCGCACCGTCAAAGGCTGGTAGGGGGATTCCCCCTTCCGGACCACGGCGACCCAAGCAAAGGACCTCTGTCTTCGCAGGATTAAGCTTCAGCCCGCTCAGTCTGAGCCATTCAGCCACGGCATATAATGCCCGGTCTAGATTTTCCGGGACGCAGGTCGGCTGGCCGTCCATCAATAGATAGAGCTGGGTGTCATCAGCATACTGATGACACCCTAGCCCGTACCTTCGGGCAATCTGGGCAAGAGGTCGCATATAGATGTTAAATAACATCGGGGAGAGAACCGCCCCTTGGGGCACACCACAGTCAAGTGTGCACCTCCGGGACAGCTCCCCCCCAACTGCGACCCTTTGTCCCCGACCTTCAAGGAAAGAGGAAAGCCACTGTAAGGCCAACCCCTGAATCCCTGCGTCGGCGAGGCGACCCTTCAGTAGCCGATGGTCGACCGTGTCGAACGCCGCCGACAGGTCCAGCAACATCAGCACCGCCGAGCCGCCCCGATCCAGATGCCGTTGAAGGTCATCCATTAGGGCGACCAGCACCGTCTCTCAAATATAAATTCATTAGGTTGTTATTATTATTCAAATTTGCATAAATTTCGTTTAAAAAAGTAAGCTTATAAATTTTTCTATGGAGCTAATGAGAGAAAACACAATAAATGCTAAGAGTCAGAATTTCATTAGTTCGAAAGAAATAGATATTATAAGTAGTTCTGTAGTAATATAAGCGTGCCTATGAGTACATTTCCCTAGCAACCAGTTTTTCTGTTAAGACTTGTAAAGCAGAGTTCTATAGGTTAACAGTTTCATAACAGATTCATAACGGTTCCTCAAAGGTGAAAGCCCAACGGGGCTGCTGGGACTAGTTAATTTTTTGTTAACTAAAATGGAGCTAAAATGGAGCTTATGTACAGTTATGAAGATTTAAACCACATCTTCAGGTGGCAAGTTGTTTTCAGAAGTTTTGAAGTTTCTTCGTAGCTCTTTTTCCTCTTCCTCTGTGTATTTGATGGCAAGAGCATTCAACGCTGTAATTCCTGATTGCGCATCATGGATCTTGTAAAAGGCGCCATTTTTAAACAGCAAGAGATCCGAGGTCGGGCTCCATCTGAATCTTAGATTGCTCTCATGAAGCTTGCTTGAAACGATCTTTAATTTCCTTCTTTTTTCAAGCGTTTCTGGCGAGAGATCAAGCAGGAGTAGGATTTTCTTCCCCTTGTGCGTGGCACCATCTATTTGTCTTGATTTTTGTAGTACAAGGTCTTTCAGTCGAGAGTTAGTAAATTGAACTAATATGTCCCTGGTAAAATTACGGCGTTGCGAGGAAATGGCGCCCAATCTTTGAACTTTAGTTATGCTAGCAGCCACGTTGTCAGGCAGGGAAAATGTCTCCCGCAGCCAGTCTGCCACAAAAAGCAATAGGTCTTTCTTCTCCTCAGCTCCCTCCTCAAAGCCGTGGAGCTTAATATTTAAGGCACGCCATTTATTTTCTAAGATTGCCAGTCTGTTTTGTAGTTTGTTTTCGTTCTCTTTTAAGATGGTAACTTCCCTTTTTAGAGACAAGCCCAGCTCCGCTGAGCGTTCGGCTGTATTCGCTGTTGCATTGAGGTCTTCTGATAGCTCGCTAATCTTTTCTTTCAGAGGCTTAATATGTTCTATAATGGCCTCATTAAAATACTTGTGAATGTCCATTTTTAATAGCTTTAAGTCCTTTTTGTTAAGTGGTCTTTCTGCTTCGCTGTCTGAATGGGAAGCGTCAGCAGGCTTAGGAGAAGTCGGACTGGGCGCCATGTTTAGGCTGTCTGGGGAGCGCGAGATCGGGCCACCCACCTTTAGCGCGTTTTCTGGCGAGAAGAATGCCGATACCAAGGTTTTCTTTGTAGAGTCTTGCTTCTTCTTACTTCGGACGGCTTTCCCTTTTGTTTTTGTAGACATCAGAGTTTATTCTGTTGATTTTTGAAGAGTTTGGGGAAGGAGGCGACCGGAGCTAGCTTAAATTGCGTCTGCCATTGTATCGCGACGCTCCGCCCCCCCAACCGTTGTTGTTTTTAAAAGAAATGACTCTGGCTACCTATAATGAGGCTTTTAAATCCTAGGGCATTATCAATACTTTCCTAAAATATCTTCACTTAGGTACATAATATTTTTTTGGTGTAGTCCTTCAGTAGTACTGCCAGAGGGTTTTTTTGCCTTGTTGCAATTTCTGCAGGTACTTAGTGGCATCATTGTAGTAGCTGCATCACTGTGACTCAAAGACAGACTACTTTTGCTGCAATTCATATAGTATTCAAGAATAAGTGACCTAGATATAAATTAAGCTGGACACAAGTGTTTTTCTTTACAAACTTTACCTGGGTCTTGTAAATTAAACACAGATATACCTATTCTGTATTCTTGGTGCTGTATTGGGGTGGTGGTGGTAAAGTAGTAGGGCAATCTGCTGTGGAGACATCCCTGAAATTGTGAGAATCATTTTCTGATCTCACTGAAAAGAAATAGTTTATCTTGTCTCATTACCCACTGCTTCAGTGTCTAAAATGGTTTCATTGAGCCACATAGTGGGATTTAGTACAAGTTAGAACCTTGGAAGAGAGACTAGAAGACTATCCTTACACAGAAACCAGCAGGATAGCAAGACCATAACAGAAGTGTACTGTTTTACTGACTGCTAAAGCATTTGCTATTGTTTGCACCCCTACTGAACCTGTGCTGAATTGCTCTGCTGAAGGCACATGGTTGCCTTAGTTCCTCTGTTGTTCTGCAGTGGCTTCACTTAAAACACACACACATAACCCAAACTAGTGAAGGCATCACAAACTATGTATACAGTCTCTGCCATTTTGCTGAATGTTGTGATCTCCTAGACAGTCGGCTTGGTGATCATCTTGTCTGAGAGATCTTATGTGAAACAGTCTCCCTCCTCCTTTTTCTGAGTTCTGACTTCAGGTGCTCTCCTTCGTCAATTATTTGTGCTAGGCACTACTATTATTTACGATGACCACTGCAACCTTAGCCCTCAAGCCTGATGGATAAACTGAGCAAACGGCAGCAAGACCATAAAACAATTTGAAGATTGTTGTCATAAAACTAGTGTGATCGGTTTGTTCATTGTGTTGTTCCTTTCCATATTGTCAGAATCTGTGACAGCAGAGGTTTTGAAGGGTTTCCATTTGAATACATGCCTAGGCCGTGTTTACCTAGATCATACAAGAAATCTTCAAGTCAAGAACTGGATACTCCATAGGCATCCATGGTTTTCACTTCACATTCATTCTCTTAATAGACATTTGTGCATGCCTGAATCTATGGTTTTTTCTACATTTACAGGAGTTGCAGGATCCTCTTGCATATTGTTCAACACTGCACATGTATTCATCCAATGAATTCCAGTCTGTTCCTATCAGTTTGCTCTATTTTCAGAGGGTCATAGCATACACTAGCTGTGTATAGTTGGAATTGTCAGTTTTGAGCCATCTGCTGATTCAGGTGCCGTTGGAGATGGCAGCACAAGCAGATGCTTGCCTGGTTATGTAGTCTGAGGCAGGAAGAGAGCATTCTGTATTGATAAAAATTTCAGTAATTGCTTGGTGGCAACTTTGCAGCAGTTGCAGCATTGTGACTTGGCAGAGACAGACTGTTCAGTTTTGCAATAAATTATCTAGGATATTCAGGAGTAACCTAAGCCTAGATCAGGGGTGTCAAACATGTAGTCCAGAGGCGAAATCAGGCCCCCAGAGGGTTCTTATCAGACCCCCGAGCCACTGGCTCTTGTCTCCTTCTGCCTCTCTCTTGCTTCCTTCTGCATCTCAACTTGCTTTGCAAGGCTTGCTCAATTGCACAGGAGCTACAGAGCAAAACCTTGATTTCTCCATTGGTTGAGGCTCTTCCACTGCTGGTCCCCTGGGGAGGGAGGGGAAGAGCCAGAGCTTCCTTTGCCCAGTTCCCTGGATCCCATGGGAGAAATACAAAGTAAGCACTTTTAAGACCAACATGTGCTAATGTTTTAAGCATGTTTTATTTTAAGATTTTTTTAAAAAATCTTTAAGCGTGTTTGTCAGCGTCCTTTAAAAAGTTTATATCTCTGCTACCTAATCTTAAATATGTACACACATTGTCCGACCTGACATGGCCTGCCCCAGCCCAACAAGGTCTCATTTATGTCAGATCTGGCCCTCATAACAAATGAGTTAGACTCCCCTGGCCTAGATCATAAGTGCGTTTTGTTAGGCATTCTAACCTGTGATCTTTTAGTTGCATTCTTAGTAATTATTGTGTACTTAAGTACAGAAGTGCCAGTTATTGTAACAGCATTTTTGCTTTTTAAAAAATGTTGAATGGGCAAGTAATAGAGTACTTTCTTAAAACCATTCAAATATGACTGCAGGGAAACAGTTTTTCTTTGCTAGGGCCAGAGCTATTGTGGGAAGAGTTTGCAAAATATTAGAACTGATGCAGTTTGCTTGTTCACGTTGTGTAGGGAAGAGTTCTTTTTTGCTGGAAAGAGGGTTCTGGAAACTAACAATCTGGTGTAAAAGGTCCTGTGTCAGATTAAAAGTTAAAGGTTCTGTGTCAGATTGTATTATTCGTCTGCCTTTCCAAATGAACCAAGTTTCAGAAATAGGTCCAGTTTCTATTGAAGGATGTTACTCCTGACATAACTGTAAACACTGCCTTATTTCTGTACTGGGCCAAAATGATTCGTCAAGACAAGGAACAGTTTTGTTGTCCCATTTAACTGTGATCTTATGTAAATGTACTTTAATCCTGATGTCCAGTATTTTAACCTATTTTCTGTTTTTCAACCCATTGTTCTTTTAACCTGTTTTTACATGCCATTAAAGGTTGATTGATTGATTGATTGATTGATTGATTGATTGATTGATTGATTCAGAAATAGGGATACAACATTTATTTAGTGAATAACTGTAATTAATTTTTGTGATGCTACCAAATTATAATTCCATCACAGAACATGGCTGTAAATTTTTGCAGGAAAGGTAGATCTTGTCATTTAGGGAAACTGGCTACCATGCTGAAGAAATACATAGCTTTTTGGTAAGGGAAAATTACAATGAGATCCTTGTAGTGGAAAGTGACAGAGAAAACATAAAGATACTTACTTGGACAAACTAACAACCCCAGCAAATAAGGAAGAAAAGGAAAAGGAAAAAGGAATGACGGTTGAAATCCTGAAAATAACTTGGTATTGTAAATAAGCCTGGCTTAAGGAATTTGGCTTTTGATCAGTGCATGTATAGGCTACCATTCTTTTTTTTTATTATTATGCTGTGAGCTGCCCTGAGCCCATTTGTAGCATAGGGCAGGATATTAAGTGATACGATGATTATAATCATGACGACAATGATATCTGGTCTTCATATGTCCTGATTTTGTGGTTTCTAACTTTGTTGTTTTTGGTTTTATCTTAGGGGGAGAAGAACAATGGTTTTGATGTCCTTTATCATAATATGAAACATGGGCATGTATCTACAAAAGAACTATCAGATTTTATAAGAGAAAGGTGAGCATTAGCTCATTATTGTGGCATATATATTTAAACATTTGAGGATTTGGGGTTTGCTGGTTATGTCCCAAAACTTTTTACGTTACTGTACGTTAACTCCATAGATGCTCCATAGATACTACCTTATTTTACTGCATTATAGTTTGTCTTAGTGAACTGTGTTGGCTTTAGTTTAAAAGACATGTCACAAGTGGAATAGTCTTTGAAATGTTTGTTTTCATTGTTTGTATAGCATTTTTATTTTTACCAATATAAACTTTGTTTTAGAAAAATTGTCATTACTGCTAGATTTACTAGGTCAGAGTTTTTGTATGCCATTTGCTCTTTTTTGCTATGTTGTTGACCATCGCTCTAACACTGACTTAAATTGCAAACCCTGGTTCTGTACAGCCATGTAAAATGTTTTTTGTTAACAAAAAAGCATACAGGAGCAAAGTGGATAAAAGTTAATGACTGAGGGAAATTTTTAAAACTAAAACCCATCTATGTGTAGAGAACCTTCAACACAGTTATCCTTAAATTTTCAAGACTCCATGAAATCCTCTAGTAGGCAAGCATACAATAAATGCTTTAAGACCAAAAATTTCCAGCACTTGCTAGTTTCTCAGAGACTAATTTTAAATTGGGCATATCGGATAAAAATGTGCTCATATTCTTTGACACAGCTCATAGAACTATAGCTTGTTTAGTGTGGAATGCAGCAGCATAAAGAGTTGGATGCTACAGCAAGAAAGCAGCACTAAATGGAAATCTTGATTTTTGGTTAGTCAACCTGGTTTTCATAACATGGACAGCCATGTTGCATTCCACTCTTTGTCAGCTATATTAATATTCTTGTTTCATCCTTTTTACTGATTGACACATACTGGTCAGCTTTTGCTACCACTCTGTTTCTAATGTGATGAGTAAGATTCTCTGTCAGTTTTCTCCTTTTCTAAATAAATGAAACTGGTGTTTATTATAAATACCAGGCAGGTTCCAAAAGATGATGATGACCCCTTCGCCTTTCTCACTTGCAATACCTTATTATCTTTCCAGTGGTGAACCCTTGTTTTCCTTGATTTTAGTTCCTGAATCCTGACCTGTTTATATTTTACTGGACAATATATGCATCCACAGAGCTTGTTGACTCTCGCTATATTGTTGTAACTAGTATATGTGATGCAAAACTAGGGATCTTCTTTCTGACATCTCTGCAGGACACCAACTGTGCTAAAGCGGCACTTTCAACTTTTACAGCATTTGAAGACATATGCAAATATTTGTTTTAGCTTATTGTTTGTACTAAAATTTATGAAAATTCATTTAACTACTTAGTTATTTTTAGATATAAATGTACTCATCCAGACCAAGCTATTTGCTTCCATAGTTACAAAGAAGAATTTGAAGGAAGACAAAATCTTATAAAGGATTTTGTAGGCAAGTCTAGACTAGTAATGATTAATAAAATACCAGAAGTGTTAGAAATTCTTTCCATCACAGCAGGCTCTTTGGAATTATTTATGAAAGTGTTAGATTTATTGTTGGTCATCAACACTTTGCGGGGGCGGCGGGAGGTAGCACCCAAGTGTATGACATTTCAATTTTATATGTATAGCAGTAAAAGGATTATCTTGTTGCCTATGCAGTATCATAACTTTATTTATTTGACAGAAATATACACCTGTTGTCACAGCTTCCCTCTTAAAGTATGTAATGCTGCCACTTGGAATTTAATTCCAAACACTTCATTTAATGTTCACCACTGAATTGCTCTAAGGCTTTTTTGTTGAGCTATGTGGCTCTGAGGATGAGACTCTTATGTTTTAAAATCATAGGACTCCAGGTTAATATAAAACAAAATAAAACTTTATTTGTACAATAAGTTATGACTTGACAGCAAAAAAAAAAATTCCTTTTGCACTCTTCTTTCTGAATCACTCTTTGGCAATTAATATTTTCCTATTGAAATGAGAGAATCCTGTGTGACCGGAGTCATCACTGTGACTTGGGCCTAATAGGAGTTCCAAGCCCACATCAGTGCCTTCAAGTTCTGTGTGGTCCATAAAGTACTACACGCTATTCTTCTGCTTTCAGAGGATAAGATAGTACTGGCAGTCACCGATAACCTGATTTTGTATAAACAAAGGGGAACAGTAGGATCCTGAATATGGTCATCCATGGCTACTTATTTTTTGTATAGAATGTATCACACATTGGTCCGTCCTGGTTGACATATTATAGTAACCAGAAACCAGGTTATGATAGTAGTCTGACAGAATTATTGAGCAGTCTTGTCTTTACGCTTTGGGGCCATTCTATGTCCTAGAGTGCCAGTTCACTTTTCCCAAGGTTGAGATAGATTTGTCCTGGTGTTTCCAATACCATGCCTAGCAGCATGGATGATCTTGCCTACCAGGGACTCTCAGTGGAACTCAAATCCTGGTCAGTTCTTGAGTATTTGAAAATCCTTGATTAAATTGTCCTCTAGAGCTTCCAGTACTATGAATTAATCCACTTTCTGCAACTTTATTCTGGTGGAACAGCTTGTAAATTACTTGTTTTCCTTATTTGGTACATTTGGAGCATTGCCATGGCTGTGACTAGGTTTCCTCCTTGTAACTTCATGCAGCAGCCATTTCAGTCTTCACTCACCATGCATGTGTTGTCCCAAAACAGTTCTTGAGAGATGCCTTGGTTTTCAGTTATTTATTTACAAAACATATCCTATCTTTCTGTCCTCATAAGGGCTACAAATGCAACTAATAGTGTAAAATGTAAAAGATTACATTATAAAACCATTAACCCTCTTCCCAAACATACATCATTTAAACAACTTTAAAAGACTTAAAATAACAAAACAGAAAAACATTGGTTGGGAAGGAGAGATCATTGAGGGAATGTCAAATGAAATAAGTCTTCACTCACCAGTAGTTAGGATAGTTCAGTGGATAGGGAACTGGTTGGAGAACCACACTCAAAGAGTAGTTGTCAATGGCATTTCATCTGAATGGAGGGATGTGTCCAGTGGGCTGCCACAAGGCTCAGTTCTGGACCCAATACTTTTCAATATTTTTATCAGTGATCTGGATAAGTGTGTGGAGGGACTACTCATTAAATTTGCAGATGATGCCAAATTGGGAGGAGCAGCAAACACACCAAAAGATAGAGATAGAATTGCATGAGATCTGAACACATTAGAAAAGTGGGCAGATGTGAACCAGATGCAGTTTAACAGGGATAAGTGCCAGGTTCTACATCTTGGTAACAAAAATGAGGAACACACATACTGGATGGGGGATACACTTCTGAATAGCAGTGTGTGTGTGTGTGAACAAGATCTTGGGGTATGGGTGGACCATAAGTTAAATATTAGCAGCCAGTGTGATTCAGCGATAAAAAAGGTGAATGTGATCTTGGTTTGTACCAATGGAGACATAACATCCAGATCATAGGAGGTCATAGTCCTGCTGTACACTGCATTGGTCATGCCACTCCTAGTGTATTGTGTGTAGTTCTGGAGGCCTCACTTCAATAAGGATGTGGACAGAATGGAGCGGGTGCAGAGGAGAGCAATGAGGGATCTGGAGACCATGCCCTATGAGGAAAGGCTGAGGGTCTTGGGAATGTTCAGTCTGGAGATGAGGCGAGGACTCACAGTAATACTAGGAAGTAAATTAAGGGTGGGAAGGTACCAGCTAGATATTAGGAAAAACTTATTTTACAGTGAGAGTAGTTCAGCAGTGGAATCACTGGCAATCTTTAGCAGTGGCTGAACAAACATTTGTCAGGGAAGCTTTAGGCTGATCCTGCATACTAGATGGGGGATACACTTCTGGATAGCAGTGTGTGTGTGAACAGGGGATTGGACTTGATAGCCTTTATGACCCCTTCCAACTCTGTTATTCTAAGATGGCAACAGAAGGGGACAAACGCATCTCCCTGGGGAGAGAGTTCCATGATTGAGAAGGCCCCCTCCTGGAGTGCCACCCACCTGACCTCAGAAGTCAGGGGCACCTGAAGCAGTGGCTCAGCAGAGGACTCTATGGTCAGGCAGTCTCATAAGGGATTAGGTGATCCTTCAGATATGTTGATCCCAAACCTTATAAGGTTTTGAAGGTCAACACTAGCACCTTGAATTGTGCTGGAGAACAAATCGGAAGCCAGATAGGTAGGCCAAGATTGGAGTGATATATTCATTCATATATCATATGGAGGTGGCTGAATAGAGCCTGCCCCTGTCCTTTTGACTGGGTATTTCAAGGAAGTCTCCCATCCAAGCACTAACCACAGTTGACCCTGTATACCTTCTGAGATTGGGTTTGCCTGGGCTATCCAGGTCAGGGCTGGAGTGATATATTCTTTATTATCCACTCTGCTCAGCATACTTCCTGCAGCATTCCTTACCAACTGAAGTTTCCGAACACTTTTCAAGAGTAGCCTCACACAGAGAGAACTATAGTAATCTCCTTCTAAGCTGTGGAGTCTTGTGAGCAAAAATTTTACTTTGTGAGCTATTGGCATTAAAGTTGTGAGCTATGGCATAAATTAGTTTGTTCTGGAGCTAAGAGAAAAATGTGTGAGCTGCAGGCTAAAAAACTGTGAGCTAGCTCACACTAACTCAGCTTAGAGGGAACACTGCATGCACCACAGGAGCCAGAGCTTTTCTGTCCACAAAAGGCCACAGCTGGCTAACCAGCTGAAGTTTTTAAAAGCACTTCAGTCCACAGCTGCCACTCCAGCAGTTGGCTTGGGACCAGGGTACCCCCAGGCTATGGACCTGTTCCTTCAAGGGGAATGCAACTCATCTAGAACTCCTTAAATCCTGGGAAAAGCTTTCCAGTAGCTGTTCTGTCTTTTTGGGGTTAAACTTCAGTTTATTAGCTAGCATCTACGCCAAAGTTCTGCATCCCTGTTTTGGAATCAGTTGAAAGTGCAAATAGAGATGAGTTTCATTTCATCCACATATTGTTGACATCTGAGCCCGAATCTCTGGATGACCACCCAGAATTTTTCCTTTCTGTTGCACTTGGAGATGGGGAACTCTGCTAACTCCCATGATGTTCCTACTTTGCAAACTTTAGTGTAAAATTGGTTTTGTTTAAAAATCACCAGTACAGATTGAGTTGTGTGTGTTTTTTTGTGTGTGTTGCATTGTTCATTACACCATCCTAGAACCTGAATGGTTCTACTTACGGAACTTTTATTTGGATACATGCCTCTGAGCAAGTATATCAGTGCTTTAAACATTTTGTTATATCTTGTGCTCAAATAAAAAATATCAGATCAACTTCCTTAAATAGCATCTGTTTTTATTTGCAGTTAATACAGTGGAACTTTTCATGTGCTCTAAGGCCTGTATTGATTTATGTATCTTGATTAACATTAGTGTTGTCTTTTGCTATTAACAGGGCTACAATAGAGGAGGCATATTCAAGGTCAATGACAAAGCTAGCCAAATCAGCAAGCAACTATTCACAGCTTGGGTGAGTTACTCTGTAAAAGCAAAACTCTACAGTTCACTCAGAGGGGAGGTTTGGTGAAATGCTGGAAAGAAGTATTTAAGCTGTTGGAAAAGCCTTTTCTGTCTTCTTTTTAATAATAGAATAATGTTCCAATGGATGTATATAGCGCAAGGTTAAACCATGATTAGAAAACATAAATAGTTTTTCAGGAGGCTTAGAAATCAAAGTCTAATTCTGAGCATGGCCACATAATGTGGATCTAAAAATGTGTACAATGTGGCCATGTCCAGAGAAGGGTTATTTTATATAAACCTGTGACAGCCCCAAGATTAGCAGAAACTCTGAAATTGGTAGTGGTGGGGGTTTGAACCCCCCCCCCCCAAAAAAAACCCCAAATTATTGTTGGGATATTGAAACATTTAGTCGTGAGATTTTGGCTGCCTAGGAGCCCCCCAGAAATAATCCTACAACATGCAGTGGCAACCTGGGAGTAGGAGAGGGAGGCAGAAGAGCAGTGTTGGGAAAAGAGATGAGGCATTTATGGGAGGGCAAGAGAGACTACATTAAATTGAGGAAGGAAAGAGGCAGTAGGAAGAATCAGGAGCATGGTGGCAGAAGAAAGAGTAAGAGGTTAGTGAAAGAGCATGATCACTTGGGAGAGTTGGAGTAAGGCACTTTGTGCTCCAGGTGTCTTACAGCTGCTGTCAGCCTGCTGATGGGAGTGAGGCTGGAACAGCTTGAGAGCCAGTTTGGTGTAGTGTTTAAGTGTGTGGACTCTAATCTGGGAGAACTGGGTTTGATTCTCCACTCCTCCATATGACCTTGGGTCAGTCACAGTTCTTGAAAGAGCTGCTTTCTCAATAGCAGTTCTCTCAGAGCTCTCCCAGCCTCACCTTCCTCACAAGGTGTCTGTTGTGAGGAGAGGAAGGGAAAGCAGATTGTAAACCGCTCTTAGACTTTGAGTGAAGGGTGGGATATAAATCCAGTCTCTTCTTTTCTTCTTCCCCTCCATTCCCTCCTTCCACTAGCAAACTGATAGCAGTAGTGAGAGGCTTGGAGCACAAAACATCCCAGACAGGCTCCAGGACTGCCCCTGCTGCTTCCCATCTAGTCAGAGACACACAAAAAAAATGGGGACCTGCAGAACTCATGGGGAGAATTCCATGGGGCACTGTCCCAGCTCTCTTTCTAGCTCTTCTTCTCCTCTAACCTCTCCATGCTGTCTTCCCAGCTTTGTCTCTCCCACCCCCTGCTCACCACATCCCTCCTTCTACTTGCTCCTGTTGCTTTCCCTAGAGCTGAATCACAATGGAGTTGACTAGGCCCATGCTCGACTGCCTTGGGTGCTGAGCAACTCCATATTGCCAGCTGTGATCATAAGAGCTATAAGAAGACCCCTGCTAAATCAGACCAGTGGTCCATCTAGTCCAGCATCCTGCTTCACACAGTGGTCATCCAGTTCCTCTGGATGGTCAACATTCAGGCATAGAGGCTGAGGCTGTCCCCTGATTTTGTGAGATCTCAGTCAGTTTTCTCAGGAAGGGAGTAATCTTCCAATTATTTTTCATTAAGTTTGGGATTTCTTCCTAAGTGTGCAGAAAAAGTCTAATCTGTACATGATCCTTTTATGCTCATTTTTAAATCTGTATTATAGAACCATGTTCAGAACTATATATGCAACTTTCGTATTAGCATGACTTTTTTCATCTTTTTTCTTCATCTCTTTACTTTTTTTGTCTCTACTATGCACTTGGTTTGAATTCTCAATGAAATTGCATATGTGCATTAAAGAAAATTTGCGTATTCTGCAAATAATTGTTGGAGTATTATATATTTATATGACTTTTGAATAATAGTAATATGTAACTAACCTACCTCATGTTGTCATATAATAAAGTGGAAAGGAATATTGCAATATCTCTACTGAATGCAAAAGAGAGATTCCCCTTTTCTGGTGATAATTTTTCCAGTTACATTATTGTTCTTGTACTGATATATTTGAGTAACTGCTTTATAGTACAGCATTAAGAAAGTGCTCATTTAAAAAAAATTGCCTTAAACCTTTTATTTGCAAATTAATTCCCACTTAAATTAGAACTCCCATTGACATGGACTTACAAGTGAATGCTTTTAGGAGATAAACTAGTACCGTATATACTCGAGTATAAGTCGACCCGAATATAAGCCGAGGCTTCTAATTTTACCCCAAAAATCTGGGAAAACTTATTGACTCGAGTATAAGCCGAGGGTGGGAAACGCAGCAGTTACTATTCCTGTGGCAGGTAAGGCCACAATGCTGCTTGCAATGAAAGATGAGGAGAATGGTGGTGCAGAACACAAATCAACAATACCAAGGCAGAAGTCATTTCTGGTCAGACTGAAAACACCAGTCCCAGCACGACCCCTCCCCCTTCACTGAGGAGAGGAGAGCAGGGGGCAGCTTTAGCTGTCCTTGGAATTCCGGGGATGCGGGCGGAATAGTGACTCGAGTATAAGCCGAGGAGGGGTTTTTTCTGCCCAAAATTTGGGCAGAAAAACTAGGCTTATACTCGAGTATATAGGGTAAATTAAATTTCTTTTAAAACTACTAATTGCATGTATACATTTTAAAAATCTGGTTGTTAACATATGAAAAGGGAGGTAAAGGCTCTTTTATAGCTGACCAGCATGTTTCCAAAGGTGCTGTATTTTTAACTTGAATCCATTGAAATAATATACCACTGCTGTCCAAAACCTTGCATGTAGTTAAGTAAAAGGCAAAAGATTTATGCAATCTGAAGAGAACCTTGCATGTACTTTCATGTGTACTTAAAACTGGCACATAGAGGGTTTGAGCTGCAAGTCAGTCAGTTCCTCATGCAAATTTACAGTGGCAAATTAACCAAGTGGTTTTAACCAAAATGCTATTCTCTCTTTAATTCCCAGAATGTGAGATTAAGAAACTTTCTGACTTTACAAGGTTGCTGTGAAAATTATTGAAAGGATAGCTCATAGATAGGACGTTTTGAAAATTTGAAATGTGCTATTCACACACTGTGCTTTAAGCATATTGGCTTTACTATTCATTTCACCTGAAATGCTTATCTATTATGCAAATTTACTTACTCTGACATTAACAGCCAGCAGTTCATGCTGATAGGTAAGTTTCTATGCGCCAGAATTTGGATTTGAAGTTCCTGAATTAGAACATATGTCTTTCCGTTGTATAAACTTAAGAAGCATTTGGAAGTTTTCAGAGCTTTGTATTCACTACTCTTAGAAGCCACTCCAGTAGACTCTACTGAGCCATGTTTTTTTCCTTCTCTGTGCTGTATGTGTAAGTCATGAAGAATAATGCTTGTTTGTTTTTCTGGTTAACAAGATATAATCAAATTTACTGAGACTTATTTCTGTTGGTTCTACATGCTAACAGGGTAGAAAGAAGCTTAATTTTTGCTTGTAAGGTAAGTTGGTAGAGCTCTTCAAAATATGGTTAGAGTTACATCTAATGGAAAGTCACACTTAACATATTATTTAACATTCATGTTGTTTCAACAATCTTTTTTCCTATACCTAGGTCATTTGCTCCAGTCTGGGATGTTTTCAAGTCATCAAGTGAAAAATTAGCAAGCTGTCATTTAGAACTTGTTCGGAAATTGCAAGAACTAATAAAAGAAGTACAGAAGTATGGAGATGAACAGATAAAAGCACATAAAAAGGTTATGTATATTTTTATTAAGACATAAAATTAAAAACATGAAACTGGTAGATTGACACAATGTAATATTTAACAGACAAAAGAAGAAGTTTCAGGAACTTTGGAAGCAGTGCAGAGTATTCAAAATATAATCCAGGCTCTCCAGAAAGCAAAGGAAAACTACAATTCAAAATGTGTGGAGCAAGAACGTTTAAAAAAAGAAGGGGCGACACAGAGAGAAATAGACAAGGTACCTTTTGCAAAATTTTATTTCAAGTGTAGATGACTTCTGTTATTTCCTTATCACAAAATGTGAAACTTTCTATGCAATGCTTGTTTGAATTTTTAAATATAAAGCAGTGATGATCAGTATACCTCTTGTGTGAAACAGAACGGATTGAATTTAATAGCAAGATGATTTATCTAATTCTGAATAATGGCCCTAGAGTGCAGATCAAAGAATCCACACAATGGCGTCACATTCAGATAAGGCAGGGTTTTTCTACAAACCTGGGATAGCTTCCAGGTTGTTGTTTTTTTGTGGGGAGGGGGGGGATCAGAAAGGAGTGGGGAGAAAAGTGAGTGGACTTCTTAAAATCTCCAAAATTATGGTATGGTGAAAATGAGGTTTCAAAAAGTGATGTTGTAAGATCTAGATTGCCATTTTGAGGGAGGGGGGTTAAAAACAATTTTATAAACAGTCAATGACAGCAGGAACTGGTGAGGAAGCAGGGAGGAGAAAGTAATTCTGGGCCAGGAACAAGTGGGAAAGGGAGCCTGCAGTGGCATGGGTGAGCATGCCAGACAGGTAGGAGCTGCCAGTGGCACAGGCATTGCAGACAGCAAGGAGGAAGTTGTGGCAAAACAAGACAGGCTGGTGATGGTGATTGAGGCAAAAGGGAATGAGGAAGCAGAGCCATTGAGGGAGGGAATGAAAGACTTAGGAGGGGGTGAGAGGAATAAAGGCAGCTAAGGGTAACAAAAGGAGCAGAAAGAAGTGGGGCAGGGGAAGGAGGGGGAAGGTGGCTCAGTACATGCAGAAGCTCCCAGGTTCAGTCCCCAGTATCTCCAAGTTTAAAGCACCAGGCAGTAGGTGATGTGAAAGACCTCTACCTGAGTACCAGGTAGAACCAGTCTGAGTACACAGTATGGACCCTGATGGACCAGTGATCTGATTCAGTATAAGGTAGCTTTGTGTGTGTTCATGTGTGTGGGATCAGTTTCCTTTTCCCAGTACCACATTCAGTGGCAGGTAGGCAATGGTAAGAAGCTTGAAGAAGAAAGAACCAAGGATACACCTTTTCTTTCACTGCAGCATCCCCTGTGGTATCCAGCTGATTAGGGGTCTGGTCAGCAAGAAATGGAGGCAATGACTGGTGAAAAAGAGAGAAGTGGAGGTCTGCAGAGGTGGGAGGGAGAAAAAGTGGCCCGTGGGGATTGGGGGGAAAGAATGGAGGGAAATTGGGAGATATTTCTCTTCCCTGCAAATCAGGTGGTCCCCTGCTTGCATGGTTCTGTTTGTGAGTGAAGTTGTGTGTTATGTATTTGAGTTCTTGATCTACAATCAGTACTTCTTCAAGAATATCTGGGCTGTATAATATGTCTTGGACAACTGAAAAATATCACCACCTACTGTATATTCAGGTGTGTTAAGGATATACGATATGAAATCGATGTTGCTGACAAGATTTTTCATACTGTTGAAAGTGTAGTGGCATTTGAAACCAGCATGCATTTTTACTGTTTTGGACATTTTGATTTTGCTAGGATCATGCCAAATTTAGCTGTAGAAATCATTGCAAAAAATGAAAAAGTTTAAGAGCACTCTGAGTGCTAAGTAGTGTTTTCATTTATTTATTATTATAGCCTGCCTTTTGCATTGGGACTTAAGGTGGGTTACAAATTAGAACAATGTACAGTGGGCAACAAACTGCCTAAAGCAAGGTACAGTATAGCCAATGTAGTAAGTGAAATTACAAAGACAATGCAATGAAAGCAGGATAATACCTAGAATAATAATTGCAATAGATCTTATTCCATTGTAAAGATTCTGTCCTGGGCTCTTCCATTCTGCTACACTTCTAATTCCTTCAAAGAATGTGCTTCTGTTTTGCACATTCTTTGAAATTATAGGAGGCCTTCCAGACCTCCTTAAGCATAATGATAATGAAAACCATACAAAGGTGTATTTGAGATGACACACTTCATTTTGAAGAAAAGTATGTATTCCACAAGAACACTATTTATACTCTTCCAGATTTATGACAGTATTGATATAGCTTGATTGTGCCTTGTTGTCACTAGTGTTGTGTAGTACTTAGAATGTCAGACCAGAATGTTGGAAACATGGTTTCAGATCCTCACTCTGCCATACAAACTCATTGGATTACATTGGCCCAGTTATTCATTCTCAGCTTAAACTACGGTACCTCATAGGATGGTTGTGAGGATAAAATGGAAGAAGGGACAATGATATTAGCTGCCTTGGTTCCCCATGGGGAGAAAGTCAGTGTATAAGTGAAGTAAATAAAATAATTTTGGAGTTTGCATTTTTAGTTGTGTTCCTGTGTTTTATATTGCCATCTTTTTTGCAATTGACTTACCTAGGCTATGTTCACTTACCAGGTTTGAACATAGTAAAATCATCCAGTGGGATTTGTCACACTAATTTATGTTATGTTGTTTCCTTGAGCCCTCATGTGGCAAGAGCCAGTATTTTCATCAGAGCAAAGGGTTGAAGACAAGTATAGTGAATTCCAATTACACAGAATATAAATGTTTTTACCTTGCCATATCTTCCCCCCCCCTTCTTTTTGTAATTCCTTCATGAAGGCAGCAGTAAAATCCAAGAAGGCTACTGATACATACAAGTTGTATGTAGAAAAATATGCTGCAGCAAAATCTGATTTTGAACAGAAAATGACTGAAACTGCTCAGGTAAATGTGTATTTTATATAACTTGTACAAACACTGCATTTTGATTGTTAATCTCCTTTCAAGCTTGCCATCAATTCTTTTTTCTTATGTTATGTCACAAGAAATTTGATAGGGAAAAAATCAACCTTCCAAAATGAATAATAAATGATAAGCTTCATTTTGAAGAAAAATGTGTATTCCATAAAAACATTTTTAGAGTCTTCCAGATTTGGAACATTATTGATATTGATAGATTTATGAGTTGATAAGTCAGCATCTTCCAGATTTGGAACATTATTGATATTGATAGATTTATGAGTTGATAAGTCAGCATCCAAAATAAACAGATAAATATTGTTTTCTAGGATGCAGATTTTTGGCAGATATGACACTTGTAGGTGGGTCTGAAACAGAGGACCCTGAATTAATCTTTTACATAGAGCCAGTTTGGTGTAGTGGTTAAGTGTCTGGACTCTTATCTGGGAGAACCGGGTTTGATTCCCCACCCCTCCACTTGCACCTGCTGGCATGGCCTTGGGTCAGCCATAGCTCTGGCAGAGGTTGTCCTTGAAAGGGCAGCCGCTGTGAGATCCCTCTCCAGCCCCACCCACCTCACAGGGTGTCTGTTGTGGGGGAGGAAGGTAAAGGAGATTGTGAGTCGCTCTGAGACTCTTCGGAGTGGAGGGCGGGATATAAATCCAATATCTTCTTCTATCTTCATATTGGCTCTCACCTTGGGCACTTTTTTTTTTTTTTTTGGTGAAATGGTTAGTTAGAGGATTTTAGTATTTGATCTACTTTAAAAAACAGCTTGTAGTTTGTAAAATTATAGGAAAGTGTATGTTTGAAATGTAATGGAAATTGCAAAGAAATATGAAATCTCTAAGAGGTGGTCTGTGGAAAATTAAGAACAAGAACAGTATTTCAAGGAGAGCGGGACAGCAAGAAAGTCATTGCTACAAGAGCAGAAATCCTGCCTATGGAAAAGTTTTGGTGAATATAAGCCCTGTAGATTTTTCAGTTCCAACAGGCATTTTAAAAGCTACATATAAAAGATTATTTATAAGGGTATTTTTATAAATGATATTTTAAATGCCACATCTTTATTAAAATATAATTTCCATAATCCAAAACTGGAAAGCATGCTCTTTTGGGAGAAAAGCAGAGGTGGGCGAGGCATGTTGGTCAGCATATTTTGTGCTTTAACTTCTGTTGCTTTACAAAATGTTCCTCTCACTGTATTAAACTAAATTTTTATTTGTGATGCAGAAGTTCCAGGATATTGAAGAAATGCATCTCTCCCACATGAAAGAGATCATAGAGTCTTTTTCAAGTACTGTAAAAGAAGTTCACATACAAATTGGTGAGGTGAGTTTTTGGTTGTGGTTTTTAATCAATCAGGCCATGAATTTGGATAGGCTTACAGATAGGCTTTCTGCTACATAATATAGCAGAAAGCCTAAGCAGGTCTACTGGGAATCTTACTTGAATCTGTTCAGCAGGCTTATCCCAGGAGACTGCTAGTCTGCTCATTTCAGACAAAGTACTGCATTTAGCTCGCTGTAGATCTGCAGCTGTGAGGCACTGTGGAAAAGGGGAACTGTAGAGAAGTTTATATTATGCCTGTAGTGTTTCTGCATCTAGAAATAAAGGTAGTTTAACTATGCACATCTAGAAAAAGAAAAAATGTAAAAGCAGTGGATACTTTCTGTTAAATGCAGATGAGTAAGCTATGAGAACCTAGTTCTGAAATTATTTTAGATGTTGAAATGTGAATGATACATTCTCAAAATGCATAATGAGTTACTTCCATGTTTTTTGCTGCTCTGGAAATCATAATATAGCAGATAGTCATATTTTGTTTTGTGTTTGGCAAGATCTAAGTCTGATATCGCAAGAAATAAGATGAAAGGAAGTATATGTGTACTTAATATCTAAAGTTCCTTCTTTCCTTCCAATTGACCGACTGACCAACCAACCTAAAATTTCAGGCCTTCCAAGCTCATTGGCTCCGTTAGCTCTCTTTTAACTTGTTAATAGAAAACTACTATTTATAAAAATCTATAGAACAGATTTAGAAGAGACCTAAGTGTCTTTCCAACATTCTGCAGTGTCTGACATCTCAACAGATTTGCACATTACAAGCTAAAAACAAGAGTAAATAATGTGTTACAAATTAAATATGCCTGTGGGAAACTTTGAAAGTAATAAGCGTATTAAAAACACAGGTGGGAAAATTTTTTCATGTTTAATTTATAATGGGCCTGATTCAGTTAAGATAGATTTGATTCATTTTGGACCTGGGTGAAAGCATTTAACATTTGGGCCCATTGAATTTACTAGGTGCTCTCTACACTGCCTGACCTTCCCCTTTCTAAAGCTGACTAGGGCATAGGGAAAGTATAAAGGCAGGAGTTCTCATTGAAGGGAGGGAGGCTGTGCTCTCAGGTCTTGGGCATCTCCTGATACAGGACAATATTGGAAAAGCTATTGCAGTTCCTCTGCTCAATATATTCAGGGTACAGAGTAATACTGAGGCCTCTGCTTTGGCCTCACAGGGGTTCATCTGAAAAGTGAGGGATATCTGGTAGCAAAGAGTGCTTGTTAGCTGGTGCTGAGTAAATTGAGCTGATTACCAATTAGATCCAAATCTCAGTATTTTTGATCCAATTCATAATGGTGGGACTGGAAATTCAAATATGGCATTGAATTTTTCATGCAAAGGACTTCAAGAAATCCAGATCACTTTCTATCTTTCTGTCGTGCCCTAAAGTTAAGATTTGTACTACATGCTACAGTGACAGCATAGAACCTTTTGGGTCATTGGTCAGCGTTTTTACCATGGACAGAATATTTTACACCTTGATTCAAAATGTATTTACTAGAAGTAAGTTTCCATCAGCATTAGCTTTCCATCACTCAAAGGATCCTAACCAAAAAGAGAAACGTCTAGGTAATCCAAAGGATGCTGCTTAACCAAGAAGAGAAATGACTTGGTAATATAGATCCTAGTTTTTGGCTCATCTATTGGAGGGAAAACTGTCATATTACAACTAATTGTGGTGTAGTCTTCACAGTTATTACACTGATTTTAATTAGGAATGTTTTTAATTAGGAATGACATCATCTGCTGACCTCTATCACATGCTTCTTAATGAACTGTTTATATATATATAACAAATATTCTTTTTAAATCAAAAAATTGTGATCTTTCACAGCTATCAATTGCAAAATAAAACCAAATAGAACTTGATTTTTCATTTCCAGAAGTGTGGTTTGGATTCTCAACCAAGGTCTGAATTCAGAGCAACGCTTGTTGCCAAGAGTATTTTGCAATAGTGTGTTTAAATATTAGTTTATCAGATTCATATTAAGATATAGTATATATTTCAGTTACAGTTTTAGTTGGTATCTGTTTTTACAAGAAAGTAAGCATTGAAGATAGAGTATATTGTAATACATCAGCCTCCCTATTTGTAGATGTCTGATATGACCATGCTGTAATAGATAAACATTTATGAGCATATTTGTTTTATATCCAGGTCTCGGCGCTAACTAGATTAGTTTGAGTTTTGTGTTAGTTCTCTGGGGGGGGGGGGAATTGTTGAAGAGCTGACCACCATATCATACTAAAACTGCTCTTGATACTTAGTTTTGAAAACCAAGCATTATAGAAAATATTGTTTGACAAACAGAGATAAAGCCCTCATGGGCTCACAAAGCTGGTTTAATGGTTCTTTGGCTCCTGAGCTGATGATGCTTAGCTTATAATATCATGTCATAGAAATCAGTAATTTAATAAATCTTAGGTATATCAACTACTGAAGCCATCAAACTTTATTAATAGGGTTCTCTCTTTCAAAGGTTCATGAAGAATTTATAAATAACATGGCGAACACATCGGTTGACAGTTTGATACAAAAATTTGCTGAGTCAAAAGGCACAGGCAAAGAGCGACCTGGTAAGAGATTCAAAATAATTAAAACTATTTTGGGAATCCCCTTGATGTCACGAGATGGAAATATTTGCTTATATAGCCTTAGTCTCAACTACTAAATAGGACCATGTATATGAGTGATTTTAATTGACATTGGTAATATTGAAGAAGACAACATTGGATTTATATTCCACCCTTCAGTCTGAATCTTAGAGAGGCTTACAATCTCCTTTATCTTCCTCCCCCACAACAGACACCCTGTGTGGTAGGTAAAGCTGAAAGAGCTCTCACAGAAGCTGCCCTTTCAAGGACAAGCTCTGTGAGAGCTGTGACTGACCCAAGGCCTTTCCAGCAGCTGCAAGTGGAGGAGTAGGGAATCAGAATCCCAGATAAGAGTCTGTGCACTTAACCACTACACCAAACTGGCTCTCCCTTGAGTACAAAGATCCATTTCTAATGCATTCTATTTTTAGTGTATTGATCCTTGTATGTAAAACCATTGGTATAGGTCAAGTCCTTTTCATGTACTATGATAAACTTCAGTTTATGGTTATTTCTTAAAGCTGATTTTGACTTTCCTTTTGTGAGTTCAGCTTTTTCTCATAACCAGATATGTTTGAAAGACAATAGAATTTTATGTCCTGTCTTTTCATGAGTTATGTTTCGGTCAATTAATAAACTAAGAATTGGCAATGTAGAAGAGAGTGGAATGCCAATGGATGTATCTTTGACATTGCATGTGGGGTATTAGTGTACCATTCTCAGTTTTCATAAAAAAAATTTAAAACCGATAAAGCTGTATGTTATTTCTCAATGACATTATTCCTTATGAACTAAAACTTTTCTACTGGTACAGGTTTGACTCCCTGAAACAATGTAAAGCTGAAAGTACATTGTTAATATCATATTAAATTTTGTTGTGCTTCAGGTGGTACATGAAAATTCACAGGTGGTAGGTTGCCAGCATAAAACTAATGTAAGGTTATGTAAGGTTAATCTAGATGAGCCAGTTTGGTGTAGTGGTTAAGTGTGTGGACTCTTATCTGGCAGAACCGGGTTTGATTCCCCACTCCTCCACTTGCAGCTGCTGGAATGTCCTTGGCTCGGCCATAGCTCTCGTAGGAGTTGTCCTTGAAAGAGCAGCTGCTGTGAGAGCTCTCTCAGCCCCACCTACCTCACAGGATGTCTGTTGTGTGTGTGTGGGGGGGGATACAGGAGATTGTGACCACTCTGAGATTCAGAATATAGGGTGGGATATCAATCCAATATCTTCTTCAGTATCTTAATCCAAGATGTCTTAACCTTGCAGTTGCTTGCCAATCAGTAGTCTGATGCTGTGCTTGCTGGTAGAATACTATTCCTGCCCATTGTGTTGCTGTGGTAAGGCCTGGTACAGTCTGCTACCATGGGCAATTGGCCTGAGATAAGGAAAAGGAAGGAGTTGTTGGCATCGTCTTCTCCTTTTCCTTCTGTCAACTGAATTTAGCTTCTTCTCACCTTTCAAGCCTCTTCTCCTTGGCCTGTACTTTTGGCTGTCTTTAAACAGGCTGGCATTGGTCAGACTAGTCCTTCTCCATGGGAGGTGGGGGGTTGCCTATTAAGACATTCCTCACTTGGCAACCCAGCTGGAACAACCAAACCAGCCAAAGTGTCTTGGATGTCATATGAACATATGAAGCTGCCTTATACTGAATCAGACCCTGGGTCCATCAAAGTCAGTATTGTAAAGTAAGTAAGTAAGTTTTATTCTTATATCCCGCCCTCCCCCACCAAAGGCGGGCTTAGGGCGGCTCACAGACATGGCGTGCCATGATTTAGATAAAATACAAAATAAACAATGATTTAAAATACAGTTCAATTACATAAATTAATTAAAATAGATAAGACAGGTGCTATAACTACTATCTCAATTATACATACTGTCATACAATCATTACTGTCAGTTACAGTTATGCATAAGATGGTTAAGGCTACAAAACAATTTAGTCAATTTGGTCTGGTCCTGACTTAAATGCGAGCTGAAAGAGAAAGGTTTTGCAAGCCCTGCGGAACTGATTCAAGTCCCGCAGGGCTCGCACCATCTCTGGAAGTTGGTTCCACCATCGAGGGGCCATTGCTGAAAAGGCTTGCTCCCTGGTTGTCTTCAGTCTAGCCTCTCTTGGCCCAGGGATTTGTAAGAGGTTTTGGGAGCTAGATCTCAGTGCTCTCCGGGGAACATATGGGGAGAGGCGGTCCCTAAGGTAGGCAGGTCCTCGGCCATATAGGGCTTTAAAGGTAATGACCAGCACCTTATAGCGAACACGGTAGACGACCGGCAGCCAATGCAGATCCCGCAGCCCAGGCCGTACATGTTCCCATCTAGGTAGTCCCACCAACAGCCTGGCCGCCGCATTCTGCACTACCTGAAGTCTCCGTGTTCGACACAAGGGCAGCCCCATGTAGAGGGCATTGCAGTAGTCTAGTCTTGAGGTGACCGTTGCGTGGATCACAGTTGCTAGGTCGTCACGTTCCAAGAAGGGAGCCAACTGCCTCGCCCTCTTGAGGTGGAAGAAGGCGGATCTAGCAGTGGTGGCTATCTGGGCCTCCATTGATAGCGAGGATTCCAGTAGCACTCCCAAGCTCTTGACCCTGCGCACTGGTATCAGTGGCGCACCGTCAAAAGCCGGCAGAATGATCTCTCCTCCTGGTCCGTCCCGGCCCACGCAAAGGACCTCAGTCTTCATTGGATTCAACTTCAGCCCACTCAGCCTGAGCCAGCCAGCCACGGCTTGTAACGCCCGTTCCAAACTTCTCAGACTGGCAGCGGCTCTCCAGGGTCTCAAGCTGAGGTTTTTCATGCCTATTTGCCTGGACCCTTTTTGGAGATGCCAGGGATTGAACCTGGGACCTTCTGCTTACCAAGCAGATGCTCTACCACTGAGCCACCGTCCCTCCCACCGTCCCATGTCATGCTCAACTTCCTACTGATTCCATTGTAAATTTGAACTGTGCCTTATATATTTGTGAAATCAGGTTCCATTAAACAGTCATTACTGAAGAAGAAATGTTTTGAAATGCCAAGAAAGGGCATTTTCGGCTGCTATTATTCTGAGAATATCCTCGACTGCAAACTATTGAGGTCTTTTGGACACTGCCAATTGTAGGAGGAATTCCCCACTTATCTTCTTGTATTTTTGTTTATAATTGTAGACTTTCTCACTTATTGCATTGATGGAGACTTTATTATGATAATATTAGTATCTAGTATTGTGGCTACCAATCCAGTTATTGTGTTGTGTATCTGTATTTATGCAATAATTAATTGTTTATAAATATCAGAAAGAGCATTCACATTGTTGATCTACCGTGCAATTTTCATTTTTGTTTTGAGTGTCAAAATAGGCAAGGGGGGTGAGCTGCAATTTTATTTGCTTTGGGTTTTTTTTAAAAGCTTCTTGAGTAGATTTGTATCAGGACTATAATGCCAGATGAGAGCAGTATCCTTTTCCTTCTGTGCTGTTTTCTCTAATAAAAACATAGCCTCTGGGGGGAAAAAAGCCCTGCTCCTTTGTACTACAGGAAAACAAAGACACATGTAAGTTCTGTATCTATATATTGTCTCCTGCACAGCAAATAGCAATGTATGTGTGTATGGAGGAGGGATTACATTGAGGAGAAAAGGTGGGGAGCATTAATCACTACTTTCCTCAAGCTGTATCTGTGATCTCACTTGTGTCTGCCAGTATATCTCAAGCTTTCTTTAAAAAGGAATGCAGGAGATACATTTATGTTGTGCAGATGTCATGAAATTTACATAGCATTGTCTTTGCTGAAAAATAAGTCTAAACGGTCTCCTAGATCTTCTTTCAGCTATTTTATTGTAATTCTCAAAATGAATGGTAATCTAGTTTTGCACTCCCTTTCTGTCCCCCATGCCATTTATTTTATGTTTTATTTTACTTTATTTATAGCCTGCCTTTCTCACTGATTGTAATGGCAGATTTTTTATCTCTTTTATAAGCCCTTTCACCTTGGCAAAACTGAGCAGCCCAGTTGGTTGGGATTGGGTAAGACTGTGGTTTATCAGCCTTTGGCCCATCAAACTATTAGTCAATAGTACTTGTTTGTGATTGGTTGAGTCCACTCCTCTTTCCTGCCTGAGTGATAGTTGCCAGCCAGCAAAGCTGATTCTGTCTCTGTAGAAACTATCTCAAGTTCTGTGTTGGATAATTTGGGTGGAGATGGCGCTCCAAGTACTCAGAACCAAATAGCATGGGACTGGCTGTGATAACAACACTAAAAATTTATTCAAATGGTTTGATTAAACCTGAGAGACATAAAATGGAATGAGAGTTTTGTGTGCTTGGCATATTTTATATTTATTTCCTGTGACTCAGATTGTACAATGCTAAAGGGAAAATAAATTTTATCTTCTTTGTGGTCTCTGTGCTTCACACTCATGGGATGAAGCGCCAGCGCCGATCCCTGATCGGTAACTCCAAAGTCTGGGATTTTTCGCAGCTCAACCCCGGTAGGCATGCGCGACAGCCCCAGTGCGCATGCCCACCCAGTGGGCGCGAATATCTCGCCAGTTCCTTCTTTACCGCCACGTTGGATAGACACGTTTGTCGTCACTCCAGTCGGTAGTTACTTACCTTTTTTGCTTCTCCGGGTTTCTCTTTGTTTTCTTCGTTTCTTGTTATCGGGAAAAAAAGAGAGAGAGACTGTTAATTTAGTTGTTGCAACCCTTCAGGGTTCCCCCCCCTCCTCCCATTATTCTTTGTCTATGGAAGGACGTTGGGGGGTTTTCAAACGGTGCCTGAAGTGCGGGAGCAAGATTCCTCCTCCCGATGGACACCCTCTTTGTTTGCTGTGCCTTGGAGAAGGTCACCAGGTGGAATCCCCCCCCCCTCCTCTGGACTCACCCGCCTCCACAGATTTCTGCAAGCATGGCGGCAGATTACCGCCAACAAGTGGGTCTTGTCCATCGTACAGGATGATTATGTGATAGAATTTGTTCATCCCCCTTCTCATCCCAGATTAGTGATCACACACCCTACAGCTGTTCTACTGGAGGAAGTTCAAAATCTCAGCAAGCAAGCAATAGAACCTGTTCCCGACCATCTCAGGGGTTAGGGTTTTATTCCAGATACTTCACGGTTCCCAAGCGGGACGGGGGACTTCATCCGATTATGGATCTGAGGGGACTGAACGAATTCATTGCTTATCAGAAGTTCAGAATGCTGACTCTACAAAGCATCCTTCCACTCATCAACAAGGGGGATTGGATGGCTACCCTGGACTTGAAGGGTGCCTATTTCCACATCAGCATCCTCCCCAGTCACAGGAGATTTCTTCGTTTTGTCATTGGAACGAACCATTTCCAATACCAGGTGCTCCCTTTTGGGCTCTCCACGGCCTCCAGGGTCTTCACAAAGACCATGGTTGTTGTGGTGGCTTACCTTCGTCTCCAAGGTATCATCCTTTTTCCTTATTTAGATGATTGGTTGGTGGTTGCTGTGTCCGAAGCTTCTCTAAGAGCGCATCTACAAGTGATTCTCAGCCTCTTGAGTGCACTGGGACTTCTGGTGAACAAGAAGAAGTCTCACCTGGTCCCAGTGCAAAGAGTTCAGTTTATAGGAGCAATTTTGGACACTACCCAGCACCTAGCATTTCTTCCAGAGTCCCGAGCGCTGGGTATCATCTCCCGGGTTCAACTCCTTCAGACGGTGAGATGCACTTCTGTTCTGCAGATCCAACGTCTCTTGGGCCTCATGGCGGCTACTACCAATGTCCTGCGGTTCGCGAGGTTGAGGATGCGAACCCTTCAGCTCTGGTTTATCAGGAATTACAATCCAGTGAGAGATCTCCCATCCAAGATTTTGCAAATTCCTTCGCTGGTGCTATGCTCTCTGGGTTGGTGGAGGATGAAGTCCAAGCTTTGTGGAGGAACTCCATTTCATCTCCCACTCCCCTCAGTCAGGGTAACAACAGATGCCTCGCTGTGGGGATGGGGAGCGCACTTAGGAGATCTTTGCATAGGCGGCCCATGGCCCCCGTCAATGGCTCACCATCACATCAATTTCTTGGAGCTTCATGGCCTTAAGGTCGTTCCTACCCCTGATCAGTGGTCAGACTGTAGCTGTGATGTCAGACAACACGACAGCTGTAAGTTATATAAACCATCAAGGGGGGGACTGTGTCCAGAAAACTGTGTGCGTTGGCGATGCAGCTTTGGGAGGCCTGCATAGCCTCCCAGACCTTCATTGTAGCCGCCCACCTGCCGGGAGAGCTCAGTGTTCAAGCGGACTTCCTGAGCAGGGGGGCAGTTTCCCATCACGAATGGGAGGTGAACTGGAGACACCTTGAACCCCTGTTCCGGGCTTGGGGTCATCCCAGAATAGACATATTTGCCATGGCAAACAATCGAAAATGTGAACAATTCTGTTCCAGAGGAGGGACGGACCCAAGGTCCCTACGGGATGGTCTTCTACTCTCATGGGCAAACAAGTTCCTCTACCTATTTCCACCCTTGCCTCTTCTCACCAGAGTGCTTTGCAAATTGGCCCAGGAGCTTCCAGGGTGCATCCTAATTGCTCTGTGGTGGCCGAGACAGAACTGGTTTTCTGTCCTCCTAGCCATGGCGGGGGGGTGTCACCACAAGTTTCCGTCGGAACCGGACCTCCTTTTGGCTCAAGGAGGTTGCCTGTTTCACCACAACATCCCTCATCTCAAACTGATGGCTTCTAGAATTCTCTGACAGAGTGAAACATGTGAACAGTAGAAAGCTGTCAGCTCGCCGCTCCCATGCGGGAAAGTGGTCTGAGTTCCTGACTTTTCTGGGAAACAAGGGTATCAGTGCACGTAATGCTGGTCTTGAACTTGTGTTTGAGTTCTTACTGACTCTTGTTGATGCTGGGCTTAATCATTCCTCGATTCGAGTATATCTGGCTGCAATCTCAACTCATCACGATCCTGTGGATCATGCATTGGTTTTCACACACCAGCATACAAAACATTTTTTGAAGGGTCTTCTACGGCTTCACCCGCCATCTAAGGTTCCTCCTCCTGCTTGGGATCTGCCGTTGGTCCTGGAACGGCTCTTGATGCAGCCCTTTGAACCCTTGGCTACCTGCCCATTGCATCTTCTCTCCTGGAAGACTGCCTTTTTAGTGGCCATCACTACGGCCAGGAGGGCAGGTGAGTTAGTGGCTCTGCAGTGTGATGCTCCATACATCTATTTTCAGAACGATGGGGTATCCTTGGCCCTGGACATCTCATTCCTACCCAAAGTGGTGTCTAGTTTCCACCTCAATTTGGAAGTGTTTCTGCCTACATTATACCCTTCTCCTTCTTCTGTGGAAGAAAGACATCTGCACGCCCTGGATATTAAGAGGGCATTGTTGTTTTCTGTGCATTGCACCAAGCCGTTTTGAAAGGATCCCAATCTATTTGTCTCCTATGCGGCTCCTAGGTTGGGTTTCAAGATCTCTGCACAGAGGCTTTCTAAGTGGATCATGGAAGCCATTAAACTCTGCTGCCTGTTGACTAAGAGTCCCATGCCAGGGCTGCTCCATGCGCATTCCACTAGGGCTATGGCTACGTCCACAGCGTTTCTGAAGGGTGCTTCCTTGGCGGACATCTGTTTGGCTGCAACCTGGGCATCTCCTCATGTCTTCATGCGACTACTTCTGCATAACTGCCAGTTCCCTCCTCCAGGTAAGCCTAGCTTGCTAATCTCCCATGAGTGTGAAGCACAGAGACCACAAAGAAGATAAACAGGTTTCCTACCTGTAACTGATGATCTTCGAGTGATCATCTGTGCATTCACACTACCCGCCCTCCTTCCCCTCTGCTGCTGGTCACGGTACTCTTGATATGTGGCAGTGGGAAGGAACTGGCGGGATATTCGCGCCCACCAAGTGGGCATGCGCACTGGGGCTGTCGCACATGCCTACCGGGGTTGAGCTGCAAAAAATCCCAGACTTTGGAGTTACCGATCAGGGATCGGCGCTGGTGCTTCATCCCATGAGTGTGAATGCACAGATGACCACTTGAAGATCATCAGTTACAGGTAAGAAACCTGTTTTTCTGCAGAGATGTGAACATTACTAAATGTGGCAATAGATTATCTAGTGGGTTTGGTTTTCATTTATAATTTATCAATCAGTGTAAACATTCCTGTTACAGAATACTAAAGATTAGCACTGCGTTTTTCCGGTTTTTCAATTTGAAATTTTTTTTGTTGATGCTAAACATGAAATGGCATCAAATGTTAGTAAGAAAAAGATTGCTTGTATTTTTGTATATACAAAATTGACCTTTGTGATCTAGCTCAACATCTAAGCTCTAAGAGCAATCATTTGTTTTGACAGCAGAATTAATTGAGGCTAAAACAGTTGAAATTCCACTTGTATCAAGCTGTTCATTAGGAATTGCTCTCTGGCTTTAGTGCTGTCAGAAAAATAACCTGTCTTGCTATGATTAAATAGCAGATTGATGGTCGGTCCACTGCATTTGAGAGAGAGGTTGAATAAACTTTCTACTGCGGAAACCATTCAGAAGTGACACGCTGCAAGGGGGGTCAGAATGTGCATTGATATCCAGCTGAGCTGTCAACTGGCACTGAGCCAGACACGCAAAGCTTTGCCATTTTCAAGCAGCATGCGAGGCATATGCAGTTTTGAAAAAATTGTCATCCTCTCATGCGTGATTTAATGCCGGAGGCAGGAAACCCCTTTTGTTTTCTTCTAAAACCAAGCATACTGTCTGCTATAATATTTGCAACTTCAAGTAGCTTTAGCACTAGTGTAAATTTAAGCTACTTTTGTAATGCTTGCATAGTTTTATTGATTTTGCTATAATAAAGTTCTTTTTTCCTCGTATATTCATAAGATGTTCTGTGTGGGTTTAATGTTCATTTTAAAAGTATATTTCATTTTAGCAATTATTTTACAATACAGCAGGAATTTTCATTGTGCCCTCTTTTCTCTCTATTCCTGTTGACATACATAGCCAGTATGTATTCCCATTGTCTTTAAGGAAAAAATTCAGTTGCATAAGCGTCTTTGTCGAGAGTGGCCTATCTCTTCCTCAGAGCACCCACTAGTTGACTGATCTTGACACGCTTCTGTAACTGTTCAATAGATGTTTAAGGCCATGAGTGCCATTTCACCAATTAATTAGGTGGCCAGTGACTGAATTGTAAAAAGTTTGTCATCCCTCTGGAGAGAGAATTAATTACAAAGCAGTTATATCACTTAAAACTATTTATCTTAAAGAGTCAGAACCTGAAGTTGATGGAATTAAGTGCATTGCTATATTTGGTAGGTTTTCTTCAACATAATGGCTTTTCTCATTGAGCTGACTTGTTTAACAGTTAGGTTCGATTCCAGTAGCATCTTACAGACCAACAGGATTTTGGGGTATAAGCAAGAGTCAACACTTCCTTTAACAGATACTAATAGGAATGAAGATCTGTCTTTGTATCCTAGTCAGAAGGTGGGAGGGGTGTTAATTTTCTGTAGGGTGTAGTAGCACAGAGTTCTGACTTTCGTTTTTTTCCTGTTTTATTTCATTTGTACATCTGCTAGAAGTCCTGCATAATAAGTTACCAGACATAAAAATAATATCTCTTTGGACTCTCTGTGCCTTAGTATAGGCTATTTAGTTGTGTCCTAGATTACAATTGGCAATGTAAGAAGTTCTGCCTGTCAAGGACAAATGTACAGGAGGGATATGACTTAACAATCGAATGAATTTTGAGTGTGGAGATTTAGAAACCAATTTTGAATTGAGTAAGCTAGCATGTGCATGTAATCCAGCATACTCAGCTAAGAACTGGATATAGTGCAGGGGTGGTCAAACTTGTTTAATGCAAGAACCACATAGAATAAATGTCAGATGTTTGAGAGCCGCAAGACATGAACATCAGATGTTTGAATGCAGGCAGGCAGGAAAATAGATTGAGGGAGGGGGTGGAAAGAAAGCAACTTTAACTTTAAATGTGTTCTCCAAGCCAGTTGATGGGGCAGTGGGGGCTCAGAGAACCACACAATATGTATAAAAGTCACATGTGTCTCCCAAGCTGCAGTTTGGCCACCCAATATAGGGGGTCTCAATTTTTAAACAGCATAGACTTTTACCTTATGGAGATTAAAAAATGAAAATGTACAGCAATTATATCTGCTGTTCTAATATATCATACACATGGATTATTGTTACAAATGTTCCTTTGGAGATAAATTGCATTGCAGATAAATTGCATTGCTTGAATGGTTTCTAGTTCACAAAAGCTAAAATCTTTTAAGGGCCATTGGAAGGCTCTTATTTTTGCTACAATAGTATAGCATGGTTACCCCTCTGCACTTTTCAACCACTTGTATATTGATGTGAATTCGAAATCAGGTTATTTCAGTGGACCATTCAATAGTAATAGCAGGAAAGGACAAACAAAACAAACAAGCTATTTTGTACTTGGAACTGGTTGAATATAAAATACAAAAAAATCATATTCAAAACAGCGACTGTACTTTACAATACAAACAAGCTTTCATGTTTTACTGCTAATATATTTTAAAGACAATCAGTTAAAACTCCAGGCACATCCAGTTCCAGTATGTCAAGCTGTGTGAGTGTTTTGTACTCTGATATTATACTCAAATATATATTGGAATATGAGAAATAACCATCTGGAGTTCTGTTAATCTTGCAGTTACTGTGCACAAATGTAAAAGTGGATTTATAGATTTTAAAAGTTGAAGCTGATTGCTGTCTCTGCTTCTTAAAATTAGAAGTGATTATGAAATATAGCTTTCTATGTATAGACACAAAACTGTCTTAAGCCTGTAATGCAGCTTATTAAATGTAGCTGAAGAATGCATGTTTCAGTTGGTGCTATTGGCTCTTTTATGCAGTAACAAACCTGTTCTTTGACTAGACAGAATTAGTGTTAAACTAGATGTTATGGCAGCCATGGGTCCAACCCAAAATTGTCAACACCATTTTGCAGAAAAATATGGCCACTTAAAAAAGGCTGTGAGGGCTCAATCCTTATTGAACACAGCAGCACCAGGCAATCTTGTCTCCTCCCCTCCCCCCAATAACATCTTGTTTGGCCCTTAGTTACAGGTGTGAGGAGACTGATGAAGTCTTTTTTGTCAGGCCATACTTGGAGAGTAGTATAGTATAGTTGTAGTTCAGGAAATCTCCAGTCCCCACCCTGCGTTTGGGAGATGAAGAAGGTATGTTGCACATACAGATGTCTGTTCCTGAGTCATTGGATGTAATTAAATATGTAGAAACTGCCTACTTCTTGTGGCAGTATCATTCCCCTCCAGTATGATGTATTTGAGTGTTTTTGTAAGAAGCCCATCTTAACCTCTTTATGCTAATTATATTTTTGTTCAAAATGAGAGTAATAGTTAACTGTTTGATACAGTTGTGTTTCTGTTTTAATTTAATAACCGTATACTGTATTTCCACAATATTCCTTAATATTAATCCAATTTTTAAAAATTCATTTATTTAGGATAAAAACACATAAGAAATCTTATTCCATAATATGAGGGTAAATTGATACAATCTGTTTATAATTGCATGTGAATAAATAATTCTGAAGGGAAGTATGCTTTCTTTAGATAATTCTGGCTGCACTGCATATGAACAGTACATTAGAAAAGCAGGTGTCCATGTGTTATGGCTAACTTTTGTAGCTAAGCCAAAACTTTCACTTGCCACCAACCCTGCCCATCCCCCATCTAGGGGGAGGAACACAGTCTTGCCCTTGATGATACGTGAGTTTTTAGGAGCATAGAAGGAACTGATGAGAGCCTCGATCTTTTCCAAATGCCTCTGAAAGTTCAATGCAGTCTGAGAGCTGAGACCCTGCCCTTCTTCTCAGCCAAGAGAAGGTCAGGGGTTCTTCATGCTGACCTTCTCTTGCCAGATTGAGAGATATGCTTCCTGGGGGCAATCTGGTGCGTGCATTCATGCCTCTAAGGTAATTGCCATCCATGTTTTCTGTGGGCACATTTTTAATTCAAATATTTTCAGTTGACTACTTTAACTTATTAACTGCTGTAGGCTTTATTATAAGTATTCAGAAATACTTGAGAGAACTAATTGCCTTGGTTTTTGTTTTGCAAGGACTTATTGAATTTGAAGAATGTAATACAGCCAGTGCAGTTGAAGGTGAGTTTCTTTTGCATTTTAAGAATGGCATAAAAACATAAATCTCATTATTTCTAGCTTGTGGCAAGCAAGACCAAGAGAGTCCTGGGGGTTTCAGCTGAAGAGTGCTTTGTTTCTGTCACAGGTACAGGATCCCATGCTGCATTCCCTCAAGTGGCATGAGCCCCACGAACCGCCACAAGTCTCTCACCAGGTGTTGTAGGGTCTGACCTGGAGGAGTGGCCTGGCACCACTCCTTCTCAGTGTCTGGTTGCTGCACAACCAACTGCACAACTGGCCAGGATTCCTCCTTGCCTTCCTGGTTGTTGGCCCTTATCTGCAGCTCAGGAGCCCTTAAATCTGGATTCCAGTCCCAAACAGTCTTGACCTCTGGGTGCTGCAGTTGCTCCTGAAGGCTCCTGGCAAAGGGCTCTGCTCCAAGCAGCCCTGACCCTTGGGTGAACTCTCAAACAGCTTGATTTTTAAGTGATGCCTGTAATGTTAAGATCTAAAAAGTTTAGTTACTTGTATTCTTCAAGTTCAGATGAAATGAACTTTATATGTGATTTTGATATCACAGCAGGAGAAGAATGCCTGGTGGTGTTTCTACCAAGCGCTGAAGTTTATTTCATAGAATCGTAGAGTTGGAAGGGACCATACAGGCCATCTAGTCCAACCCCTGTTCAATGCAGGATCAGCCTAGAGCATTCCCAACAAGTGTTCATCCAACTGCTGCTTAAAGATTGCCAGTGAAAGAGAGCTCCTTCAGTAGCTGATTCCACTGTTGAACAACTCTTTCTGTAAAAAAGTTTCTCCTAATAACATCTTGCTGATCTCACTGGCACTGAAGGAGTATCTGGCTTCATGGTGGTTGAGGGACAGAAGGTTGCCTGATCAAACAAATCAAGGAAATGAGGCACTGTTTACTTTTTTTTCCTCTTCAGCTTTTAATTCTATAATTACCTATCAGGATCCAGGAAATGAGAATAAAGCTTAAAGTTTACTCATGCTTCAGTCCCAATACTTTTTAATGTTTACTCTAAAATAAAATGAGAAATTGTAGGGAGACCTGCGGTAAGTTGTCATCAATATGCAGCAACATTTAATTTTTTCTGTTCTTCATTTCTGCTTTACCGTATGACATGGTGGAAAGCTTAGCAGATACTTGTAATGATTAAAGACAGCAAATGGAACCTTGGTCTAAAAAATGTGGAAATATTAATGGCCCAATTCAGTCTGGAAACTGGTAGTTTTTTTAAAGGGTATTCTTATCTCAATCATGGCTAGATTTCTTTCCATCTGTGGTAGTTCAGTATTACTGTTTATTCGTGGTAGTGGATGGACAGGCCCTTGTATGTGTATAGAACTCACATATTGATAACTTTTAACCTGGTACAGGAAATTCACAACTAGATTAAAGTTAGATATCTTGTTCTAATAATGAAGTACTTTCTTCACAGGGATAAAGCCAAGAAGAAGAAAGCATTTCGGATTACCAGGGATTATAAAGAAGGAAAAAGATACAGAATCTGTGTAAGTTGTTTAACTTTTTTTTTAACTTCTAGTGAACCATTTTAAAGCTTTTTAAAAGCATAATATTGTAGAAACAGTGTTTGAAATCTGTTGACATGTAGATCTGAACTGCTGAAAGAAAAATTGTTTGTTTGTTTGTGATGTTTAGTTTGATTCCTTGCTAATCTTAATCTAATTTGGACACCAGATTTAAGGCAGATACAGTGTGTGAAATATCATAAGCATTCTCTTGGTACTGTTTCACTAGTCAGATTACTCTCCTTTCTGAAGTGGACAAGATTCTTTGGATTGTGAAAGCCACCATGTCTAAAACAGATTGTTTTCCTTCCAATTCTTAAAACTTTCATGATAAAATCTGGATTCCTTTGGTCAGGACTGATTATACTGTCTTGTAGCAGGGAATTTCCCCAAACTCTTAAGGAAAGGAAAGGTCCCCTGTGCAAGCACCAGTCGTTTCCGACTTTGGGGTGATGTTGCTTTCACAACGTTTTCACAGCAGACCTTTTACGGGGTGGTGTGCCTTATTTTTTTTTTAAAAAACTTCTTTGACAAAGAAAGGTGGTAGTGCCTGGCCTATGTCACATTTTCTGATTTTAGGCAGATTGAGCAGGTGGTAACAGGAGCAGCTCCAGGCTTATCTAAATATCTTTGACCCATTTCAGTCTAGCTTTTAGGCCTAATTAGGGAATGGTCAGTATTAGTTGTGATGGTAAATGATGTCATATTACAGATATATTCTCATATATCTATCTTGAATGTAGAAGAAAAATATGATATTGGATTTATATCCTGCCCTTCATTCTGAATGTCAGAGTCTCAGAGTGGTCACAGTCTCCTTTACCTTCTCTCCCCCCCAACACCCTCTGAGGTAGGTAGGGCTGAGAGAACTCTCACAGAAGCTGCCCTTTCAAGGACAACTGCTGTGAGAGCTGTGGCTATGGCCAACCCAAGGCCATTCCAGCAGCTGCAATTGGAGGAGTGGGGAATCAGACCTGATTCTCCCAGGTAAGAGTCCATGCACTTAACCACTACACCAAACTGGCTCTCAGTATATTCTCATTGTTGTTGTTTGTCTCTGTTCAATTTTATTAGCAGTTGGAAAAAGGATAGAAGTTACAGACAAGACCCTCCAGTTGTCTTTCTTTGTCAAATAGGAAGCAGAGTTTCCACTAGCATGCAGAATCAGTTGCCTGGCCCCTAATTATGCTATCCTTTCCATCACCTGTGTTTAGTATAAGCATTAAATTAGATTACTCAGAATCTGTAGCTGGGTGTTAGTAACGGTTAGATTGCTGGACAAAGAGAGACCCTGGTTCAAATCCCCACTTTGCCATGGAAGCTCACTAAATTACCTGGGGCTAGTCATTCACTCAGCCTAACCTACCTCAGAGTGGTTGGTGTAAGGTTAAAATGTGGGGGGAGGATGAAAATAATGTTTTAAGCCACTTTGAGTCTACACTGGGAAGAAAACTAAGGTATAAATATGCTGATAACACTCAGATCTATAATTCATTAACTAACCTCCCAGTTGCAACACTGTCTGTCTTAAACCAGTGTCTGGATGTAGCAGTCATTTGGATGAGGGAGAACAGGGAAGCAGAATCTGAGTTTCCCCAACACAACTTGCTTTTCCTGCAAGATAAATAGTACATTAGTAAAAAAAAATGTTTTAAAAAACAAAACAAAACTAGAAGCTGCTGGTCCTCCAGAAAGCTCCAGAAAAATATCTGTGACCTATATAAAGAACAGGGCTGGTCAGGGAGGCCTCCATTCAAGGCAGTAGCTGACCCAGAGGTCCACCAGGAGGGAAGCACTTTCCTTCAGGTGGAAACTGCTCTTTGGCCTTTTTTGAGTACAGGAATCTGCGGTAAGTAAAAATTTCTGTTTTCACTCTTAATGCCTCTAAGTAGTTTGTGGTTGACTTAATAGTTATTAAACAGCTATTATTGTTTTTACTGGTAGTCTGAATTTTAAGCATTTTATAAGATTTTGGTGCTGCTGGTTTATATTTTAATACTCTGTTACTGTTCTAAATTGATTTTTAAACTGGTCTGCGCCTGGTTTTTTATAGCTCTTAATTGAGTAAAATTTGTATAGAAAGCTTTTGTGTTTGAGCCATCTTAGGGGCCAGTTATTATTTTTAAATTAGGTTAGAGAACCTAATTTAAAAATAATAATTGTAGTAATAAGATAAAAGCCTAAAATGGAAAACTGCTGTGGAAAACTTCTTTTGAAAATAAGGCTATACAGTGCATAAATACAGATCTCAAACTGTTCATATCTATTAATGAATTTGTATTTTACGCAGTTCAGAACCTGGGATGTTTAGTGAAGCATTTTGGCTGGATAAAAAATAAAACACCGACATTAATATATACAGTCCTATATAGTGCTTTAAAGTAATTAGGAAACAGTTATTTCTAAAGAGTGATATATTCAGTGGGAACCAAAAGAGAACATGGCTTTTAGTATATACATTCTGTGTTTATACATTATAACCCTTACTATTTTTTTAACAGAGAATGTCCAGATGCAGATTCAGTTGTAAGTAGTCTTACTTTGCATATAGCTAATACCTTTTGGGATCTTTGCTTTCAGAAAAAATTTGTACAGTGATCCTTTTTCATTAATTTAATTCCTGGCTTCCTGTGGTCATTTTAACAATATGTAATTCAAGATGACAAAGGTAGAACTCCCTGCGGTAGAAGCAGAAGAATAGGTTTCCAAAATGCTCTGAAAAGTTTCCTTGCAGGCAGAGATATTTTCAGTCTGTCTGTTAGACATCCAGTATTCTAAAGAATACTGTTTTGTTTACTTTTGTTTATTTTGTTTACTCAAAAAAGTATTAAACTGTGAATATTCATTTTAACTATTATACCATGGATGCATGCTGAAGTTGTTTTCCCCTCCCCACACAGACATCTTTTTAAGACGTCTGAGCAAATTAAATGTTCATTTTTGTATGAGTATATGCCAAAGGAGCTTATACATTTATCATGGGAATGATCATGCTATTCATCTAATTAATGGCTTTTGACAGTTTCAAGAATAAATCAGTGAAGTGGAACATAATTGGGGTTAACTTACAATGTTTACTTTTTGACTTGTTTGTTTTGGTACTCAGTGTTCAATTATTAATGAAACAAATTCTAGTGTAAATTTGTTGGCATGTTATTTTTAGCCACACTTGGAAACATATCTTTTTTCTCCTATGGAATAGTTAAGTCTCATACTTCATGTGTAAATGTGATCTTTCTTTCTGCAGCATTTCCAAGAGTGTCATGCATGGCTTCTCAGACCTCTGGTTTAGAATACAAGAGTATTCTTCACTTTGCACAGTTTTTAATATAACATTTTTAACATAAAGGTTTATATAAATCATTGAGCCCAAATACGGTGCTCATGGGCACTGTGCTGTTTGCTGAAGAGTTTTCTGGTGGCTGTTTACTGCTGCTTCAAAGTATCTTTTCCCTAAAGCAAGGAGCTAGTCCTGGCTTTTAACCACCCCACTGAATCAGGAGAACCCAGAAATAACTTCATAGCAGAAGGTTGTTTGGCTTGCAGCTTCCTAAAATTTTGCAGCCCGATATCCCATTTTCTGGTGGTGCCTATTCCTTGTTCTCGCAGTTCTAAAAGTGCTCAGAGGCTCAACTAGATTGAGGACACCATTATAAATTCAAATTCCCTCCAGAGTATGGGTATGAACTGTACTTCAAATTTGTATTTTTGCCTGATTTGTATTTTCACATTTGTATTTTCAATGTATGCTGTTTAGTGTGGATATCCAGAAATCTATCTAGTAACTTATTATTATGGTATAACAGTCTTTGACTTCAGTTAGTCCTTTGCTGCTAAAAATAAATATTCAAAATATTTAAATAGTTATTTGTTTAAAATAAGAGATATCCAGCTAGATCAGACTGTTGGTCCATCTAGTCTAGCAAATTGTTTTATAAAGTGGCTAATAGTCAGAGGTTTACTGGGTGTGAACATCATGGCTCATAGCCCTTGATGCCCCAATCTTCCATGAATTTGTCTAATCTTCTTTTAAAACAATCTAGGCTAGTATATTCCCACTGGCAGTGAATTCAACAATTCAGTTGCTTGTTCAGTGAAGTACTGCAATTCATTTTATCTGTCCTAAATTATGTTGCTTGTTGATTCATTGGGTGACCTTAGTTTGGGTATTATGGCAGAGACAGAAGAAGTTCTCTATCCATGTTCTTTACACCAAGCATAATTTCATAGACTTCTGTGTGTCCCTCACCCCCACTTGTCTTTTCTCTGAACTGAAAGGTCTCAGCCTCTTTTCTTGAGGAAAGGTGTTCCAGGCTTTTTATCATTTTGGTTGCACAGTTATGCACTTTTTTCAGTTCTGCAGTGTCATTTGAGGTACGGTAACCAGAACTGTATATATAAATAGATCTATACAATGTCATTATGTTATTGGCTGTTTTATTTTCAGTCCCTTTTCTAATAATCATAGCATAGTGTTTGCCTTTTTAACTATAGCTGCACACTGTTGATGTTTTCATTGATAGTGCAAACCAGTGTCTTCCTTTCTTAGTCACTGCTGATTCAGACCTCATCATATTTTTTAAAGTATGATTTTTCCTCACTGTATATCATGGAGATTGAATTTCATTTGCCACAGTGTTGACAACTCGCCCAAATTGGAGAGATCCTCTTGGATCTATTCACAGTCTGCTTTGATTATCACTATCCTGAATAATATGGTATCATTTGCAAACTTTACCACTACATTGATCACACCCCCTCCATTCCATATCCCGATCAGTTATGAACAAATTAAATAGCACTAGTCCCAATTGCTCTCTCATGGATTTCTGCCTTGATGTCGCGAGAGGGCTTGCACAGTTCAGTGAGGCTGTGGGCTATGCCATGCAGGGCCACCCAAGATGGACAGGCCGCAGCTGAGAACACAGACAAAATGTGATCCACTGGAGAAAGAAATGGCAACCCACTTCAGTATTCTTGCCAAGAAAACCCCATGGACAGTAACAAAAGGCTAAAAGATATGGTGCTGGAAGATAAGCCTCTCAGGTCAAAAGGTGCCCAATATGCTACTGGGGAAGAGCAGAGAGCAAGTACAAGTAGCCACAGAAAGAGTGAAGTGGCTGGGCCAAAGCTGAAAGGACACTCAACTGTGGATGTGTCTGATGGTGAAAGGAAAGTCCGATGCTGCAAAGAATTGCATTGGAACATGGATTGTAAGATCTAAGAATCAAGGTAAGCTGGATGTAGTCAAACAAGAGATGGCAAGACTGAACATCGACATCTTGGGAATCAGGGAACTAACATGGATGGAAATGGGTGAATTTAACTCAGAGGATCACTACATCTATTATTGTGGCCAAGAGTCCTGTAGAAGAAATGGTGTGGCCTTTATAGTTAACAAGAGAGTGAGGAAGGCAGTAATGGGATACAATCTTAAAAACGACAGAATGATCTCGGTCCGTATCCAAGGCAAACCATTCAGTATCACAGTAATCCAAGTCTATGCCTCAACCACTGACACAAGAGGCTGAAGTGGACCAGTTCTATGAAGATCTACAACACCTTCTAAAATTAACACCAAAAAAAGATGTCCTCATTATCATAGGGGACTGGAATGCCAAAGTAGGAAGTCAAAAGGTAACCAGAACAACTGACAAGTTTGGCCTTGGAGAACAAAATGAAGCTGTGCAAAGGCTAATAGAGTTTTGTCAAGAGAACAAGCTGGTCACAGCGAACACCCTCTCCCAACAACCTAAAAGGCGACTCTACACATGGACATCACCTGATGGGCAACACAGAAATCAGATTGATTGTATACTCTGCAGTCAAAGATGGAGAAGCTCCTTACAGTCAGCAAAAACAAGACCTGGGGCTGACTGTGGCTCAGATTATGAGCTGCTCATTGCAAAATTCAGACTTAAACTGAAGAAAACTGGGGAAGCCATTAGGCCATTCAGGTTTGACCTTGATCACATCCCTTATGAATATACAGTGGAGGTGAAGAATAGGTTTAAGGAACTAGAGTTGATAGACAGTGCCTGAAGAATTATGGACAGAGGTTCATGACATCGTACAGAAGGCAGCAATCAGCACCATCCCAAAGAAAAAGAAATGCCGGAAAGCAAAGTGCTGTCTGACGAGGCTTTGCAAATAGCTGAGGAAAGAAGGAAAGCAAAAGGCAAAGGTGAAAATGAAAGATTCATCCAACTGAATGCAGATTTCCAGAGAACAGCAAGGAGAGATGAGGAGGCCTTCCTGAAGGAATAATGCAAAGCAATAGAGGAAAATAACAGAATGGGAAGGACAAGGGATCTCTTTAAGAAAATTGGAAAAATCAAAGGAACATTTTGTGCAAAGATGGCCATGACAAAGGACAAAAATGATAGGAACTTAACAGAAGCAGAAGAGATTAGGAAGAGGTTGCAAGAATACACAGAAGAATTATACAAAAAGGATCTCCATGTCCTTGACAACCATGACAGTGAAATCGTTGATCTTGAGCCAGACATCCTGGAGTGTGAAGTCAAATGGGCCTTAGAAAGCATTACTAACAACAAAGTGAGTGGAGATGACGGTATCCCAGTTGAGCTATTCAAAGTCCTAAAAGACAATGCTGTTAAAGTGATGCACACATTATGTCAGCAAATTTGGAAAATGCAACAGTGACCACAGGATTGGAAAAGGTCAATTTATATTCCAATCCCAAAGAAGGGTAATGCCAAGGAATGTATAGCCCCATTGCACTCATTTCACATGCCAGCAAGGTCATGTTAAAGATCCTACAAGCTAGGCTTCAGCAGTATGTAGATCAGGAACTACCAGAAGTTCAAGCGAGATTCTGGAGAGGTAGAGGAACTAGAGATCAAATTGCCAACATTCTCTGGATTATGGAAAAAGCACATATCTATTTCCGCTTCATCGACTATGCTAAAGCCGTTGATTGCGTGGATCACAACAAACTGTGGCAGGTCCTTAAGGATATGGGGGTACCAGACCACCTCACGTGTCTCCTGAGAAACCTATATAAGGGTCAAGAAACAACTGTCAGAATGGGATGTGGAACAACTGATTGGTTTAGAATAGAATAGGTTTAGAATAGGAAAAGGAGTTTGACAAGGATGTATATTGTCACCCTGCTTATTTAATTTATACGCAGAGTACATCATGCGGATTGCCGGCCTGGATGAAGCACAAGCCGGAATTAAGATTGCCGGGGAAAATATCAACCACCTCAGATATGCAGATAATACCACTGCAGTGGCAGAAAGTGAAGAGGACCTAAAGAATTTCTTGTTGAGGGTGAAAGAGGAGAGCACAAAAGTAGGCTTGAAATTCAACATCAAAAAAACTAAGATCATGGCATCTGGCCCCATCACACCTTGGCAAATGGAAGGGGAAGACATGGAAGTAGTGACAGACTTCACTTTTCTGGGATCCAAGATCACTGCAGATGGTGACTGTAGCCATGAAATTAAAAGATGTTTGCTCCTTGGGAGGACAGCTATGGCGAACCTAGGCAGTATAATAAAAAGGAGACATCACCCTGCCAAGAAAAGTCTGTATAGTCAAAGCGGTATTCCCAGTAGTAATGTATGACTGTGAGAGTTGGACCATAAGGAAGGCCAAGCGCCGAATAGATGCTTTCGAGCTGTGGTGCTGGAGAAGAATCTTGAGAGTCCCTTGGACTGCAAAAAGATCAAATCACTCAGTCCGAAGGGAAATCAACCCAGATTGTTCCCTGGAAGGTCAGATGCTGAAGCTGTAGTTCAGATACTTTGGCCACCAAATGAGAAGGGAGCACTCAGTGGAGAAGATCCTGATGCTGGGAAAGACAGAAGACAAAAGAAGAAGGGGACGACAATAGATTAGTTGACTGGACAGGCTTACTGATGTAACTAACACGAATTTGAGCAGACTTCGAAGGATGGTGAAAGACAGGAGGGCCTGGTGTGACTTGGTCTATGGGGTCGCAAAGAGTCGGACTTGACTGCAACTGAACAACAACAAAGTCCCAATAGCAGTCCATGTGGAAGGCTTGCTTTGGTGTCTGCTGAACTGTCCATTTATCCTCCTCTCTGTATTCTGTTTAACCAAGTTTTAATCTAACTGTTCTACTTCATTTACCAAGTTTAACTTTTCAGCAGAGTAGAGAGAACAAGGGTTGAGCTGTGTCATGTCATGTTTGCTCTTACAAAGGTTTTAGATAGAATGGCATGAAGAGATCCTAGACTGAGTCAGAAACAGGAATATACCTAAGGGTCACTCAGCATGCATTGCATATTGTTCTTGAAAATGGTGGCTTGGATCTAGCAGAATGTGTTGGCAAAGGCAGGTTATTATTTATTTTATTTTACTTTGTTTACAGTCTGCCCTTCTCACCGAGACAATGAGAAAGTGTAACTCAGGTGTTAAACATGTGGCCTGTGGGTCGGATCCGGCTCGCAGAGGGCTCCAGTCAGGCCCTCCAGCAACTGACTGTGGTCTGCTTCATTCTCCCTTGCCTGCTGTGTTCGGTCGCCATTTTGTGTTTCTCTCCAGCAGTCAGCCAGCAAAGCAGCCTTTCATGGCTCCTTATCTCCCCCCTCCCTTTTCCCAAAGGGAGGAGGAAAGAGGAGGGACCTCAGCCAATGAAAGAGCCTAGCTCTATAGCTCTGCTGGGTGATTAAGTTTGCCAGACTCAATTAATCACCCTGCAGAGCTACTGAGCCCAGTCCCTCTTCCTTCTTGGCTGAGGCTCCTCCCTCTCCTTGTGCCCTGGGGGAAGGAAGGAAAGAGGCAGAGCTACCTTTACCCAGTCCTCACCATCAGAAGAAATACAAAGAGCACTTTTAAGACTAATGAGGTTTTATTGAAGGTATGAGTTTTTTGCCTTGCTACAGAGAGAGAGAGGAAGGGAGGGAGATTTGTTGGGGTTGTTATAGGTCCAGCTGGGTTCCCCTCATCTTTTTCATTGTATTCATGCCCTCCAGTCTTTCTCAATAGGAAAGTATGTGAACTATTTAGAAGAGAAATAGCAAGCTAGCATTAGGCTGAGAGTATGTGTGTCTAGTCCAGGTTTACCCGGGAAATTTCCATTGATTTTTCTTTCACATTTTCCTTTGATTGGGGATTTTGAATTTAGACTTCCCAGTTAGTAGGTTGATAATAATCATTGCACATGGCTGTCTCTGTTCTTGTACTGCCACATAGGAGTTGTAGTTATTTTTCTGGAGAAGACTATAGTTTTACAGACAAGCACATAGCCCTCAGTCTGTGCCATGGTATCTTCACATAATCTTGACCAGCACATGAAGCAACTTATGTACAAAAGCTCACAATGCCCAGCTGCTTCATGTTTTCCTCTGGGTCTGAGGCTCAAAGCATTGACTATGAGATCTTTGTAATGAATGTCTATAAATCAAAAGTAGGTTTTCAACTTATAGATGTGCACACTTGAACAACACTTGAACAGCATATTCAAGATTAATACAGCACAGACATTGTCTGCAGTTTTTGATGCAATAATTCATAGCAAGAGATGACATCAGACTGTAAAACAAAATATTGCAAGAGTATTAATGTTTTAAGTAAGAAAAAAAATTGTTTACCTGAGCCCCCTTTATACAGTTTATATCCGCTGTCTGGCATTACATTTTATGACACACATGGCCCAGCCCAACAAGGTCTCATTTATATGAAATCCGGCCCTCATAACAAATGAGTTTGACACCCTTGGTGTAACTCATTGCAGTCAGTAAGATGAGACATGTGATAACCCTTGTACTATTATTTTATTATTATTTACAGAATTTATATCCCACCTTCTGCTCTTACTGGGAAACTGTGTGCGAGTTATGTGTGTGTCAAGTTGCTTGCATCTTATGGCAACAATGATCTCTGTCATTGACAGCCTTGCTCAGGCCTTACAGACTTTCTCTGAGTCAAACCATCTCACATTAGGTCTTCCTCTTTTTCTATTGTCTTCAACTTTTCCTAGTATTATTGTCTCCTCCAGTGACTCTTGTTTTCGTCATAGGGTGACCAAAGTATGATAGCCTCAATTTAGTCATTTTAGCTTCTTCGGAGATTTCAGGTTTGAATGCTAGAGCTAAGTTTACAGAAATCTGAAACAAGCAGAGCATTAGACATGATTCAGAATGCACACTTTCCCTGTCTTTCTCCTCCACTACAGGAGTCATGGAATGCATGTGGATCTGCCACTTTAAAGAGCTACGCTGCAGAAGGAAGGGCAGGGTAATTTTGCTGGCTGCTTCTTACAGCTCCCTCATCCGTATGACAGCTTTCCCATGTGGGTCTGGCATTTTCAAGAATAATATTTCAGTGAGCCAAAAATTGCTGGTGGGAAAGGGACAATCCACCATCCACAGACAGGTTGAAGTTCCAAGCAATAATTGCTAAAGGAAAGTTTCTTTTAGGTATGATTAAATGTGTACAAAATTCTGAAGTTTTAAAATATTGATTTTAAAATTACCACAAAATATTATCACATTTTATATTACTATAGTTTATATTCACATAAAAGTCAGGATTACCAGCAGCTGTTATAGTATTATTAGCCACAGCTTTTCAAAAGCCTGTTCTCAAGTTGTGCCAGAAGAAATAAAAAGTAACAATACCTGCATTTAACTTTTATTACAAAACAGCATTTGCAACTTCAACAGTATAACTTCAGATGTCTGACTGGAGTATAATATGGAGCATAATATGGGAATGCACATGGCCTCTAGCTATTTGTATTTGTTCTACTTACTTTGTTGTCAGCTCCAGTTAAAATAAAATGTTCTGTCAACAAGGTCATCTTGAGGTCAAGCATAACTAAAGCTTCTTGATTTTCATCAGATAGAGCTACGGCATTGAATTGTGTGATGCTGATTCTTTTAGAACCACGTTCAGTTATGAAACCAAAACTCATAGTTTTTTTTTTTTTTTATTTCGAGCACATTTAGCTTGCCTTTCACTGGAACGTCTCAAGGCAAATGATAAAAAATTAAAAATATATAAATTGGCAGTCATACATAATTAAAAATGGAATGGTGGTACCAAAAACTCTCAATACCATCTTGCACAACTTTGAGAAGACTGTTTCATAAAATAGCAGCAGCTGGAGTTAGAGGGCACTAGAGCTGTCAGTAATCATCCTGAGTACCCTACAGGAGGAAAGTATCAATTGGTCCAAAAAGCAGAATTGCTGCATAGTTTGATACTAGGAGATGCAGTTCTACATGTACATGAGCCCCAGGCCATGACATTTCATAAGCAGCAGTCAGCTTTGAACTCAGAAATAAACTAGCAACCAATGCAGAAATCTCAAAACAGAAGTATGTGCCAGGTAGGTAATCCCTCTAGTAAGCAGTAGGGATGTGCCAAAAAAAAAGTATATCCCCTATGTGGATGGGGCCATTGGTGCCCATAGGGCATAATGGATAATCACTGTGTCCCACTGATTTTCCTCATCCCACCAAGTTTCTGAAATGTCCACAATATCTATGTTTTCTCCCAACACTAAGCATTCCAATTCTTGTAAAAACAAATACCAGCTAAAGCTTCTTATCACAATATGATACATTTTTAAAGAACAGTTTTGTAACCTAAATTAAGATAATAGAAATTACTAATTGTGCTGGACAAATATGTTAAAAATATTGTAAAGTTTTGAAAAATTAAAATAAATAATTTAAAAATTTTGCTTGCACAAGATCTTCTGCAATATCTAGTATTGTCAGTATGCAGTGGTTGCTCAAATCTTAGTGCAAGTAGAAACCTAAGTAGGAGTACAGTTAAGACCAACTTAGAGCAAGCAGCTACTGCAGTCTCTTTCTTGATTTCTACTTGCACAACTACTCTAGCACAAACAGAAATTTTGTGCTGGATCCAAACACTATCTGGCATAGATGGTATGCATGTCCTTTATCAGTGAAATAGTCTCTTACTGTAACACTTTAAAAACAAAAGATTTTAAATCAAGCATATTATTTGCCTGCAGAATATTACTTATTACTCCAGTTTTTATAGCTTCAATACTAAACTACTTTACTGCCCTTGCTGTTCTGATGTTGCATCTTGGACAGATGGTGATCCAGCAGTAATTCACTGGCAGCCTATTGTACCATTGTTTATTTACTTACGTTGTTTATAGTCTGACTTTCTCTCTGAGACTCAAGGTGCATTATATAAGTCAATACAATCAATAGGATAGGACATCCAATAAGCAATGTAATAGGATCAGGATTGCAGACATCTGAAATAAAACTGAAAGCATGAATATTTGCACAACACGTTAAATGATATAGAAATTAGACAGTACTATAATACATACAGCAACAGATAGTATGTTTTATACATTGGAGTATAGTCCACAGTCATTTTCCTTTTATTAAAACATCTTTCTGAACCATCCAATTATCATACAGCACCAATATCTGTGTAAAACTGCCCTCCTGAATTATCCAGTTTTGTTCAGTTTGTGCAATGCATGCTGCACCAACTGTAGTCAACAAGCTGACTTTAAGAGGAGACGTATGTAGAATGCATTACCATAGTCTAGTCTTGATATTACCATGGCATGGATCTAGGTGGAGATTGGCCAACTCAAGGATCATCTTCCAGGCTAAAAAGAGTTAGAAGAAAGCAGCTGTATTAACTTGTTTCTCCAGAAGTAATGTTGGATCTAATATAACTCTCATGCTCTTAACTGAGAATGAAATCCCATTACTGGTAATTTTCAGGGGAGTTTTAAGCTGAAAAGAAGTTTGAAAAGCCGACAGGAGATGAAATGTCTCTGGTTCGGGAGGACTCGTCTCAAAGAGATGAAGGGTTGGCTGCTATTTTTCTACCGGGTAACGGATCATAATTGTCTACTGTGATGGTGGCAAACATATGGACTGTCTGCCAGAGTCTCGAGGCGGCAGGAGGAAGGTGGCGGGCCTAGCTTGCCTGGGAAATTATAGATGTTTGTATGCAAATGCTAGAAGTGTTTGAAGTAAAATTGGTGAATTGGAATGTTTAGTGTTGGGAGAAAACATAGACATTGTGGGAATTTCAGAAACTTGGTGGAATGAGGAGAATCAGTGGGACTCGGTGATTCCTGGATATAAGTTATATTGGAAGGATAGGGAGGGAAGGGTTGGAGATGGGGTGGCTCTGTATGTCAGAGAGGATATACAGTCCAGTAAGACTGAGGTCAGAGAATTAGATTCCCTTTTAGAAATGCTTTGGGTTGAAATAGAGGCCCCAAAAGGAAATTTAACTATGGGAGTTTGTTATCGCCCACCAAATCAAAAGAGAGAGGACTATTATAATATGATGGAAGGCTTAAAGATAGTGGCTAAACATAAAAACTATGTCGTAATAGGTGATTTTAACTACCTGCAGATTGATTGGGTCAATATGTGTTCTGGTCGAGAGAAAGAGATTGAGTTTCTTGATGCTCTCAGTGACTGTGCTATGGAGCAGATGGTCTCAGAACCTACCAGGGGTGGGGCGATCCTGGATTTGGTCCTAAGTAATGCCCAAGACTTGGTGAGAGATGTAAAAGTGATTGCGCCACTTGGTGAGAGATGTAAAAGTGATTGCGCCACTTGGGAGCAGTGACCATAATGTTATTGATTTCACCGTTTGTATAAATAGGGAGTTGCCCAAAAAGACCGCCACAACCATGTTTAACTTTAAAAGGGGTAAATTCACTGAGGTGAGGAGGAAACTGAAAGGAAAGGTAAATACAGTCAAAACCCTTGGGGAAGCTTGGAGACTATTTAAAACTATAATCCTAGAAGCTCAGATAAAATACATACCGCAAGTTAGGAGAGGCACAAACAGGCATAAGAAAAGGCCTACATGGTGGTGACAAGAGAGGAGGTCCTATGACTGATAGACGAATTAAAAACTAATAAGTCACCGGGTCCGGATGGCATACATCCGAGAGTTCTGAAAGAACTCAAAGTTGAACTTGTGGATCTTCTAACAAAAATCTGTAATCTTTCATTGAAATCTGCCTCCGTTCCTGAGGACTGGAAGGTAGCAAATGTCACCCCCATCTTTAAAAAGGGTTCCAGAGGAGATCCGGGAAATTACAGGCCAGTCAGTTTGACTTCAATACCAGGATAGTTGGTAGAAAGCATTATCAAGGACAGAATGAGTAGGCACATTGATGAACACGGGTTATTGAGGAAGACTCAGCATGGGTTCTGCAAGGGAAGATCTTGCCTCACTAACCTGTTACATTTCTTTGAGGGGGTGAACAAACATGTGGACAAAGGAGACCCGATAGATGTTGTTTACCTTGACTTCCAGAAAGCTTTTGATAAAGTTCCTCATCAAAGGCTCCTTAGAAAGCTTGAGAGTCATGGAGTAAAAGGACAGGTCCTCTTGTGGATCAAAAACTGGCTGAGTAATAGGAAGCAGAGAGTGAGTAAATGGGCAGTCTTCGCAGTGGAGGACAGTAAGCAGTGGGGTGCCACAGGGCTCGGTACTGGGTCCCATGCTCTTTAACTTGTTCATAAATGATTTAGAGTTGGGAGTGAGCAGTGAAGTGGCCAAGTTTGCGGATGACACTAAATTGTTCAGGGTGGTGAGAACCAGAGAGGATTGTGAGGCACTCCAAAGGGATCTGTTGAGGCTGGGTGAGTGGGCGTCAACATGGCAGATGCAGTTCAATGTGGCCAAGTGCAAAGTAATGCACACTGGGGCCAAGAATCCCAGCTACAAATACAAGTTGATGGGGTGTGAACTGGCAGAGACTGACCAAGAGAGAGATCTTGGGGTCGGGGTAGATAACTCACTGAAAATGTCAAGACAGTGTGCGTTTGCAATAAAAAAGGCCAACGCCATGTTGGGAATTATTAGGAAGGGAATTGAAAACAAATCAGCCAGTATCATAATGCCCCTGTATAAATCGATGGTGCGGTTTCATTTGGAGTACTGTGTGCAGTTCTGGTCGCCGCACCTCAAAAAGGATATTATAGCATTGGAGAAAGTCCAGAAAAGGGCAACTAGAATGATTAAAGGGCTGGAACACTTTCCCTATGAAGAAAGGTTGAAACGCTTGGGACTCTTTAGCTTGGAGAAACGTCGACTGTGGGGTGACATGATAGAGGTTTACAAGATAATGCATGGGATGGAGAAAGTAGAGAAAGAAGTACTTTTCTCCCTTTCTCACAATACAAGAACTCGTGGGCATTCGATGAAATTGCTGAGCAGACAGGTTAAAACGGATAAAAGGAAATACTTCTTCACCCAAAGGGTGATTAACATGTGGAATTCACTGCCACAGGAGGTGGTGACGGCCACAAGCATAGCCACCTTCAAGAGGGGTTTAGATAAAAATATGGAGCAGAGGTCCCATCAGTGGCTATTAGCCACAGTGTGTGTGTGTGTGTGTATAATTTTTTTTTTTGCCACTGTGTGACACAGAGTGTTGGACTGGATGGGCCATTGCCCTGATCTAACATGGCTTCTCTTATGTTCTTATGTTGTGTTTATTTTTGGCTACTGATAAACCTAAGTTTGAATAAATGCTGATATTATTCAGCTTTTATTCAGGCACGGCTTGGAGAGTTCACTTGGTGAGTTCACTCATTGCGTTGGAGAAGGGATGTAAAGAGGATCTCCAAGCCATGCTGCTGCCATGGCGGTGGTGGCACAACTGGGCAAGTGAACTCAGAAGAGCCTTTTTGCCCTGCATTGAAAGTAATAGAAGATAGGGGCACCTCCTTTGGGGGCCCACAGAATTGGACCTCCTTGTCCAATCTTTTTAAAACTTGGGGAGAGGGGGTTGAGAGGCAAATTTGATGCTGCAAATTTGGTGCCTCTACCTCAACAAACAGCTTTCCCAGAGCCCCAAATTAATTCATGGATATAGATTATATCGGAAGGGTTGGAGGTGGGGTGGCTCTATATCTCAGAGAGGGTATACAGTCCAGTAAGATTGAGAGGGTAAGAGAATTAGATTCGCTTCTGAAAATGCTATGGGTTGAATTAGTGGGCCCAAAAGAAAATTTAACTCTAGGAGTTTGTTATAGCTCACCAGATCAAAAGATAGAGGATGATTATAAAATGACGAAAGGATTAAAGATAGCAGCTGGACAAAATAACTGTGTTGTAATAGGTTATTTTAACTATCCACATATTGATTGTGTTCAAGTTGGGAGAAAGAGATTGAGTTTCTAGACACTCAATGACTGTGCTATGGAGCAGATGGTCACAGAACCTACCAGGGGAGAGGCATTCCTGGCCTTGGTCCTAAGTACTGCCCAAAACCTGGTGAGAAATGTAAAAGTGATTGCCATGCTTGGGAACGGTGACCATATTGTTATTGAGTTCAACACTTATTTAGTATCTAGGGAGTTGCCCGAAAAGACCAACACAACCACTTTTAACTTTAAAAGGGGTAACTTCCCTGAAATGAGGGGGCACGTGAGGAGGAAACTGAAAGGAAAGGTAAAATGGGTCAAAAGTTCCTCATCAAAGGCTTCTAAGTAAGCTCAAGAGTCATGGAGTAAAAGGACAAATCCTCTTGTGGATCAAAAACTGGCTAATTAATAGGAAACAGAGTATCAATGGGCAATTTTCACCATGGAGGGTGGTAAGCAGTGGAGTACCGCTGGGCTCAGTACTGGGTCCAATGCTTTTTAACTTGTTCATTAATGATTTGGAGTTGGGAGTAAGCAACGAAGTGGCTGAGTTTGCAGATGACACTAAATTGTTCAGGGTGGTGAGAACCAGGGGGGATTGTGAGGCACTCCAAAGTGATCTTTCCAGGCTGGGTGAGTGTGCGTCAATGTGGCAAATGAGGTTCATCGTGGGCAAGTGTAAAGTAATGTACATTGAGGACAAAAATCCAATTATTAATACATGTTGACGGGTTTGAACTGGCGGAAACTGAGCAAGAGAGAGAATTGGGAGTCATGGTAGATACTCACTGAAAATGTCAAGACAGTGTGCAACTGCATTTTAAAAAGGCCAACACTATGCTGGGGATTATTATAAAGGGAATTGAAAACAAATCGGCCAGTATCATAATGCCATTGTATAAATTGACGGGGCAGCCTCCTTTGGAATATTGTGAACAATTCTGGTCACCATACCTCAAAAAAGATATTCTAGCGTTGGAAAAAGTACAAAAAAGGGCAACTAGAATGATTCAAGGGTTGGAACACTTTCCGTATAAAGAAACGTTAAAGCACTTGGGGCTCTTTAGCTTGAAGAAACGTCGACTGAGTGGTGACATGATAGAGGTTTACAAGATTATGCATGTGGTAGAGAAGGTAGAGAAAGAAATACTTTCCTCCCTTTCTCACAATACAAAGAACTCATGGACACTCAATGAAATTGCTGAGCAGTCGGGTTAGAACAGATAAAAGGAAGTACTTCTTCACCCAAAGAGTGATTAACACATGGAATTAACTGCCACAGGAGGTGGTGGCAACTACAAGCACAGACAGCTTCAAGAGGAGATTGAATTAACATATGGAGCAGCTGTCCATCTGTGATTATTAGTCACAAGGTTTAGATGGAACCAATTGCCTTTAACCAATGTGTTGTGCAAGCAGAATTGTACTATATTCATTTATGTTTCTGCTTCCACATCGCTGGATCCAAGCAGATATCTCTCACTCTGAAAAAGTTTGGGACACAGATCATTAAAAGTTTACTTTAGCTCTAGATTCCATAGCTAAGTTCAGAGAAAATGTTATCAATCTGTCTTGACTGTCCAGGGCTTTATTTTGAACAGGAATGCACAGGAACGCAGTTCCAGCTGGCTTGGTGTCAGGGGGTGTGGCCTAATATGTTAATGAGTTCCTGCTGGGTCTTTTCTACAAAAAAAGCCCCATATGAAACAATGGTGATATCGGGGGTGTGGCCTAATATGCAAATGAGTTCCTGCTGGGCTTTTTCTACAAAGCCCTGAGAGAAGTTGTAAAGATGAGTATTTATAATTCTTGCAAAGTACCAGAATAATTAATTAAGAATAATAATAATACATTTTATTTATATCCAATGAACAATATTTTCAGAGCTATATTCCAATATATTATTTTTCCTCCCAGAACATTCCAGATGTTGATGAAGAAGGATATAGCATTAAACCAGAAACTAGTCAGAATATCCTTTTGATTGTTATGCTTTGTAATTGCTGTGTGTTTGTATCTGCACAGAGCAGTAATATTATTGACAAATATACTTTTACCTTAACTGGGAATAACATACCAAAGAGAACGACTTCTATTCATCAAGTGATTCTGACTCTGAAGACTATGAACCAAGGAAGTTCCATGTGGAAATTAAACCTGTACAGCCAACCAGTAGTTCTCATTATACTATGCCTTCATTGGATGAACTAAAAGAATCAATAGGAAACATCACACTTTCACCAGCAATATCTGTAAGTAATCCATGCACAAGTAGTCCATATAAAAGATACTAAATAATTATAATAATTATTCTGCAAGCATTTTAATCTGTTTTGTTTACATTCAACAAGAAATTACCTACTCCATGAATTGTAGCATTCCTCTATCTTAACTGGATTTTAATGAGCTTCATTGAACAAAGACAATATTTTTGGATATCAGGCTTCTGGAGCAGAAGCAAAGCTTCCGTAATTGTCCTTTTCATATAACATATTAGGAATACAATAGCTGAGTAAAGTGCCCTGACCTAGATTGCCCAGGCAAGCCCAGTCTTGTCAGATCTCAGAAGCTAAGCAGGGCCAATCCTGGCGAGTATTTGGATGGGAAATTTCCAAGGAATACCAGGGCTGGAACACAGCGGCAAGCAAGCAGGCCACTTCTCTGAAACATCCAAGCCTCCTAGGGGCTGCTAGAAATCAGCCATAACTTCCAGCTGTGTATGCAGGCAAAAAAAGTTCACAAATACACCCCCCAAAAAAGTTCAGTAAAGCTGTCTTTGTTCTGAAAGAAATAACAAAATCAAATATATGTTGGCAAGAGAAGTTCTGTTCAAAAACCAGTCCCCCAGTTTCTGAACATATGTTCTACAGATTTGTGCTATGCAGCCTCCTGTTCAGTGTTCCTGTACTAATGAGCAGAAGATTGTAGGAAATGGACTTTAAATGAGGTTCTTATTTATTAATCATACCAATTTGAATGCTGAATTCTGTCTCTTAATTTTTTATTGTATAAATAATGCTGTGTGACATAACAGAACATTTGTCTGGCATAGTCCTTTCCCTTGCCTGATGTGCTTTGTTGGATTCCTATACTTTTTAAAAATGTCCTCTGAAAAGTTACAACCCCTACCCCACCCCACCCCCCAAAAAGAATCAGGTTACTGTCATGTATACCATCATATATTTTCAATGGCAGTTACAGCTTGATTTGGACAAGTACCTGGCTGCCACTAGGAATCTCTCATCTCAATCTCAGGTAGCTTCAGACTAGGGAAAGCTAAAATCCCAGAACCCAGATTTTGCTATCCCATTCTGTCCCTTGTCTTTCTTTCTGTTTGAGTAACTGTCCCTTTTGTGAGGCAGATTTTATTTATGATTTTTTTTCTAAAGATAAGAGTTTAAAATTTCCATCTTTCAGTGTTGTTAGTAATTGATGTGTATTGAATTGCTTGTATGTCAAATTTTAGCTGCTCTAGTGTTAAACAAATACCTTGATTATTTGAATATTCCCATTAGTAAGACCAATGGACTGTAGATGATGATCTAGTGTTGTGGTATGGGAGATTTACTGTGGGGGGGATGTCATTGAAATTTCTGAGAATACCTTCTTTAAGGCTTAAACCTGTGATTTAGGTTTAGGATTGTTATATTTCAAATTCTATAGTGGTCGTAAATATACAGAATCTGACATAATTAACTCTGTTCTCTCCCCTCTTGCTTTTTTGACATCAGAGACACAGTCCTGTAAGTATTAAACTGCATTTAACTGACAATATTACCTTAATAAAGATTTAGTAGTCTGGGCTGATGATTATACTGAGATCTGTGCAGTTTTCCATAGCAATGTGCAGTTTTCCTAAATCTAATACATTAAACTTGTTAATTTAATTTGGTGTCATAAAGTAACTGAAATTTTGACCTATAATAAACTTCTCCTTGTCTTGACATTCAGACAGAAAACACACCCCTAGCTGCACTAGAAGACACTTTCTGGCTTGGGTTGTGTAATAGCTGAAGGAATCTCAGGTTTCCAATATGTAGCTGAATTTCCATGATTTTAAACTTATCTTTAAGCTCAGTCTGCAATAATATATCTCAATTGGGGGGGGGGACCTTTTACCATATATATTTGTCTTCCACCTTTTTTATTCTTCTTCCTTCTCTTTGATTTTTTTTTTGCTTCCTGGTTTCTTTTTTTCTTCCCTACTACACCCCCATTTATATTTAAAAATGTAAGCAAAAATGAAAAAGGTTGTGATACTGTTATCACTGCTTACTTGAGGTAAGGTCATATCTGGTGAAATCAAGCTCGTTAAAATACATATCAACCACAATACTTACACTACATTTGCTAAATGTTCATATGAATTAATCCTCTCAGTTGTACAGGAGAAGTTAATTCACCTTTATTTTCCTTTCCTATCTCTCGTTTATCAACCGTCTACTTTCATGTCAGCTCAGTACAGGTCTATTTATGGTAGATTCTCACTGTTTGGTCCCCTGCACTCAAACCCAGATTGGTGTAGTGGTTAAGTTTGTGGACTCTAATTTGGGAAAGCCTTGCTCCTCCACATGCAGCTGCTTGTGTGACCTTGGGTCAGTCACAAGTTTCAGCAGATCTCTCAGCTCCACCTACCTCACAGGGTGTCTGTTGTGGGAAGTGGAAGGGAAGGAGATTGTAAACCACTCTGAGACTCCAAATGAAGGGTGGGGTATAAATCCATTCTCCTCCTCCTCCTCCTTTTCCTTCTTCTCTTTCTCCTCCTCCCCCTTCGCCCCTCTTCTTTGTTGTACATGGCAAATTACCTCAGGTGCATGGTTTGTCTCCTCTTTGTTGCAAGCTGCTATGAACTGTGGTTTGTCATAGAGTAGAGAAAAACCAAAGAAGAATGGTTGATCCAACTGGCAAGTCATTTAAACCATTTTTTCAGCAGTTGCAAGCAACCACCAGTATAAGGACATCCTGCAGGAAACAGTTTTCAGTCTATTATATCAACCAAAAAGTCATTTTCCAAACTAAATTCCCAAAGATCTAACTCATATATCTCTATAAATTCCTTCTTATGTTAATCACAGTATCAGGCATCAGTTTTAAATCTGTTTCCAGCTTCAGCTAATCTGTTATCACAGGGGTAGCCAACGGTAGCTCTCCAGATGTTTTTTTGCCTACAACTCCCATCAGCCCCAGCCAGCATGGCCAATGGCTGGGGCTGATGGGAGTTTTAGGCAAAAAACATCTGGAGAGCTACCGTTGGCCACCTCTGTCTTAGCATAAGAAGAAAATAGTAGAAGTTTTCTAGCCTAAGAAGAAAATATTAGTTTGCTGAGCACTGTTTACTGTTATCTTTTCATTCAGGCACAAATGAACCGAAACTCATCTAGTAAGTATGAATTCTTGGGTATTTCATATTTACATGAAATTCATGCTGTTTGTTAAAATGTGCATGAACAATCATGGTTTTTATAAGTGAAATTAAGCATATAATATGCAATCTAAGTATTCAAAACCGAGTTTCCTGTGTGAGAAGTTTTTCTAAAATGTTATGGCAAAGGGTGCTGTCCTTTTCCCATAATTGCAAAATTTTGTCTACTTTTTGGCATGTTCTCCAAAATCTAGAACTCTGTAATAATCAGTTTAATAAACTAGCATTATGGTATTAGCAATGAGCAGGGCTTTTTTGTAGGAAAAGCCCAGCAGGAACTCATTTGCATATCAGATCACACGCCTCTGATGTCAAGCTAGCCAAAACTGCGTTCCTGTGCGTTTCTGCTCAAAAAAAGCCCTGGCAATGAGACTCATAAATATTTTGACACTAGAAGTACTGTTGCACATCTAGTGCTAATCTTAGTTTCTGGATTTAGGAACAGAGACTCTCTGGATTTACAATTTTAGCTATATCCAGGGCTATTTTTGTAGGAAAAGCTCAGCAGGAACTCATTTGTATATTAGGCCACACCCCTGACATCATCATTGTTTTGCGCAGGGCATTTTTGTAGCAAAAGCACAGCAGGAACTCATTTGCATATTAAGCCTCAACCCCTGACAACAAGCCAGCCAGAACTGTGTTCCTGTGCGTTCCTGCTAAAATAAAAAATAAAAATCCCTGGCTATATCTATTTCATTTAGCATACAAAACAATATTAAACCTTTGTCCTCTTGATCGTCCGGTGCTGTGCTTTGTCCTTGGGGCAATTTATTTTATTTTTATTTTATTTTTGCCCCTACTCTTTTACCTATATGGTCCCTTTTAACTAGCAAAAGGTCCAAAGGACCATTTAGAAACATAAGGGAAGGGTTTGAGAGCTGTTCTCTGGTCCCCATCCCTAGATTCTCTTTTGAAAGTAGTCCCAGACTGAAAAGAATGTCACACTTTTATACATTGATAATGACTATCACTGACCATAAGAAGGGGATTGGCCTCTTTCCAGATTGATGGAAATTTCTCTTCGATTTTATTTAAGCCATCTGTTGCTAAGCAGTTCCAAGAAATAATTGGTTTGACAGATTTTGTAGGGCTGCTAACATCTAGTATCCCATAAAATGTGACTTATGAGATGTCTTTGGAACAATAGTTTGTTGAAAGATCCCCTGGCTGCTACAGGTGCTTATAAATGAATTTTGAAGGAAAAGAAAGCTGCTGTCAGAATGAGATTCTGGTGGATGCTAATCAAGACTGCTCAGTATAATGAGTCCTTAGATTCTGGTCTATTCTTTAAAAAGTAGAGGTAGTCTCATGTTATTATGGCTCAGACTTGGGAATCACATTTTTAATTGTTATACTCTAAATTGATTCATGATGACAGTCTAGATGCCACAGTGTCTCTTGATCTACCTGAATGGCAGCCAGTCCTGTGTTCAGAGATAATGACTCCATACGCAGAAGGCTGCTGCTGATATTCCAGGAGAATTTATTATTAATAACATGGACTAGTGTGTGCCTCTTTTGGCTGATCTTTTTACTAGAGTGAACTCTACTGGCATGATTCTTCCTGAAGGGCATTCTACTATAATTGTCCCAATCCATAAGGCTGGAGATGAGGACAGTCTTAAGAACGTTCAACCTGTTAGTTTGTTGTCAGTCAAATGTAAGATCTATGGAACATTTTTTGAGCAGACTTCAGTCTTGGATGGTTGATTCTAAGAACATTGGCCCAGAACAGGTGGGATTTCATAAGGAACACAGCACACTCAATCACTTTCATGTGTTATCCCCAGGACTTTCTTTGAGCAGGAACACAAAGGAATGGTGTTCCAGCTGTCTTGGCATCAGGGGTGTGGCCTAATATGCAAATGAGTGCCTGCTGGGTTTTTTATTTTTATTTGAAAAAAAACCCAGTTATCCCACTTAGTAGCCACCAGCGAGCCTGCAGCAAACGTGGACTATTGCACCCTTCTTAAATCTTCGTTCGCGAAGCCAAGCCGAGAGAGAGAGAGAGAAGTATGCTGTTTTGAGGAAGGGTTTTTAATATGCAGTCTTTCTAGTTTTTTCCAATGCATTTGATTCCATATCTAGAACCCATCTGTGGGCTTAATTGAAGCAAACAATAATTGATAGGAGATTGTTGTGGTTAATTAAAAATCTTTATACTGATTCTACTGCCCAAGTGCAGTGTAATAGTGAAGGTCACTTAACTACTTCCTTTTCCTGTCATGGGGGAGGCAACAGGGGTGCCTTTTAGCATCATCATTATTTAGTTTGTATTTGTCTGATTTGCCAGGTGTTTTTTTTACTGTTCCTTTTCTGCATTCACCTAAATTATTGGACTTTTCAGTCCTTTGCACCTTTCTCTTTGACCAAAAGACAGATATAGATAGTAAATGAGTGGAAGATCTCACAAGTTTTGTCTTAGGTATTTTGGTGTTTTATTTCATTCTGCTTTATTCTGGAGATGTCATAATCAATTAGTCATGTGGAAATCTGTGACTACTATGAAGGCAATTTTGCATTTCATTTTTTTTTCTAACGAGGCACATTATATTCCAGCTGCTATTAGAGTTTCTAATTCTGTGGTGATTTCACAACTTTGGTATGATGTCCCTATACAGATTTTTTCTGTGGATGATTCTGTAGAGTACAGTCCTTGTTCCTTCAGGCAATCAGAGGGCTCCCCAGGTACATTTCATTGGTGGTCCTTCAATATAAATTTTGTCTAAGCTCCACAGAAGCCTGTGCCTGGATATGTACATTTAATTTTTTTGTTTCATCTATTTTTCAAGGTCCCTGAGGATAGTTAACCCTCGGGTAATCTTATAAGGCTCCCAGGCTCCAACTTTTTGAACAGAAGTTATCTCTTATAATCTTAAGGTAGAGAATATTCCCCCCCCTTCTTTATTCAGGGAAAAAAACATGTGGCCAAACTGATTTATGCCAGAAATAAGAGTTATACTCATTTTGATGCTCAGAGGACATGTTCTCCACTTGCCTTGAGCCTTCCATCTAAGGGTAGGCTCCCTTCTTATTTAGAGTCCTTGGTTAGCCCAAAGTTATGTAGGATCTTTATGTAGTCATGATTCAACTGCCCCTTTTCAATGGTATTGCTGGGTTGTCCACTAAAAGTCCCCTTTTCCAGATCAATTATGTCCCTGTCCCCTCCAATCTGGACTCTCTTGTACATGTTATTCTTCAGTGTCCTTATGTGCTGCAATTTCAGCTGAAATAGATTATGCCATGCCTTGATAAATGGATTATACTTCCTCTGGTGATTTTAGAATGAAAGTTTCAATTTCTCTTATAGAATCATAAATTTGGAAGGGACCTCCAGGGTCATCTAATCTAAACTCCTGCACAATGCAGGAAAATCACAAGTACCTCCCCCTGTCCTCCTTCTCATGATCTGCCTAAGTTCACAGAATCAGCACTGCTGTCAGATGGCCATCTAGCCTCTGTTCAAAAACCTCCAAAGAAGGAAAGTCTACCACCTCGTGAGGAAGCCTTTTCTACTTAGGAACTGCTCTAACTGTCAGGAAGTTCTTCCTAATGTTTAGCCAAAAACACTTTTGGTTTAGTTTTAACCCCTTGGTTCTGGTCTGATCTTCTGGGACGACAGAAAACAGCTCTGCGCCATCATCTGTATGACAGCTGTCAAGTACTTGAAGATGGTGATCATATCACCTTTTAGTCATCTCCTCTCCAGGCTAAACATACCCAGCTCTTTTAACTTTTCCTCATAGGACCTGGTCTCCAGATCACTTACCATCTTTGTTGCCCTCCTCTGGACATGTTTCAGCTTGTCTATATCCTTCTTAAATTGTGATGCCCAAAACTGAACAAGGGAGCTCTAGGTAAGGTCTAACCAGAGCTCAGTAAAGTGATATCATCACTTAATGTGATCTGGACGCTACACTTCAGTGGATACAGCCCAAAATTGCAATTTGCATTTTTAGCTACCGCACTACACTGCTGACTCATGTTCATTGTACAGTCCACTAAGAACTTTAGATCCTTTTCACACAAACTACTGCCAAGACAAGTTTCCCCCATCCTATAATGATGCATTCGATTTTTCCTACCTAAATGCAGAACTTTACATTTATCCCTGTTAAAATTCATTTTATGGTTTTAACCCAATTTTCCAGCCTGTCAAGATCATCTCTGTCTTCTAATGTATTTGCGAGCCCTCCCAATTTAGTATCATCTGCAAATTTAATAAGCATTCCCTCTATTCCTTTCATCCATTTATGAAGATGTTGAACAAAACAGGTCCCAGGACAGATCCTTGAGGCACTCCACTTGTCTCTCCTCTCCAAGACGATGAGGAAGCACTCTTTGGGTGCAACCTGTCAACCAGTTACAGATCCAGCTAGCAGTAACAGGATCCAAACCACATTTTACCAACTTGTCAACAGGAATAGTATGTGGAACTTTATCAGCAACTTTACTGAAATCAAGGTAAACTATGTCTGCAGCATTCCCCTGATCCAGCAAGGTAGTAACTTTCTCAAAGAGATAAAGTTAGTTTGACGTAGCTTGTTCTTGAGAAACCCATGACTCTTCGCTGTCACAGCCATTTTTTCTGAATGCTCAAGGACTGACTGATGATTTGTTCTAAAACTTTTCTAGGTATAGACATCAAACTGATGGACTGGTAGTTACCTGGATCTTCCTTTTTCTTCTTGAAGATGGGGACAACATTTGCCTGCCTCCCGTCTTCTGGCACCTCACCTGTTCTCCAGAAATTCTAAAAAAAAAAACGGCCAGAGGCTCAGAAATTACATCCACAAGTTCCCTTTGATGCAGTTCATCTGGCCCTGAGAACTTAGTTTCATTTTAAGAAACTAGTTGTTTATGCACTACCTGTATGCCAATCCTAGGCTGCAACTCCTTTCACGTGTTCTGTTTTTGCCAGGTTGAGCACCTTTTTCCTCACACGAGAAGACTGAGGAAAAGTAGGAATTGAGCAGTTCTGCCATCTCTTCATCATCTGTTACAGCTTCACTTTCTTGTCCTTTCTTAGAGGATTCTGATTCCCAACGTACTTATTTTGTTGCTCAATTTCTAGAGGCTGCAGAGAAGTGTCCAAGGGAGGTGTTTTTAGACGTGGGTTTTATTTATGTTTTTCATTTTTATTGTTCAAAACCTTGCTCTAAGAAGAGGATGAAAAAAAATCTGCCTACAAACCTTTTAGCACAGATCATCTATAGTGAAATATTAGGCTGAGTTTGGGAATGGTTCCTGGTTATTGTGGACAGGATTAGTCTTCACTTGGAACAAAATGCATAAAAGGTGTGAGTGAAGTCTATGCATTTTAAACAATATTCCATTGTTTTACTGTGCTGTATAAATTTTGACTAAAGGGCTGGAAACAGCACTGATACACTGCCAGAAGATGATCAAAACTTTTCAATTCTGTAGTAATTTTTGCTGGAGGGTGTTCAGTTCTAAAACATAAGTAGTTTGTCTTAGAGTTATCTGTTAGGACTACTTTTCATGTGACACAGTTCCATATGGAAGTAACTCTTGCATAAGAACTTGCATCAGCTGTATATGATCACCACAAGTGAAATTTTACATGTGGGTTTTTACTTTTATCCCCCAAGTTCTTGCATGAATAAACCTTAATTTTCCTGGACTTTTTCCCGATTGCAGTTCTCTGAGTTTCAGGAATAGCTTCGTAAATAAACATAGGTAGCTGCAGCTGGAATAGGAAACAGGAAATTGCAATGTTTGAAAAAGCATAACAAAGAACATGACTACGATCTTGGCAATTTATTTATTTATTTTATTATGTTCGACTTACATCCCGCCCTCTCCGCAAGCGGACTCAGGGCGGCAACATTTAGCAAAGATTGTATTTTTTACCATAAGCAGATCTTAGAAAATATGTGCTTGTCTACTTTACCTTGTTACTTCTGAATTATAAGAACTTAAGAGAAGCCATGTTATATATATATATATATGTACACACACACACACACACATATACACACTGTGGCTAATAGCCACGGATGGACCTCTGCTCCATATTTTTATCTAACCCCCTCTTGAAGGTGGCTATGCTTGTGGCCGCCACCACCTCCTGTGGCAGTGAATTCCACATGTTAATCACCCTTTGGGTGAAGAAGTACTTCCTCTTATCCGTTTTAACCTGTCTGCTCAGCAATTTCATCGAATGCCCACGAGTTCTTGTATTGTGAGAAAGGGAGAAAAGTACTTCTTTCTCTACTTTCTCAATTAATTATGTCTATTAGCAGTTTATCATTCGGAGCTGCCTTTAAGTTTGTTGATTTTGGTAAATATAATGGTTGTCAATTGTCATATCTTTTTGATTAGGTGAAGAATTAACAAAATTGAAACTTTCTGTTCCATCTAATGAGTAAGTTTCATTCTTTTTGTTTTTACGTGAAGGTGATGAAACATTTGTTGGTGGTTGTTTTTCCCAGACAGCTGATGGCCTGAGTTTCTGTGACCCAAAGTATTTAAATTAATTAATTTATTTTAAAGCTCAGTGGATTCCTCTTCAATCAACTACTGAATGTTCTTCCATTTTTGTGATTATTTTTATTTGAATAATTTCAGGAGAGAAATACTTTGTCCTAAAATCATTTATATGTCTATAGCACCTAGGGGGAAAATCTAGAGTGTATATCTCTACACTGAATTGCAGCTGGTATTACCTTTTGAAGCCCAAAGATTCTTATTGCCAACCATATATAAAAACGCCTGCACTTAAAATTGTCTGAATCATCCAGGGTCATGCAGGCAAAAAAACAACAACATGGCTGCCGGCCAAGATTGAAAATAACTTATTAGCAGTACGTAGCTTTTATTTCAAGAATACTGTTCTCATGCAATTGTATATGAGTAGAAAAGCTAAATCTGAAACTTATACTTTAAATTTGTATCATGACTTAGAGTATGGATAATTTTACTGTGTAGCTAATTTTCTTTAATGGTTAGGTGTGAAAAACCTCAGCTTGAGACCCTGGAGAGCCACTGCCAGGCTGAGTAGACCATTCTGACTTTGATGAACCGTGGGTCTGATTCAGTATAAGGCAGCTTCATATGTTCATATATGTTAGTAAGAATGTTTGTCATATCGTAGTAAAACAAAACTTGGAGTGATTGCTTTCAGAAGGGGCATAATTAAATCTTCTTTTGACAAAACATACCAGAACAGAAATGTGCAACATTTGAAACTAAATAGTTCATCTTCATGGTCTCTGTGCTTTCTCACACATGGGTTTTGTGCTATGCAAAGGCAATTCCTTAATATTTTGGAGCTCTAGCCAAAGTATTGGCTTCCCCTGTGGGAGAGTATTGCCTTTTGTGAGTGTGCTTTAGGAGGAGAGGCAAGGACTTTCCTTTGCTGATCGCCACAGTAGTAGTCGTTCTGAGACTATTCCAAAGATTTATCTCATCTTAAAATATTATATTAAAGTAGGTGGTCCTAGTTTTTACAGTGGTATCCTTTATAAATAAAAGCTCTATGGGAGTGGCCAAATCCAGGTCTCCCATTGGCTGAGGGGTACATTCCATGCACTCCATAAACCACGGCCCATCAGTCAGTACCTCTGGCTTCCTATTGGCTGATTCCCTTGCCCCCACCTACTGCAGGCTCAGGTATGTTGAGCCGACTGCCCAAACAGTCTTACCTCAGAAACAGACACATCTCCAACGCTTCTCTGTGTCCTCTCTGTCATCCGGCCTCAGAAAGGGCTGCTGCTCTACTTTGGCCTCACAAAAGGCATCATGGCGGCTACCAGCAACAGACCTCTGCCACCACATCAACAGCTTACACAGATGGTCTCCCAGCATACGCAGCCTGCAAAGGCCACTGAAAAAGCCAGGGAGCCACCGCCACTGCCACAATGTGACTAGGCAACAAGGCCTGACCCCACTGGGAGCATTTCCTCAGGTGCCATGGCTGACACCTATTTCCTGTCACTCCCTCTCTCCCACCCTCCCCCTCAGCCTCACCCCAAGATAGATGAGGACTGGGCCACTGGGGAAGCTGCTAGCCAAAGGCTGTTGCTAGGCAACTGCGGTTGCTTCAGTCAGTAAAGGGAGAGCATTCAGCTGAATAGAATGCCATCGAGGTCCTGTGCCTGACTCGGGTGGGTGGGTGTGCACCCAACTCCCAGCCTTGGATGGCGCTGTTTTAGTGCTGACTCAACAGGTGAAGAGTTTGGGAGTGATCCTGGATGCCTCACTTTCTATGGAGGCCCAGGTCACGGCGGCTGCCAGGTCTGCCTTCTACCATCTATGGCAGATCAGGCAGCTAGCACCATATCTATCCCCTCCCCCAAGACCTGGCCACAGTGACCCATGCAATGATCACTTCCAGACTAGATTATTGTAACTCGCTGTACGCTGGCTTGCCCTTGAAACTGATCCAGAAACTGCAGCGGGTGCAGAATGTGGCAGCTCGCCTGCTGACTGCATCACCTATACAGGTGAGCATGTGGCCGGTGCTCCGCACCCTGCACTGGATGCCTATAGAGTACCGGATCTGTTTCATGGTGTTAGTTTTGATTTTTAAAGCCTTATGCGGCCTGGGACCAACATACCTGCAGGGCCGTCTCTTCCCATATATGCCCCGGAGGTCGCTTCGATCAGCCTCCCAAGAGAGACTGATTGTCCCCAGCCCAAGAGATGCCCGTCTTGCCTCTACCAGAACCAGGTCCTTCTCGGTCCTGACCCCAGCCTGGTGGAATCAGCTCCCTATGGAGATTTAGGCCCTACCTGGCTTGTTAGCCTTTTGTAGGGCCTGTAAAACGGAACTGTTTCGCCAAGTCTTCATTAGATCGATTGGCCTCCCCTACTGTACTATCCTACTGCGCTGATTTGCTGTATTGTCCTGCTACAGCATCTTATTGTATTACCCTGCTGGACCATTCTGTTGTACTGAATATTGTAATTGTTTTTTTTATTATCATGCTGTTGTGATTTTACTGTGATTTTATTATTTATGTTGTACTCCTCTCTGAGCCCCTATGGGGGAATGGGCAGAATATAAATAAAATAATAATAATAATACAGCTTCCAAAGCAGTTATTTTCTCCTGGGAAGATAGAGAGAGAGGTCTGTTGTCTGGAGATAGGGTTGCCAATTCCAGATTGGGAAATTCCTGAAGATTTGAGGGTGAAACCTGGAAAGAGTGGGATTTGAGAAGGGGTGGGACCTCAGACAGGTACAATGCCATATACTCCATCCTCCAAATCAACCATTTCCTCCTGAGTAAACATTGTTGCCATTCTCCAGGTGAGAGCCAGAGACAAATTACAACTCTTCAGATGACAAAGATCAGCTCAATGGAGAAAAAGTGGACTTTGCAGGGTGGACTCTGTGTCATTATACCCTGCTGAGGTCGCTTCGCTTCTGCTTTGGTGCACACTGTGGTTTTGGACTAGTCACATACTTTCAGCCTAACCTACCTCACAGGATTGCTGTGTAGAAGGCAAAGAGGAAAATGATATAAGCTGCTTTGGTCTACACTGTGGAGAAAGAACGTACTTTTCCTAGGTAGAGGCTGCAGAAAAGGGGAGGAGATGGAAGGCTTAAGACAGATCAATTCCCCTGCAGAAAACAGCTATCTTGGGTGGGTGGGAAGACACCAGGGTCGGGGGGAGTGAATGCCTCCACTAGGGTGAGTGAGTCAGAAGACAGCAAGGGTGAGGGGGCACTCATCCAGAGCCTCTTTCTAGAGCCCATTGTATTTCCCTTCACAACAGGCCTTATTCCTAGTAGCCCATATTCTGGTGGCCGTACTTCTTATCTTATTAACTTTCTTAGAAGCCATCGTCTGACTGACAGCATAGAATATAAATATTTAAAATAAATTAAATCTCCAGGGGTTAGGTATTGCATTCCATCTGTTGCACATAAACTTATTATGTACAGGGTACTAGCTTTCTTCTTACCAGTTCCTAATGGCTTTCTAGAACAGATAGTGTGCTACGAAGTTCTAGATCATGAAGCAAAAGAGAAACTGCTTTCTGAATACTGTGTTCAGTGGTTGTAGATCTCTGACAAGAGTTCATTTATGGAGACATTTCCCTGGTTGCTGTCCACATTCCTGAACTGGACAGCTTGAGAAAGAATGGCTGAAACATTGAACAGTCCCTGAATTGTTGGTACTGCAACAAATTATTCAGGCCAGGACCTGTGGTATCTTCCTCACCTGGGCCTTCCATCTGAATGCTGTGGCCTGATACCTCATCAAGGTATCCAACTCATCACATCCTTCAGCATGTGCAGAAAGGCAAAAATATCTTGCAAAAGGGGATTTCAGTACTCTTCTAGGCTCAGGCTCTAGAATGGTTCAAAACTGATTCAGTATAGGTGCAGAACTTGTCTGGAGGTGATAACCTTTTGAAGAATGTCTGTTAAGAGATAAGGGTTCATCATTCCTTTTCTTAGTTACCAATAAGAGTTTGAAAGACTTGCTAGTTTTTGCTTTTCATTGTAATAATTTACATGAGAAAATATTCTGTCTGAAAATATGCATGTTGAATCATACCTGTTATCAGAGCTCTGAAAACACTTCAGTAACATGCAAATTACATGTGAGACTTAATTCATTATTTGATGACCTTCTAAAATAGAAAGGGGACCAGTGACCTCTGGACATGGGACCCACTCCTTAGAAACTCTGGTGACTCATCGTCCTTGACCTCAACAATGTCATCATCCTCATCAGGTAAAATTACTGCTGCTTGAAAATAATTTGTGGAAGTGTCTTATATTTTAACAGAAATCTCTTTTGATAAGTGTGCCATGTAAATAAACACACAAAATGCACACAATCACAGTAATGTCTGTTCATTGCTAATTTGTGTTAATATTACTCTGTAAACATACTCTGTTGGTTCTTCGTGGCAATTGTTAAAAGTTTGATTTAAAGAATTCTTAAACCTTTCGTTTAAGAGCATATTATCAGTATACACAATGTATACAAGAACAATCAACGTCAAGCTTACATGTCTTTAATGGCACTGGCTTTAACGGATATCAAATACACTTCTGTCCAAAGTCACCATGCTAGTTTATGTCCTATAAAAGATAACTGTGTGATCAATATGCAAACACTGTCTGGTTGAAAAATAAAGGCAACTTTCACCTTCTGCAGTGTAATTTAGCATCCAGTTGTTCCTGTTGCACCTACCGTAGTTCCTCAAATCCTCACCCAGCAAGTAACTACATTTGAAGATCATTTTAATGTGTGTGCCGTATCTGCCTGGGAATCCATTGTCTGTTTGAGCTAATGATGGAAGTGGGGGGAGATAAGCATGACATTACAGCATATGGAAGAAACATGCAGAAACTAAGGAAACACCCTTAGTTATTATTTATTGAAAACTGTTTTCTGTAATAACTTTCTAATAAAACTAATGCTTGCATTTTGTGCTCAGAATGTAGTCAGAAGCTCAGCATTCCCTCTAAGCTGAGTTAGTATGAGCTAGCTCAGTTTTTTCACCTCTGGCTCACACATTTTTGTCTTAGCTCAGGAAGGGTGGCCCCAGAGCAAACTAATTTATGCAGTAGCCAAATCATTTGCTCACATCTTTAATGCCAGTAGCTCATAAAGTAGAATTTTTGCTCACAAGACTCCACAGCTTAGAGGGAGTATTGGAGAAGGTGTGTGGAACTTTCTATAATTCCTCTGCTTTTTGCCATTGATAGCTGAGGTAGCACAGTCATTTTCTTTAAAAGTCCTCCTTGAATCCTGTCCAAAGATTGTATAGCAAATGTCATCGGTACTTCTGGTAAAAATGAGAATTTGTCAGCTAGTAAGGAATATAGATTCAGGTGAGTAGCCATGTTTGTCTGAAGCAGTAGAACAAAGTTTGAGTCCACTGGCACCCTTAAGCCCAACAGAGTTTCATTACAGGTATAAGCTTTCATGTGCGCACACACACTTCAGATAAAATGAAACAGAAATTATCAGTCAATAAATATAGGTAAGCAGTAAATTAGCATACAACATTATGAAATTATCTTATAATGAAGTTACATTATAGTGAAGGAAATCAATATGTCAAAATTGGAGATTGATAGGTAGATGTATCCTTAATTGTAGAACGCTAAAAGTAAAAAGTAACTGAGACCCACCATTACTCTCCGTCCGTCTTCTCTCAGGCGTGGAGGAATACACATTCTATAGTAAGCAAAAAGGTTGGTACTGAAATGTTGTGCATGCTAGATATTTTAAACCACAAAGAGAGCAAAGATTACCTGTCCTGTTCTGCAACGAAATCAGATGGAAGAAGGAGAGATCCAGTGTGTTTGTGTGAGAGTCTGTTGCAGTTCTGTTGGTATGCAGGGTTAGACTCCAATTGCTGGCTCTAAAGCCAGGCCAGTTATACTGTTTTTTGGCCCATGGGTTCTTTTCAAGAAACAAAAGATTACAATAGAAGATAAAGGAATACTGGAGACTTGAACAGTATATCAGGAGAAAATGATAGAACTGACTAAACACAACTAGGGAAGGACAACAGGGAGGAAAGTTGTTGATTGAATTATAATTCAAGATAAGAAGCTGGAGACATAAAGCTGAGTCATATATTTGGCAGGAGTTTTTGGGAAAATGGGAAGATTTGAATTGGAAGTTCTAGACTGTCGTAGGGCACTTAGTGTTCAATTTGTGTTAATGGTCAGTGATTGCATATCATTTAAAACACAATATGGGAAGTGGCATCTTTTGTCTTCTAGCCTGCTGGAGCTTAATTTGCTGTTGTACTCTTGGCGCTCCCTGATTTTCCCAGAAAGACTTCCTTGGAGCCATCTTTTATGGTCATTGAGGGTGGGCAGGATTTTTTTTTCTTGGTATTTTTTCATTCAGGTGTTATTGGACCTGAAAACATTTCAGTTCTCCCAAAAAAATCCCAGATTCATTTGGGAAGCTAAAATATACCTAGAAAAATATCAATAAGGTGTATTTCAGTTTTATTTTCAGTTTGGGTAGACCCTGATGCACACCTGTAGTGGTCATCTTAAGATCCTGTGCTGTGTTCATTGCTTCAAGATTCTCTGAGAGACACACAACGTGGCAGTTGCTCCCCATGTACTTTGTGTGCTTCAGAGAAAGAGAGCCATGCAGTCAGGCACAGTGTGTGGATCCTAGGTCTCAGGTTTTCTGTATTTATAGATAGGTAAGTAAATATTCTATAAACAAATCTGTTGAGCCTCTGGTAATTGTTCCAGTTCAGCACAATTCATTCCATCCCAGTGCTATAAGGCCTGCTGGACCTGGACAATAGGCCATGTCTGTGAGGTAGAATTTGCCATTTTAGTACGTACTGTTACTCTGCAATTTTAGATTTTATATATTTTAAATTACCGTATTTTTCGGTCCATAAGACGCTCCGGACCATAGGATGCACCTTCCTCCTGGGGGGGCGATCCGCTGCCTCCGCCTCCGATCCCGGCGCTTCCCCTGCGCCTGCCTGCCTGGCTCCAGCTCTGCTTCCAGCAAGCGCTGGGATCGCTCCACGCTGCCCCCATCGCAAACCCAGCGCTTCGTGAGCGCCGGCTGCGGAGGGGGTGGGTGCTTCCTCCGTGCCTGGCTCCAGCTCTGATGCCTGGCTCCAGCTCTGATGCTTAAAGCAAGAGCCAGGATCGGAGGGCGGAGGGAGCGATCCTGGCACTTGCTGTAAGCGTCAGAGCTGGAGCCAGGCAGACAGGCACGGAGGAAGCACGCTGCCCCCTCCACAGCCGGTGCTCGCGAAGCGCTGGGTTTGCAGTGGGGGCAGCGTGGAGCGATCCCAGCGCTTGCTGGAAGCAGAGCTGGAGCCAGGCAGGCAGGCGTGGGGGAAGCGCCGGGATCGGAGGCGGAGGCAGCGGATCGCACCACCACCCCCACCCACCCCGGGAGGAAGGTACGTCCTATCGTCCCTTCGCTCCATATGACACACACACTTCCCCCCCACCACTTTTTTTTTGGGGGGGGGCGTCTTATGGTCCGAAAAATACAGTAGATTTTTACTGTTGGTTGTTTTTATGATGTAACCCACCCTGAGCCTGTTCTATGGGAAGGATAGGCTAAAAATTGAATAAAATAAATAAACAAAATAAATGTCTTAAGTGGAGCCTGCTAACAAATGGACAGCCAATAGAGTATCTGTGGAATGGAAGTACAATGCATTTTCTGTCTAACTCCTGTTAATAGCCAAGCCATGGCATTCTGCACCAGTTGAAGTTTCCAAAATGATTTTGAAGGGAGACCAATGTACAGTGCATTACAGTAATCCAGTCTTGATGTTACTGTGGCATGGATCCAGATAGCCAGAATCAGCCATATGAATGTATGGACTAGACTGAGTGGGTAGAAAACATTTATGAGTTAGTCTGTTTAAGTTGGAACTGATTGTACAGAGTGCCTAACATGGATTCATGATGAATTAATTATTTGTTTACCTCAGTGTAATGATGACAACAATATGCTGACATCTCATTATTTCCTTCCAGCAAGACCCACAACCCCTCTTTCTCTGGGTGCCTTAGTGCCTCCTCCAAGACCAGCTTCCAGACCAAAGTTGCCCACAGGGAAACTCAGTGGAATTAATGAAATTGTAGGTGCATTCAGCCTTACCTGTATGATCTTCATCTTTCTTATCCATTTGACTACATATATTAATTATTCTAAATTTTATTTTAAGCCAAGGCCTTTCAGTCCTCCTTTGACCTCCAACTCCAGCCCACCTCCTCCAGCTCCACTGGCACGTGCAGAGAGTTCCTCCTCAATATCATCTTCTGCATCATTAAGTGCAGCAAATACACCCACAGTTGGTAAGACACTTCACCTGTTGTTAACCCCATAGTAGCACCTAAATATTTTATAGCTTTTGAAAAAAATATCATTTATAAGCTTACTCTTTGGAAGAGTTTATTGCAGATATCTATTTGCTTCACATATAACTAGAATGTGAAACTAGAACTGTTTTTGAAAGTGTCACATTACCTGGTTACAGAATTTATATATAGTGGTACTGTTACAATCAGCAAAACTTCTTGTATGATAGTTCTTGCATTGGCATGATTTTGGAACCACCTATGAATTATGGCTTTAACAACTACAAGGAATTATGACTTTACCAACTACAATGAAGCATCAGTGATTTTAAACAGTTGTTTCAAACTGGACTCACTGTGTAACATTTCCCCACTCTCATCTTTCTGTTGTTTTAAGACCTTTTCCTCACATCAGTGTTGCCACTGATTCCCAGCAAGTTGAATCTCCAGCTGATGTTCTGATTTTGCAGCTTACCCTTCCACAAAAGGGCATTCATTTCAGGGAAGTTCTTTTTGAATTCAGATCTGACCTTCCTCATGCGTTCCGCACTTCCTTTGAAAAGGGTTGTGTGGTCGAATTGTCATGTACTTTGTCAGCAAAATTGAGAATTCCTCACTAGAAAACTGAGTTCAGATCCAAAAGGAGGAAAATGCAGGAAAAGTAGACTTGGAAAATATAGGGTAATGGAGCGCTAAATTTGGATCGACTCTTAGGAAGGCAAAAAGTTGTGCAGAAAGTTTGATTGTTTAATAACACCAATGCAAAGGTTTACAGAAATGGTCTCAGTGTAAATATATTCACTGCGCATGTACATTTCATGCTTGTGAGTTCTGAGTCATAAAAGCTTATGCTGGAATAAGTTTTGCTAGCCTTTAAGGTGCAACTGGGCTTCTGTTTCATTTTGCTGTAACAGACCCCTTAAGGATTATCATATAAATTTATTTCTGTGTGTTATTTCATGTTTTATTTTTATTGTCTGGATAATGTCCTATATTTAAGAAATATTACCATTTATGTTTGATAGCTGAACATATTCTTCTTGAATCTGTAACACATTACATGAACAGTCCCAGACGGCAGGCTTCCCTTTTTCTCCGGAGCAAGCTTAGCGATTTCGCACAAGCTGCTCCACGCCACCATTTTTCATCATAGCAATCCCTGATTTGACACACAGCAATGTAAATTTAAAAAGCAGGTTTACGTTGCTGCGCATCAAATCAGGGGTTACCGCAATGAAAAATGGCAGCAAAGAGCAGCTTGCGCGAAATTGCTAGCTTGCTCCAGAGAAAAACGGAAGCCTGCCACGGAGCAAGGTTACTGCAAAATCAGTTCCAGTTGCTTGAAGAGGTTGAAGATAGTAACAGTGATCTAAAAGTTTATTCTGTTAACTGTTATATGTTTACTTGTTTTTGTTTATCTGTTCTGGCTTCAGGAGCACTGATATGCTTATGGAGCTGCAGTGCCCAGAGCAGTTTCCCTGTTCTTTCAAGGAAAGATACAAATGCAAGGGAATAAAAATTAATGAAGGCCTATTCATGAATGGAAGAGATCATTGTATGTATCTAAGACACAGATCTCTAGTATAGATTGGGGTGCTTGCTTTTATGTTCTTATCAGAACATGCTGAATCTCTTTTGGGTATGTTGACCAAGTTGCACAACTAATAACAAATCAACAATTCTTGGTAAAATAACAAAATCCCAAATTATTTTTCTGAAACCATCACAGATAAAAACAGAAGTAACTGACGTTTCATTTGTGGGGCTGGAATTTAGCTCCCAAGATTTTGTATCTATACTATAACTTGATCTGCACTTTTGGGTCCAACTAGTACTATCAGAAATTAACCACTTGTGTTGTACGTATTGCAGGTGTTTCACGAGGGCCTAGCCCTGTCAGTCTTGGAAACCAGGACACCTTACCTGTTGCTGTAGCTGTTACGGAGTCTGTTAATGCCTACTTTAAAGGAGCAGATCCTACAAAGTTAGTTTAAGATGTTTACTATTTTGGATTTTTTGTTTCGTATTTAAAAAAACAGAATGCTGTGTTACTTGGGGTGAGGGGGAAGAAACTTAAGAAATGTGTGGGATGTTGGTGAACTGTTATGCCTATATCTGCAAAAGCTTTGAAATACCAATTTGTAAGTTGCACTTGTTGAAAATTCTTGTCTCGTGAAAAAAAATCCAACAGAACTTTGTTGACCACTTAATTTCTTAGATACATTTTTGTTTTAGTCTTGCCTAATTTAAATACCATGTAATAAATTAACACATTTAATTAATCACACACTATCTGATACTAGTTTTCAATTGAAATGTATTCTAACATCAGTTTTTTATTTTTCTGAATGCAGCCTACCTAATGGATTGTAAAAGAAAAATTTGTTTTCATATCTATCTTTAGATGTATTGTGAAGATCACTGGTGATATGACAGTGTCATTCCCAAGTGGGATTATTAAAGTCTTCACCAGCAATCCATCTCCAGCTGTGCTCTGCTTCAGGGTAAAAAACACAAGCAAACTAGAGCAGATTCTTCCAAATGCACAACTTGTATACAGGTTTTGTATTTTTTTATATAATAGCAAACAATCAATGTGTTTTGTTATAATAGTATCTTACATAAAAATTCTCTCTGCAGTCCTGTTCACGTTCTGAATATGTTTTGTTAAACTGCACTGTATATTTGCTTGTTTTGTTTTTCAATGTCCTTGTTTTAGTTCTCTTATTGCTTATGTGAAAGTTGCGTATTTCCAGTATAGTTGCACTAGAAAATATTTATTTATTTGCAGTCCGCATTTCTCCCTGAAATTCAGGGTAGATTACTTCCCAAACTTTTCTTTCCCTTGGCCCGGTTATTTTTACACTTCTCCTTCATGGCCCATTAAAATTTGGGGGTGGAGCCAGGAGACTTTGGGGGTGGAGCTGGGAGACAGGAATTATGTCATTTCCTCTGGTGTCAAGGACCAAGTGATGTCACTTTCGGGGCACACTGAACCAAAACTCTACCTTTTCCTGTGATGTCACTTCCAGGACACTCCCCCAAACCTGCCTCTACTTCGGAAGTAAATTCATTTTCAGAAAAATCTCTCTGAAACTCATGCTGAGCCAAAATGGGGGTGGAAAGTGGGCAGTCCTTTCTTTTCACTCCCACACCTGCATGCACCTATCTGTTTGTGTATTCTTCTCCAGCTTGCAAGCACTTCTAATGCCCATGTTCAATTGCCTGCACCACCTACATATCCCTTCCTCAACAGCAATGGCCAGTGTATGCAGTTAAGAGTCCTGTTTACTTACTGTTGCCATTGCCATCAGGAATGCCAGCACTGTGTACCACCCACACTGGGCCGTGGCAGCTGCTATACCTCAAAATATGCTGACACATTTAGTAGGCCCTTACTTCAGCTGCTACTACTGGAACTCTGCCTCAAGTTACAACCTTTCTACTACTGGAACCTCTGCCTCAAGCTAAAATCTTTCAACAGCTATTTTTCATACATTTCTTTGGTTGAAACACTGGAAAACTGCTGTGAAAGATAGCAGAGAATTGTACTGTAATTAATGAATTAATTCAAGTTATATGACGTTCATACAAGCTTTTCTGCAGTTATTCCAAAAAGGATATTTATGAGGGGCTTGCAGCTTTTTACTGGCTGTGTTTCCCACGCCTTTAAAAGCAACCTGCTGTGCAGATACTTAGCCAGTGAACTACTTTCATCCTTTGTAATATCTACAGGAGGAGTTTAATTTTGGTGTCAGACAGCTGTTAAAAGCAGGACCAGTAAAATGGTGCCAAGTTCATAGTACCATCTCCTCCAGTGCTGTTGAGATATACCGCCGTAATCTCCAATAGTCTCTTTCTGCCCCACACTTCTTACTCTCACTCACTCACACAGAAATCTCATAGAAGGCCACCTGGTTATAATTGGGGGTGCCAACATTTCATTGACAGAGCTCCTATGTCTGCAACAATAGTATGATTAACAGAAAAGTTTCATCCAGTAAAAATGGAAGGAAAGAAAGGAAGGAAGAAAGGAAGGACAGACATGGAAGGAAAGGAAAGACATGGAAGGAAAGAACATAAACGTAAGAGGAGCCATGTTGGATCAGGACAGTGGACTATTCAGTCCAAAATTCCCCCATACAATGCCCAAAAAGCACCAGAATGTCCGCCAATGGGGCCAGGACACTAGAAACCCCCTCACTGTTGCTTCCCCCCCTCCCAGCACCAAGAATACAAACAGAGCATCACTTGCAGGGAAAAAAAGAAAGAGAGGGAGGGAAAGGGGAAAAAAGCCTTCCTCACCATCAGATGACCCCAGCCAGCAAAAATTCTGCCCAGGGGCCGTTTGGTAAAATAAAATAGCTATTGGAATGCCCACTCCCCGCCCCTCCCGGCTGAAAGAAACACACATACCCTTCTTTGCTGCCCAGGCCTTCCAGGGAAATCTTCCCAAAGGAAGACACATGAAAGCTCATACCTTGAAGAACACTTCATGGGTCTAAAGTGCCAGTGGATGCCAGCTTTTCTCTCAAACACTGGGAGCGGGGGAGAAAGAAGGAGACGCAGCCCAGCTCCTCTCTGCACAACACAGAGATGGGGTGGGGCTAGCTTTGGCTTTTCTTGTGACCCAGTAGTAAGGCTTCCGTTGCCCGGTACCGGGTCACAACCCTGCAAATGGGAAACACTGCTGTAGATCAATGCAGTCATTAAGATGAGACATCTAATAAACAGTGCAGTAGGACTAGGATTGCAGAAATTTGACACCAGGCATAGTATTAATCATATTATTGGTATTACATAATACCATGGTATTATGTAATATCAATGGTATTACATAAATGAAAATATTATGCAGTAAGAGCAAGGTAAGAACATAAAGCAATATGTAATGCATGTTAGTAGTATAGATCTTTATCGTGGTCTCTGTGCAGTCCCACACATGGGTCTTGCTGCAGGCAATGGATCCATACCTCGAAGTCTCCAATAGCTCACCTAGAGCATTTTTTGGCGCTATCCACTCGCCCTGGGCAGCAGGCATCGACTGTGCATGCCTGGAGCGAGCGGGAGGCGCCACTCCCACTCAGTTTCTTCCTTTCCACCGCCCGGACAACACCTACCTTGCTGCGTTCCTCTCTCCTCAGCTCGTCTTCTCCTGTTTGGTATCATATTCTCCTTTTTCTCTTACCTTTCTTCTATCATTTTTCATCCTTATAAATTTGTGGTTTTTTGTTTGTTTTTTTAAAAAGCCCTTGTTTCTGTGCTTCCCTTTCCTTTTTTTCCCCCCTCCCTTGTCCGGAGCATATGGAAGGGAAAATTACTTTCAAAAAGTGTCAGAGGTATGGATCTAAAATCCCTACTTCAGACGTTCATACTGTCTTTTCTGTTTGAGTGAAGCTCATCGGGTAGGTACTTGCCCTCATTGCGCCAGCTTCGGTAAACAGACGCGAAAAAACCGAGCGGCCAGACTTCAAAGTTTCCTGCTCGAAAAATCTCTCCAGGCTATGCCCAGCTCTGATTCGCCTCCTCCCCCACACCGAGCGGGAGATTCGGCTGCATCGGCTGCTCCTCAACTTCATAAGAAGCATAAGTGCAACAAGAGACCATCCAAGCACTCCGACACCAGCCACAAGGCTTCAAAGAAGTCTCGCCATACCGATTCGTCCGCCTCAGCCCCGAAGAAATCCCGCGATCTGACAAGATCGACTCTGACGACTTCCTCGAGGGCCACCACTTTGACCACTATAGCGACATCGATGGCGTCAGTTTCCACACGCTCGGCTCCGATCCAACCTCTTGTTCCACCAGAGCTTTTGGCACCCTCCGACGTCATCTCCGATATGCCTTATCTCACTCCTCACTCCCCAGCTGCAGTCGAGGTTATACCGGCTCGATCTCACTCGCCCTCGGTCCATAGCGTGGTGCCGTTCGACATCCTCGAACCCAACCCCCGTTCGGATCCGACTTTCTCTCAGGAGCATCCCCGGTCTTTGCTACAGGCTGGATCCTTTCGAGACATTGGAGTTTCTTCTCTCTACAGAGAGTCGTCGACACGGGTTTCCACCCAGCATGTCTGATCCCACTCACCGGTTCGACGTCATGATTTCTGTTCATGCTCTCCAGTCTACCGTGAATACCAGGACTATTACCAGAGGGGTCAATATGAATATTCCTCACTCTCCAGATCACCATCTCCCAGACATCGCCGGGTGTACCATCGCTACTCCCGTTCCCCCTCGGATGAGGGTTTCCGTCGCTCTCAGTACCGTGAATTCAAGGTCGCATCCCACAGCCGTGATGTATCAACACCTCGAATCCGTGACTTCGAATCTCCTCGGTATCGTGAGCCTTCTCGAACCCGAGACCCGGAGTATCTCTCTTCTCAAGACTATGAAGCTTTTTGAGTCTGTGAACCTCCTCGGTACCGAGAACCTTTTATACCCCGCACTGCTTCCGCCACCATATCTGCTGCTCTGGGCATGACTTCTACATCGTCCATGACTTTGACTGCCTTACAAGATAAGTCTAAACCTTCCAAGGAACGTGCATCCACATCTGCACCTACCAAGCCTCTGATCTCTCCTGCAACCGAGGAATCCCAATCCGACGGGGACAGCTCAGGCTCTTCTGACTCTGAAGATCCTCCTGGCTCTCCTGCCTCGGGTTCCACGCAGCCAGCCTGTCTTTCTCCATCAGACGGTTCGAAGGCCTACCTTAACCTGATTACTACTCTGGCTGAAGCCTTGAATGTTACTCTTCCTTCCGACTCACCCAAGGTCTCTGACATAGTCCACAATCTGGTTCAGGCAGATTTCCCAGCGGGGTCTCTCCTACCTATGTTGCTAGTGCACTTGGAAGGTCTGCATGAGGCCTGGGACAAACCTGCTTCGATTCCACCTACTTCAAAGCGCTTTGAGTCCCTGTACAGAGTACATGCTCCTGACTCTAAATTTTTAGCCTCTCATCCTGCTCCAAACTCCATAATCATGCACTCAGCGACTAAAGCCAAACCATCCAGGCACCCTACTCCTCCCGATTGTGAGGGTCGGAAGTTGGACACCTTGGCTCGCAAGATTTACAACCTTGCCTATACTAATTCCAAGCTTAATAATTACTTGGCTTATTTTGCTTCATATACATTTAATCTCGCCAACCAATTTACTCCTCTCATTCCTTCTCTGCCTGAGACTTCTCAGATAGCTACATCTAATTTAGTCTCTGAGCTATCACAAGTTTCAAAACAGCAGATTAACACCATCAGACATGCTGTTTCCTGCTCATCTAGAGTGTTCGCTTCGTCGGTGGCATTGCATTGACACGCCTGGCTGAGGTCAACCAACCTGCAACCCAATATTAAACAAAAAATCGAAGACCTACCTTTTGATGGCCTTGGCCTCTTTCATGCATCCACTGATGAAGTCCTCACTTCGGTAGATGACGGCCGCAAGAGGGCGAAGCGCCTTGGAGTCTCTCAGCCAGCCTCCCAGCAGTTCAATCAACCTAAGCCCTGGAGACGATCTTTTCAGAGGCATCAGCGCTCTCCTAAGCAATCTGATTACTGGAAGAGGAAACCCCCCCAACAAAAGCAACCCTTCCAACAGAGGCCATGCTTTCAGCAGACAAAGAAGTCTTCTCAGCCAGCCAAGCAGTCTCTTGACTCCCCTCTGCATCTCACTCAACAGCTGAATCCCTGCTATCAAACACATCTTCTCCCGTTCTATCCAACCTGGAGCTCAATCACCACGGACTCTTGGGTGCTCACCATAACCCACCTAGGTTACGCAATCGAGTTCATTTTGCCACCTCACCACCACTACTTCACTGTTACTCCACCTTCCCCTCATCTCAAACAAGAGATTCTGGACTTGCTCCAAAAAAAATGCCATAGAACCTGTTCCTCCTCACCATTGGGGGACAGGTTTCTACTCATGGTATTTCCTGGTGCCCAAAAGGGACGGGGGCAAGCGACCCATTCTGGATCTCAGGAGACTAAACAAGCAGATAGTCTACAAGAAATTCAGAATGATCTCCGTCCAATCCATCCTTCCCCTAATTCCGCAGGATTCCTGGATGGCATCCCTGGATCTTCAGGACACTTATTTCCATGTGACCATCAGACCTCAGCACCACAAATATCTTCGCTTTGCCATGGGAAAACATCACTTTCAGTATCGATCCCTCCCTTTCGAGCTGTCCACCTCCCCCAGAGTGTTTACGAAGTGCATGGCAGTAGTCACAGCTGCTCTTCGTCTTCGCAACATTCCAGTGTTCCCGTACATAGACGACTGGTTGCTCTTCGCTCCCACAGCACATCAACTGGCGAAGAATCTCAAAACAACACTCTCTCTTCTCGCCTCCCTGGGCCTGTGTATGAATGCTGTCAAATCTCAACTCACCCCAACTCATGGCCTACAGTTCATAAGTGCTTGTCTCTGCACATCTCCTCATCTAGTTTTTCTTCCCAGGGATCATGCCCACACCATCCTGTCCCTGGCCCAGGAGGTCATACGTACCCCAACGCAACCTGCAATCACCATCCAACGTCTTCTGGGCCTCATGGCCGCAACAACCTCGGTTCTTCGATTCGCAAGACTGCGCATGCGACGTCTCCAGCTTTGGTTTGTTCATGCCTACCATCCACACATACCACCACAGAATACCGTTCTCACTGTACCTCAGAGGGTTCAGCTCTCCCTTGTTTGGTGGACAGTACCAGACAATTTACTTTGCGGAATGCCCTTTGTTCTTCCTCCTCCGTCTGTCATCGTGACTACAGATGCCTCCAAGTGGGGATGGGGAGCCCACTTAGAGGACAAGACTATCAGGGGGTTGTGGACTGCGCCCGAGAGGGCTATGCATATAAACTGCCTAGAACTCATAGCCGTTCACAGGGCTCTTCAATCGTTCCTTCCGTCTGTAATCAACTGAAATCTCCAGATCACAACTGACAATATGGCCACAGTTTTCTATGTGAACAAGCAGGGTGGTACCAGATCTATCCGTCTGTGCCACATAGCCATACTTCTTTTGGAATGGTGCATCAAAAACAGCATCTACCTGACTGCCATTCACCTTCCAGGGATAGAGAATGTCTTGGCCGATTTTCTCAGGAGGATTCGCATAGATGACCACGAATGGTCCCTCAATCCATGCTACTTGCATCGCATCTTTGCATGCTTCGGGACTCCAAAAGTAGATTTTTTGCTACAAAAGACAACTCGAAATGCCCTCTCCTTTATACCAAGAGAGGCAACGATGCTTTCCTCCACAGCTGGAGGGGTCCTCTTCATTATCTTTTTCCACCAACCCCTCTAATTACCCGATCTCTACTCAAAATTGCTCGGGACGGTATAGACTGCATACTGATAGCGCCATGGTGGCCAAGGCAACCGTGGTTCATGAGACTCCTTCAAATGTCCCATCACATTTATCGCCGCCTTCCCTTGGCAGACGATCTCCTCACCCAAGATCACGGCCAGGTATGGCACTACAACCTCCAAATTCTAGGACTTACAGCTTGGAGAATTTGGCCACATCTTTACCACCGAGAGTAGCGGAAGTTATCCTGAATGCTAGAAAACCTTCTACCAGGCGCTCATACCAGTGCAAGTGGAAGTGTTTCTGCTCCTTTGCATCCTCTCAGCAACTTGATCCAGAGTCTGTACCTCTCCCTTAGATCCTGGAATACCTGCTGTCTCTACAGGTGTCGGGGCTCAGCTATTCTTCTTTAAAGGTTCACCTTTCAGCCATTTCTGCTTTCCACGAGCCTATTGACGGTCAGACTGTTTTCTCCCATAGACTGTCTAAATCATTCCTCAAGGGCATGTTGCACCTTCACCCTCCTATCAAACCGATTGTGCCGGTTTGGAGTTTGTTGTTAGTTCTTTCACAACTTATGAAACCCCCGTTTGAACCCTTGGCCACTGTGGACCTTAATCTTCTCTCTTGGAAGACTGCCCTGTTGGTTGCTCTCACTTCTGGCAAGCGGGCCAGTGACTTGTATGCCTTTCGTTCTGACCCACCTTATACAGTTTTTCATAGGAACAAAGTGGTCCTGAGAGTGGATCCTACTTTCTTATGCAAAGTTGTATCTTAATTTCATCTTTCAACTTCTACTTCATTGCCCACGTTTTTTCCTAATCCTAAGGACTCTAGACAATGAACTCTACACACCCTTGACATCAGAAGAGCTTTGTCTTTTTACCTCTCTCATACACAACCGTTCCGTAAGGACCCTAACTTATTTGTGGCCTACGGCAATCCTCAAAGAGGACGCAAGATTTCTACCCAGAGACTCTCTAAGTGGGTATCTATTGCAATCCGGTTGTGTTACAAAGTTGCTAAGCAACCTTTACCTAAAGGCCTTAAGGCTCACTCGACTAGAGCAGTCTGGACCTCCTCGGCCTTCCTGGAGGGCGTCTCCTTAGAGGACGTCTGTGCTGCTGCATCATGGTCCTCGCCATCCACGTTCATCTCTCACTATGCCTTGGAGGTTTATGACAGACGGGACGCCTCCTTTGGCCAAGCAGTCCTCAGGTCCATCTTCCACTGAAATCACCCCAGAGTGCATACATACATTGTAAGTATGAAAATGTTTTTTTCTTGCCAGCACCCACCTTCCTTTTGACTTTCAGCTTGCTAGTCACCCATGTGTGGGACTGCACAGAGACCACAATGAAGATAAACAGGTTGCTTACCTGTAACTGATGATCTTCAAGTGGTCATCTGTGCAGTCACACGCACCCACCCAGCCTTCCCCTCTGCTGGCTTTTTCTGCCTTGGTTTTTACCTTTGTAGACTATCAATAGCGGCTGGAAGAAACTGAGTGGGAATGGCGCCTCCCGCTCGCTCCAGGCATGCGCAGTCGATGCCTGCTCCCCAGGGCGAGCAGAAAGCGTGCCAAAAAATGCTCTAGGCGAGCTTTTGGAGACTCCGAGGTATGGATCCGTTGCCTGCGGCAAGACCCATGTTTGTGACTGCACAGATGACCACTCGAAGATCATCAGTTACAAGTAAGCAACCTGTTTTTCACAGTCCTGTTCCCTCTGCTAAAACATCTTCTTGAATCATTCTATTTTTCCTTTATAAAAATACTCTCCTAAGTAATTCTGTTTTACATAGTTTGTGAAAAATCAAAAGTGTTAGAAGCCTTCCTGACGCCTCTGGCAGGCCATTACATAGGGCAGGGGTGGCCAGATGTTTTTGCCTACAACTCCCATCAGCCCCAGCCAGCATGGCTGGGGCTGATGGGAGTTGTAGGCAAAAAACATCTGGAGAACTACTGTTGGCCACCCCTGCCATAAAGTGTAAGCCACTACAGAACATGCAGTTGTATGGGATGTTGCTGGTCGTGCTTATTTATAGGGTAGCACATGAACAAAAACCTGTTCAGATGAGTGAAGTTATCATGACTGGGCATAGGAAGAGAGGCAGTTCTGCAGATATGAGAGTCCAAGGCCACAAAGGGCTTTGTATGTGATAGCCAGTACCTTAAATTGAACCAGGTAACTAATAGGCAGCCAGTGGAGTGATGGCAGCATGGGAATAATATGCATGTTCTGCCTAGTTCCTGATAATAACCAAGGTGTGGCATTCTGCTATAACTGGGGTTCCCATTTGATTTTGAGGGGAGACTTATGTAGAGTTTATTACAGTAGTGTAGTCTCAGTGTTACCATGTGTAGATCTAGATGGCCACTTTGGCCAGGTAAGTCAAATGAAAGAAGAGGATCTTCTTCCACATTAAACAGTTAAAAGAAAGCATTTTTGTGACTGTCTACTGCATTAATGGTGGATCTAGAATAACCCCTACATTCTTGAACCAGTGAGCAAAGGTCTGTTGAACCCCATCAAAATCAGGAAGCATAGTGTCCTTTAGGACCTCTGTCTCATCAGTTTCAATCTGCTTCCAGTTGGGCAGTGGCTCAAGATATCTGTTGCATCCTCAGGAGATTTTGGCATAAAGAGTCATCAGCATATGGATGGCATCCAATCACAACATTATTAATTTCAGCTAAGGTTTTTACAGAGAGGTTGAATAGCACAGAACCTCACAGGAAAAGCTTGATTTTAAATTGTGTAACATATTGTCATGAGTAGCATGATATTTGAAAGAACGATTGTGGAGACTGTATTTCTCCCATATTATTATGAATAAAACAACTTATTATTTAGTCTGCCTTTGTCATGGAGACTCTAGGCAGATTACTTAGTGGAAGTCATATATAATCAACAGGAAAGGGACTGTACAATAATGTACAATAATGTTTGGACTATAGAAATTTAAAACAAATCTGAAACAGAGCTGAAACAAAGTATGATGCATTAAGCAGTACAGAACTACCTAGTTAGTGATAGGTAGCAAACAGTAGTATAGACCATACTCCATATCCCTTTACCAGTGCAACTTTCTGATCACTTCTTTGCAGTGCAATCCTATTTACCTATACAAAAAGTCCTCTTGAATGATTCCATTTAGCAGTTTGCAGAAAGTTAGGAAAGTGAGAATCTTCCTCCCGTTTTCAGGGAGGCCATTCCATAACTTGGAGGTCACAACAGAGAATGCATGAGCATGGGCAGTTATCGGTTTTTGTCCATTTGTGGGATGATACCTGCAGAAGGTCCTGTTGCAATGAGCAAAGCTGTTGTTGCAGAGCATAGAGAGAAAGGTGGCCCTACAGATATGTGATAAGTCAGTACCTTGAATTGAGCCTTGTAATTAACAAGTACCCAGTTAAGTGACTGCAGAAAGGGAGTGATATGCGTATTCTGCCTAGCTCACAATAATAACCTAACTGTGGCGTTGTGAACTAACTGAAGTCCTCAAATTGACATAAAGGAGAGACCTATGTACAATGCATTACAGTACTTTATTCTCAATGTTACCGTGGCATTCATCCAGGTTGCCTATGATGCACTTCGTCCATTTGCCTCCCTTAGACGTGAAATTTTCCCTCTGTTTTCTATCCCTTCATTGACTGAGCAGCCCTGGTAGCTTGTTTTCTTCTCCCCTGAAGAAACTTTGGGTGACCCACCCTGTCAGTAAGGTATATTTTGGCTATTTGCTCAGCCCAGGAACCTGAGGGAAGGGATAAGATTGTCCTTAAACCTTTGAAAGTAGCACTTGAGATGCTTTAAAATTCAAAAATAACAAAAGATTTTATTCAACATCAAGGGGAAAGGTCAGGTAAAATCAGGGGTTTTAAATACTGAGGTAAAACTAGTACAAGCACAGACTTTTGTTCTTATATATCAGCCTAATGAGAGGTTCTTAAATTATTCACAATTGCTTAGATCTTTATATTGAGAGGAATTTGTTCCAATGTTTTCCCAAACATTCCAGTAGACTTCTTTTGAATATTGCTAACTCTCTTGGTGCCCAGAAGGCTAGATCCCTCTTCCCAGTACCAGATTCCTTTTCTTTGGAGAACCAGTACTCTTATTGAGGTTTTTTTTACTGATTTCTATGGTCTCTACAGGCAGTTTCTAATTACACCAGACTAGGGAATTCTGTACTTCTCTGAGATAACTCTCCCTGTTTGACTGAATAGGGAATTTTCTTCTCTCTCAGAAGATCTATTCCCTTTCCTTTGGCCTGAATGGGAGTCTTCTCTACTACCCAAACTCCCTTGCCAAACTTTCCCCCAGTTCTTTGTCTGTGTTCAAGCTGCTCTCAGCTAATGCTGAATTTGGACTGTATTCAGTCGAGGCTGAAATCTGACTCTGACAGCACTAAACCCTTTTTCTGTCAGGGCTATTCTCAGTCTGTCTCAGTACATGTCTCTTTTTGGTTAAGGCAGGAATCTGACTGAATCTCTCCTCAGAATGCAGCTCTCTCAAGACTTTCTCTGCTCAGCTGATGCTAATCAGTCAGATGGCTTGGAGCAGCTTGTCATTCAAGGCGGTTTTGCTCCATGAAGAATTAACCCTTTGCAGTCCTTTAGTTGTTGGTACAGCACTTCTAAGCCTCCTTAAAAGTGCAATCCATCACACAACCAGCACCAATTCTGTCTTACCTGGGCTCAATTTCAATTTTTTTCTTTTAACCATTTGACCACAGCAGTCAGGCATTAGCTCAGGAGTTCTACTGCATCACCAGGGGGATTTTGACAGAGAGATATAAATCTGGGTGTCATCCACATATTGATGATATCTAATTCCAAAGCTATGGATGATTTTTTTCTGAAGGCTTTACAAAGAGGTTGAATAATATGGGGGTTAAGATTACACCCCATGAAATTCCACAAGATAAGTTCAAAACTGAATATAGCTGGTCTCCAAAAGCAACCCTTTGATTCCAGTTCATGAGGAAAAATTTAAACCAGTCCAAGGCACATCCCCTGATACCTTCTTCTGCCCCTAAATGCCTCAATTAAATGATGTGATCTATCATATCAAAAGCTACAGATAAATCCAGGAGGAACAACAAAGACGTATAACATTTATCTACATTCAGGCAGAGGTCATCAGCTAAAGCTATCGGAGCTTTAGTGGCTGGGTTAGTGATTGATTTATAGTAGTCATCAAGACTACACTTGTCAGATGTGTAAGTTGATAGTACTCTTAGAAGAGAAGTTTCGTAGCCTAGAGGAAAGGATTACTACTGTCCATGAAATCAAGGAAGGGGAGGAGTTTATTAGCAGAAGTCTTGATGTCCTGCATAGGGAAAGGAGAGACCAGTCAAAGGGACAGCAGTGTGGTTGATTGTCTCATTACTTCTCAGAATGCTATAGCCTGTGACCCCAAAGGTATTGAGCAAGACAGCACTTAGTGCTATTAGAACTAAGGAATTGATTCCAGGCCCTTGTGATGGAGACAGAGATAGAAACACTGCCAGCAGAAGTATCACAAACACAAGGAAGGCTGAGGGAGATGGACAGAGAGAGAGGAAGAAATGGCATGGGAAGGAAAAGAAAAGTGTTGGTCATAGACTCCCTGCAGTTATTTTTAAAAAGGAATACGTTTATGCCTTAAATTTTATGCAATAATGAAAATATTGTCCTATCTTCATAAAAATATTTTTTCAATAAAAAGCTGTGCAGTGGCTGGCTATGGGGATGATGGAGGCCAAATACTAATAATTTTTAATGAAATCTTAGTTTTACTTTAATTTATCAATAGGCTGAAATTAAATTGTTTAGTTATTACAATTTTTTTTCAAAGACATTAGAAGCAGGAAACCAGCCAGGGATGCAGTGGGGCCTTGGATGACCAAGGGGCAAAAGGATTACTGAAGGATGATAGGGAAATGGCTGAATGCATTTTTTGCCTCTTGTCTTCACTGTGGAAGATGAGAAGTACTTGCCCGCTCCAGAACCACTGATTTCAGGAGGGGTATACAAATACCTGAGTCAGATTGAGGTGATGATAGAGGAAGTCCTACAATTGATAGACAATTTAGTCATGGGGTAAAAGAACAAGTCCTCTCGTGGATCAATAACTGGCTAATTAATAGGAAACAGAGAGTATAAATGCGCAGTTTTCACAGTGAATGGTGGAAAGTAGTGGGGTAATGCATGTCCAATGCTTTTTAACTTGTTCATTAATGATTTGGAGATGGAAGTGGCTAAGTTTGTGGATGACACTAAATTGTTCAGGGTGGTGAGAACCAGAGAGGATTGTAAGGCACTCCAGAGGGATCTGTCAAGGATGGGCAAGTGGGCATCAATGTGGCAAATGAGGTTCAATGTGGCCAAGTGCACAGGACTGGTGCTAGGGGTTCTGATGACCCAAGCACGCCCCCCACACACACCTCAGCCCTGCCACCAACATGGCATACTCTTCCCCCCCCCAACTGCCAAAGCTTCACCCTAGTGTGCACCTGAGCAGGGGGGGAGGGGCTGAATGTAGCAAGGCCACTGAGTAACAGGTGCGCTGGGAGCTTTGGTTCTGAGCACACCCTCTGCTGCACCATACTGCTGATTCCACTCAGCATTCCCAGGTCCTGGAAAGGCTGAGCAGGGTAGGCGCAGCAGTGGGGATGCTCAAAGCCTGTCTCTGAGCACACACATTGACCCTGCTCAGCATTCCCAGGTCCTAGTACTATTCTTGAAATGAAAGCTTATGCAACGATTCATGCAGTGTTATAAGTAGATTCTGCAGTAGTTCATATACACAAATTCTTTGCATTTATAGTTTGTTTTGCAAACATCTCCAATATATAAAACAAGCTAAAGCCTGTGTTTTCACACTTTATTTGCACAACAGTGATGCATCACAAAGTGATTCCAATACAAGAGTTTTTTGGATGAACATGCAAGCTGTCACAGTCTACCTCAAGAAATTATCAGAACAGAATCCCTCTGCATCTTATTACAATGTAGATGTTCTGAAATATCAGGTAACTTTATGTTTTGTTTTGGTTGTAGAATCTAAAGATGTATTGTATTTTAAGTATTTTTAGATGTATTGTCTGTGTTAGACGTGCCATCAGTTACCCTTACTTGTCTCATAGAACTATGTTGCCATTGACTCTTTCCTTAATTAATGTATTATGACATTTTTATGCGTGGCACTTATTGAAACTTCTAGTATTTGATTTGTAATATTTATATTTGAAATCCTGATACCCAGGGCTTTTTTTGTAGCAGGAATTCCTTTGCATATTAGGCTACACCCCCCTGATGTAGCCAATCTTCCAGGAGCTTACAGGGCTCTTCTTACAGCGCCTACTGTAAGCTGTTGAAGGATTGGCTACGTCAGAGGGGTGTAGCCTAATATGCAAAGGAGTACAAAAAATGCCCTGCTGATAACTTTGCTCTTAGCTGTCCCCTCAGCTGTAGTGCTCTAGTGGCTTTTTGCTGGGTGGAATAGTAGGTGAGAGGATGAAACAGGCAGCACTGCACAAAAAATGAGCAGTGCAGGCCATTACAGATATTTTGGATCTAGAAGTCATCATAATGGCTTAAACCCAAACTATGATAGAACAAGAATTTGCAGAAAGGTTTTTGTTTTTTCAGTCCTCCCTTCTCAGGGTAGCCACTTACTGCCTGAGAACTGCTCCCAAGAGGGGAACCTGGAGAATGGTACAGGATGTGCCATAAGGGGAACTGGTGTGAATTGTCTCCCCTTCTTGCAAGTAAAAATCTCCCCTTCGGTATCATTTTTTTCCCATAGCAGGCCTCATCACTACCTACCACGTTTCTGATGGCTCCCCAGCTGAAATGAGAACAGACCATCCTCTTGAACCATCTGTTCTTTCGTTCAGCTGTTGATAATTCCCTTTCTTTTAAGTAACTCCAAAATGCACAATTTTGACCAAAAAAAGGTATAAAAGAAAATCAGTATAGGCTCAGAGAGGTTCTGGTTGAGAACCTCACTCTGCCATGAAGTATACTAAATGATAATGCAATTAATAAATTATTCTTTTCTTGTTGAGGACTATAGTGAAAATAGATGCTGAATTATTTGTATTTTGCTAGATTAACTCAAGTACAGATGAGCTCTTCAGAGGTCAGAGAATGTTTCTGGGGAAATTGACAGACAAGCACATTAGACAGAAGATCAGGGTTTTTTTCACATTTAAAAACAACTGCATAATGTGAGGTACTTGGGGTTCAATGTGGCCAAGTGCAAAGTAATGCACATTGGGGCCATAAATCCTAATTATAAGGGGTCCGAACTGGCAGAGACAGCCAGTATCATATTGCCCCTGTATAAATCAATGGTTCAGCCTCATTTGGAATACTGTGTACAATTCTGGTTACCACACCTCAAAAAAGGTATTATAGCGTTTGAAAAAGTGCAGAAAAGGTCAACTATAATGATTTAAGGGTTGGGACACTTTTCCTATGAAGAAAGATTAAAAAATTTAGGGCTCTTTAGCTTGGAGAAACGGCAACTGAGGGGTGACACGTAGAAGTTTACAAGATTATGCATGGGATAGAGAAGGCTGAGAAATAAGCACTTTTCTCCCTTTCTCACAATACAAGAACTCATGGGCACTCAATGAAATTGCTGAGCAGTAAGGTTAGAATGGATAAAAGGAAGTACTTCTTCACCCAAAGAGTGATTAAAACATGGCATTCACTGCCACAGGATGGTGGTGGTGGCTAAAAGCATAGATGGCTTCCAGAGGGGACTGGATAACCATAGAGCAGAGGTCTAACAGTGGCTATTAGCCACAAGGTGTAGATAGAACTCTCTGTCTGGGGCAAGTGATGCTCTGTGTTCTTGGTGCTTGGCAGAGGGGCAACAAAGGGAGGGCTTCTAGTGTCCTGGCCCCACTGGTGGACCTCCTGATGGCACTTGGGTTTTTTGGCCACTGTGTGACAAGTGGATGGGCCATTGGCCTGATCCAACATGGCTTCTCTTATGTTCTTACTTGGATCACAGCCACAGTACTGGGGAACCTGGATTCTCCTTACCAAAGTTCCCAGAGGTTGATTTCACCTCCACCCTATATTTCTACATTTTATTTTAAAGGAAATGTTGAGACCCAGTCATAGATGGGTTTTGACCCTGAGCTGCAGAACTCCCATGGTGTTTCCAGGGTAGCATTTAAGTCATTGTTTGATTATTTTCAAAGGTATCTTCAAATGGCATTCAGTCTACACCTCTGAATCTTGCCACATATTGGAAGTGTGATGCCAAAACTACTGACGTAAGAGTTGATTACAAATACAACCCAGCATCTATGGCTGTGCCAAGTACACTATCTAATATACAGGTCATGGTACCAGTTGATGGAGGTGTAATGAACATGCAGTCACTTCCACTAGCAAAATGGTAAGTGTATCTATATTTGCTTTCACTGCATGAAATTCATTCCAGCACACTGGTGATGGTGATGTACAGTGTTTGTTTAAAAAAAAAAAAAAAAGTTTGCAAAAAGCTTTACTTTTTAAAAAAAATAGTCCTGAAATCTTAAGCTAGTCTTGTTATTTCTTCTGTGTTATCCAAGGTCTTGTGCAAGTCTTTATGAACTGTTGGGGACAAGTTGTCCATGGGCCCCTTCTCCCATTCTCCAATCATGGCTACAGTGGAGGGAGCAGAGTGCAACTCTTTTGCACTGTGTTTAACTAGCAGGTATCAAAGAAAGAGATTGGGGCTCTTTTCCTACAATGCTGCTCCTTTAAGGATGCAGGAAGTTGCCCCTGTGATGCAACAGAGTGATCCCCATTTTCTGATAAGAATGGTGTCTAGAGAAGTCAGCACAGCATGCAGTTGTATTGTGCTGCACTTCCTCTGCTGCTGTCAGGCACTAGATTGGCCTAGTTGGTAGCGGTTCCTCTGCCATGCAGGTTCCTGACTGCAGTCTTGGCAGTAGCTTGTTGGAAATGTAAATAAGCTTTAAACCAGTGGATTTTTCAAGATATTTACACTGCAAAGCTTCTGGTAAGGCACTATATCATTTCCTTATTCTTCCAGCACCTCTTGCGTTTAAGGGTTATGCTTTGTTAAAGAAGGTACAGTTGCTTAATCAGTATTAAAACATACTGAGAATACTGGTTAAATGCTAAAAGAGGTATGTTTTGAATTGAGTTCTGTTTGATGGGCCAGCAGTATATTTGTCCATTGACTTGAAATCAAAGTAAAGGTGATGTGGCAGTTCATGTGTAAACACAGAAGTGACTTAATCACATAGAAAGAACGGGTTGAGGAGGGACCCAGTTTTCAAACAAAAACAGTATATCAGTGGAGGAGATGAGAACCTTTCTTTTACCTGTACCTTAGTACCTTCTCGCCAAGGCTTGGGTAGAGAAGTTGCAGGCAAGAATGTGGATCGTGCCTTCTCATCCACATTCTCCTTTGGTTTTAAAACTGGACCATCAACTTGTTCTTCTCTTTCTGCATTATCAAGAAATGGATGCATTAATCACATGGAAACAGCCAAATCATATATAACTTGGAGCTGAACTTTGTGCAAGTAGTTTTAATTTTCCCCCGTCCAGCATGAGTTATAACAGGCCTGACAGAAAATTTACTGTAGTATTATTTCTTTAGATCTGAAGTAACATTAAATTTAGTAATCAAACTTCTTGCAGGAATGCAGAACAGATGAAAGCTTTTTGGAAATTATCTGCTGTTTCAGAAAAATCAGAAAATGGAGGTAAAAGCTTGATTTTTACATGGATTTCAGATTAATGTATAAGAACAATCTGTTAATCACTGGTTTTAATTTCAAATTGAGCTTAGCATTCTTAGAATTTTTTTTGTTTTCATAATTACTTCACATTTTTATATCACTAAGGTTTTTCTTGGTGGAAGTGGTCATTTGTAGTTGGCATTGTACAGGAAACATGAAAGAAGTCCTTAACAACTAGTTTGCAAAAGTGTAACTTCAGATTTACATGCAGTCATTATCTTAATCTGGTCATACTCTGTGGCTCTCAAGCCATCTGCAGCTCATCTCGGCACCATTTATCAATATTCTACTCCATGTTTCAGAAAGATAGGTAAGCTTTTGCCCAATAGGGCTTGAGTTTAGTAGGTGGTTCCTGCCCTGAAACAGACAGCGTCAGTCTGGAGGACGGGTAGGCTGCATGCCAAGGATGGCAGTAAAGGCCCTCTCCTTTCTCTGCTGCCTCTGCACTCTCATTCCAGCACCTGAACAGTAAGCAAGCTGGCTATGGAAAAGAGTAAAATCACCATCATAGCAGCTGGGGAGGGACCATGAAGGCAAACAGGGAAGTAGAAGGGTACACAGGCTTCTTGTCAAGAGAAGCTTTACAATGCTCCTGGCTGGCTCAAAGCAAGTTTCTACAGTGGGAAGCCTGAACACTCTTTACTTCCAATATCTCTGCCATCTTGTTCTCCCTCTCCAGCAAGAGGCAGAGCAGACTTTGAAGCTGCTGGTCAGATCCAGTTGAGCAGGCTTAGCAGACAAAAGACTGGTACTTTGCCTGTCTTGCACCTTCAGTGGATTAGGTCTGAATTTAAATGATTAGGTCATGTCTCCTTTTGCTCAAGGCAGGGCTATGCAAATTTGTGCAGACCAGGGTGTCAAACTCATTTGTTATGAGGGCCAGATCAGACATAAATGAGACCTTGTTGGGCCGGGCCATGGGTGTAATAAAATGTAATGCCAGGCAGTAGATACGTAAACTTCATAAAGGACACAGACAAACACAAAAGATTTTTTTAAAAAAATAAAATATGTTTAAAAGACTAGCATTCCTGCAATATCTTGTTTATTTAACAATTTCTAATAACTGACACCTCTTACTCTGAATTACTGCATCACAATCTGGAGACTGTGCTGTAGCAATCTTGAGTATGCTGCTCAGGTGTGCTTCTGTTAAGTTGCACACCTACTTTTGATTTATTGACATTCATTACAGAAATCTCATGGTCAATGCTTTGAGCCTAAGACTCAGGGGAAAATGTGAAATGGCTGAGCATTGTGAGCTTTTGTACATGTTGCTTCATGTGCTAGTCAGCCCATGGAGAAAATAGAGGCTTTGCTCTGTAGCTCCTGTGCAATTGAGCAGACCTGGCAAAGCAAGCCATGATGCAGAAAGGAACAAAAGAGAAGAGAGAAGGAAGCAGATGACAGTTGCTCACGGGCCTGATAGGAGCTCTCTGGGGGCCCAATCCGGCCCTTGGGCCACATGTTTGACACCCCTGGTATTGGCTCAGAGTGAGGCTTGACCCTCCAGTTTCGATAGCCCAGCCAGACCAGTGGAACACTTAAGCCTAGCTCCACTTTTCTGGAGACTCTTGCCTTATTGGTATGGAAGACAGAAAAGCCTTAAGACGTTCCCATCACCAGTCTTAAAATGAAAAAAGGCCTGTTAAGACAAGCCTTTGCCTCCTGAGGTTCCAGAGACTGGCCAACAGCAGATGTCTCTGTAGCAGCACTAATCACCATCAATACTGGCAGTCCTGAAGCTTCGAGTTGTTCCACAGTCAACCTCTGGAAAAGCCCAGCAGAGATCTACCAGGCCCAAGCCTGGACCCGCTCTCTTGGAGTCTCTTATCTTGGAAGATGGAAAGACCTTGAGGAAGGGCCCCCTTGCTTGTCTTAGAATGGGAACAATGAGGAAGGGGTCCCCTTGCCAGTCTTAGAATGGGGAGATGGCCTCTCCCACTTGAGACTTCAGGCATTGGAGACTGACCAGCAGCGGATGCATCAGCAGTGGCATGGACCACTGTTGCAGCTGGCAGACCCAAGGCTTTGGGTCATTCTGTAGCTGGCCCCCAACTACTGGAAAAGCCTGGCAGAGCTCTGATGGGTCCATGAAGAGATCACAATGGGTGGCCTGCCCCATACAGGCTTGGAGGTTTCCAGGCCTACAGAAAGCGAGAAGATTGGAGCTGAAGGTCAAATCCCCCCTCTCCCAAGATACACAGGGGCAGTGGGATAAGGACCTCCAAAGTGAACAAGGGGCTGATCCAAGCAGGGGCAGCAGTAGCGCAGTGCTCCCACCCCAGCCTCTCTGAGGCCTTTCCCAGCAGGTTCAGCAGTCTAGAAAATTCCAGGTTTTCCCGCATATTTTCAGCTGCAGATTGGAGGATGCCATCCTTTAGTCTGGCCTGGGCCTTCCCATACCCCATGCATATACAACTGGGAATCATGTTGGTCTTCCAATGGCTAGGGGTACCTGACAAAGCAGTGGTTGTGGCTGATCTTGCCAATAATGATGCTACCACCTTAAGAATGCTAGCTAGCATCAGTAGCATTGAGAACTAGTAAAAAGAGCTATTCGCCTTCTCCCTCACTACCCATGTCAGGTTCAGGAGTGGAGGGGCTCTCTTCAACAATAGGGTCTGTGGCAACAAGCTCTGATAAAGAGGAAGGGAAATGGTCAGGAAATTCTCCTAGACCTTTCCTAGTAAAATTCTTCTAGGCCTTTTCAGCCAGAATATTTCCAGAAATTAAAAAAGGTGTTTTTCTCCTCTCGTAACTACCATTTGGATACAAAACCTGGGTCATCAGCTTCAGCCAATATAGATATTTTAAGAGATTATCCAAAGGGTCCTGAGGCAGATTATGAAAAGGGCAGGAAAGGTTGCATCATTGCTTAGTTCTGGTGGTCCTTTCTTACACATCCAGGGAAATGCTGATTGCCACTTCGGGGTCAGTCAGCAATTTTTCTCCAGGCCAGTTTGGCAAGGGATCCTGAAGGTTTTTGCCATCTTCTGGGCATGAAGCAGGGGTCAATGGGGATGTATGTGTGGGGGGGACATATTTGTGAATTTCCTGTATTGTACAGGGGTTGGACTAGATGATCCTGGAGGTCCTTTCCAGTTCTGTGATTCTAGGTACATAGAGGAACATAGCCTGCTGATGGAAAATCAGCTTGGCTTCTGCCAAAAGAAATCCCACCTCACCAACCTTTTCAAGTTCTTTGAGAAAGTGAACAAGCATGTTGACAGTGGTGACCTGGTAGACATTAAATACTTGGAATTTCAAAAGGCTTTTGACAGAGTACCTCACCAAAGTCTCCTAAGTAAACTTAGCAGTCATGGGATGAGTGGTTAAATGACAACGCAAAGAGGAGGAATAAATTGTAGATCCTCTTGTGATCTCTGTGCTTCACACTCATTGGATATAGCGCCTGCGCCAATCCCCTGAATCGGTACCTAAAAAGCCCGGGATTTTTTCTCGCTCAGCACCAGTGAGCATGGTGAGCATCCCAGCATGCATGCTCACCAGTGCCAGCGCGCGGATCCCACCAGTTCCTTTTTTACCGCGGCGCTCAAAGGATCTCCTTTTGTTTCCCCTGTCGGTATAGTAATCTTTGGATTATTCTTCTTCATTGTATATAGCCCATTTGTTGTTTTCTTAGTGTAGTTAGTTGTTAAGATAATTATTGTTGTTTAAAAAAAACCTGTTGGACTTTGCCCTTCAGGGCTTCATTTTCCCCCTTTTTTCCCTCAGAACTTTTCTGTGTGGTTTTTTCTGGAGTCTATGGAAAGGCGTTGGGGTTTTTTTAAGAGGTGCTGCTCATGTGGTAAAAAGATTGCACCTCCGGACGGTCACTCCCTTTGCTTACTGTGTTTGGGCGAGGGACACCGGGTGGATTCGTGCCTGCACTGCTTAGCCTTCTCTAAGCAGACCCACAAAAACCGTGCGGCGAGGCTATCTGTGGCTCTGGTAAAATCGGCTCTCCGCCGAAAATGGCATCGGGCCCGTCGGTACCGGTGGAAGAGGCTACATCAGCTTCGACTGTTACATCGGCCGATCCCTCGCTGGTGCAGACGGATCCGCTGATCGAGCGAGGCCAACCCACTAAACGACCCTCTGAAGGGTCAGTGGCGACTCCGGCCAAGAAGCGTAGGGACGATTCGGGGACCCAATTGTCCATCCCAAAGAAGTCAAAGGAGAAGAGAGAGAGACCCTCCCGCACTTCTTCTCCTTCTCAGGAAGCTTTGGTGTCGACAGAAGCCGCTCCACCCCGAAAGATCCTGGCGTCTCCGTGGCCACAGAGTCTGTCGGTATCCAGAGGCAGAGAATCGCAACAGCTCCAGCTATCGGGATCAGAACACGAGATAGACCTGGCCCAACGGACCCACTCCTTGAGATCGGGGTCGTGCCATTGGAGCGACAGTGGCTCGATTTCTGATATCGAGGTGACCGAGCCCCTGGCACCTGCAGTAACTACGGTTCAGAGAGAGCTAGAGCCAATGATGATGGGACACATCGACGGCTGTGGCATTGCCTGTAACAAAAGTCATCCTGCAGGCAGTGAAGGAGCCCTGGGTGAAGCTGGCTTCCACCCCTATCTCTTCTAGAAGATTGGATCATATGTACTGGGTCCAGGAGGCTGGTGCTGAGTTCCTGTTTGTGCACCCCAAACCCAACTCAGTGGTAGTCTCCTCGTTATCCAAGGCCCGTAAGACCCATTCCTCACCACCGGAAAAGGAGGGCAAGAAATTGGACAGTGCTGGTCGCAAGTTTCATTCGGTGGGAGTGCTAGGGGTAAAGGTATCTAATTATGCTGCTTGCATGGCTAGATATCAATACTCAGTTTGAGAGCAGCTCACCCCCCTTTTGACCTCCCTGAGTGAGGAAAAGAGATCTGCGTTCTGGAAGTTACAGAAGGAAGGCTTTGCTGTGGCTAAGCAACAGCTGACTGCAGCAAAGCACATGGCTGACGTCTCAGCCAAAACCATCATGTCTGCACTCTTGGCTGAGGTCTACAGCTCTCCAACCTGACACCAGGGCCTTCGTAGAAGATCTACCCTTTGAAGGTGAAGGTCTCTTCAGCTCAACTAGAGACAGTGTCCTCCAGGAGATGGATAAGAGCATAAAGACCTCAAGGAACCTGGGTGTCCCGGCCTCATCTAAGATGACTAAACCAAAGCAGTGGCACAAATCCTGGCGACCCTACCAAAATTTTTCCTCTGATCAGCAGTGGAGACCTCGATCTTCCCAGACAGAAAACAGGTCTCCTCCTTACAGGGGAAATAACCAAAATAGATTCGCTTCAGCGCAAACCACTGGCAAATCTAAGAGTGCTCGCCCATAAAAACAGGGCCTTTGACTTTCCAGTAGCACGCATTGCCGCTCCTATGTCATCAACCATTCATCTTCGCTCTTACCTTCCGGCTTGGGAGTCCATCTCTACAGACAGGTGGGCTCTTTCCATCATACAAGAAGGCTACAAAACAGACTTTGTTCAGCTTCCGACTCAGTCAGTGATTGTCACCACACCCCTTTCCCCACCTCTGCTGGCGGAGGTGAGCAACCTCTTACAGAAACAAGCCATAGAAAGGGTCCCAGTAGAGGCCAGAACGGGAGGTTTCTACTCTCATTATTTCCTGGTTCCCAAATGGGATAGGGGACTGAGACCAGCCATAGACCTTCAGAACCTGAACAAGTTTATCGTGTACCAGAAATTCAGAATGTCCACCCTGCAAACAATTCTTCCCCTCATCAACCAAGGGGACTGGATGAAAACATTGGATCTCAAGGATGCCTATTTCCACATCAGCATCCATCCTGCATACAGGCATTTCCTTCGGTTTGCAGTAGGTTCCCACCACTTCCAGTTCAAAGCTCTTCTGTTCGGTCTGTCCACTGCACCTCGGGTGTTTACCAAGATGATAAGTGTTGTGGCTGCACACCTCCGGCTTCAACGGATAGTCGTCTTTCCATACATTGACAATTGGCTCCTTGTGGCAGAGTCGAAAGAAAGTCTGTCCAGCCATATTACCACCACTCTTCGTCTTCTCCACACTTTAGGTCTGCAGGTCAACATGGAGAAATGTCATCTTACTCCATCACAGACAGTTCAGTTCATAGGAGCTTTGCTGGACACAAACCTTCACCGCGCCTTTCTGCCTCAGCAGAGAGCGATGGACATAATCAATCTGGTCAACCTCTTACAGAGTCAGAAATGGGGCAAGGCACAACAGCTGCAGCGGATGCTGGGGCTGATGGCGGCAACTACAAGCGTGCTGTTGTTTGCGAAATTGAGGATGAGAGGCCTTCAATTGTAGTTTCTCAGGCAGTTTCGACCCTTACGAGACTCACCCCGGAAGAGGTTCTCAATCCCACCTTTGACTCTCAGGACTCTGCAGTGGTGGAAATCCAGAGACAACATTCGTCAGGTAGCTCCCTTCCACCTACCCGTGACTACAGTAACGATCACCACAGATGCATCTGAGGGGATGGGGTGCTCACATGGACTCTCTGTGTGTGAGGGGCCCTTGGCCTCCTCAATTGACTCATTGTCATATAAATTACCTGGAACTGCTGGCAGTTCATTTTGTCCTTTGGTCTTTCCACCCCATGGTGGCGGGAAAGGTAGTTGCTCTGCTAACAGACAATACTACTGCCCTGTATTATATCTACAGCCAGAGCGGGACAGTTTCTCGACGGCTTTGTGCACTAGCACTAGAACTGTGGTTGGAGTGCCTGGAGCACGACATCTACGTGAAGGGTGCGCATCTTCCAGGGGTGCTCAATCTGCAGGTGGACTCGTTGAGCAGGGGTGCAGCTTCCCCGCACGAGTGGGAGATACAGTGGCACTTCCTGCAACCGGTGTTCCAGCTCTGGGGGTACTCTCAGGTAGATGTGTTTGCCACAGCCAAGAACCGGAAATGTCCGCTGTTCTGCTCCAGGGGGGCACGGATCCCGAGTCGTTGGGAGATGGTCTGTTGTTCCCGTGGGAAGGTCGGTTCCTATATCTGTTTCCACCTCTGCCACTGCTGACAAGAGTTGTCAACAAAATTGCAAGAGAGAGGCCATGTTGCATCCTAGTGACACCATGGTGACCTCGGCAGAACTGGTTCCCGATCTTGCTTCAGCTAGCGAGGGAGGTGTTTTACCAGTTTCCGGTGGAACCGGACCTTCTGTCAGCTCAGGACGAACATGTATTCCATCACAATGTGCCTCACCTGAAGCTGACAGCGTGGTTCATCAACCCTGTGAGTTCTCCAGCAAAGTCCAACACGTCTTCCTGAACAGCAGGAAATTGTCTACCCTTGCTTCCTATGACAGGAAGTGGCAGAAGTTTCTCCAGTTTTTAGCTGATTCTACAGTCTCCGTAAGGACCAGCATCTTTTTCTTTCTTATGCTGCTCCTAAGTTGGGTTCCAGAATTTCGTCTCAGCGGCTTTCAAAGTGGCTTACTGAGACTATTAAACTGTGTTATTTGTTGGCAAAGAAGCCATTGCCTGGGCCCATTCGTGGTTACTCTACGAGAGCGAGGGTTACGTTGGTGCCATTCCTGAAAGGCGTTTCCCTGACGGATGTGTGCAAAGCTGCCTCCTGGTCCTCTCTGCATGCCTTCATGAAGCACTATGCTCTAGATGTGCATGCTCAGTAGAGGACTTATCTGGGAGCTGCGGTGCTGCAAGCTGTCTCTTCTGGTTGACCGTTTTCCCGCCTCCAGGTATGTCTTGCTTTCTAATCTCCCATGAGTGTGAAGCACAAAGACCACGAAGAAGATAGACAGGTTGCTTACCAGTAACTGTAGATCTTTGAGTGGTCATCTGTGCATTCACACTACCCGCCTTCCTTCCCCACTGCTGACAGTCTTCCTATATTAGGGGCTTCCAGCGGTCAAGAAGGAACTGGCGGGATCCGCACGCTGGCACCGGTGAGCATGCATGCTGGGACGCCCGTGCATGCTCACTGGTGCCGAGCGCGAAAAAATCCCGGGCTTTTTAAGTACCGATTTGGGGGATCGGCACAGGCGCTATATTCCATGAGTGTGAATGCACACTCGAAGTGTGATGACCACTCGAAGATCTACAGTTACAGGTAAGCAACCTGTCTTTCTCACAATGGAGGGAAGTCAGAGTGGGGTCTCACAAAGATCGGTATTGGGACCAGTGCTACTTAATGTATTCACCAGTGATGTGGAACTAGGGATTAGTATAGTGGCCAAGTTAGCAAATGACACCACATTATTCAGGATAGTGAAAACCAAGGCTGACTATGAAGAGCTCAAAGAGGACCTCCACAAATGGTGAGTGGGTGACAGTCTGGCAAATGAAGTTCAATGTTGGTAAATGTACATTGATGCACATAAGACAAAAAAAATCCCAACTTCAAGTATAAGCTAATGGGGTCTGAACTTGCTGATATTGAGAGGGGAAAACATCTTGGTGTTAAAGTGGATAACTCAATGGAACTGTCAACCCAGTATGCTGCAGCAGTGAAAGAGGCAAACTCTGTGTTAGAGATTATTAGGAAAGAGATTGAGAATAAAATGGCTGATATACAATGCTCCTGTATAGATCTGTGGTGTGGCCTCATTTGGAATACTGTGTACAGTTCTGGTGACCATATCTCCAAAAAGACCTCACTGAGCTGGAGGAATTTCAGAGGAGAGGGACCAAGAGTATATTAGATTATATTAGGGGGTTGGAGCACCTTTCCTATGAGGAAAGGCTGAAGAATCTGGGACTTTTCAGTTTAGAAACGAGACAACTAAGGGGGGACATAATAGAGGTTTATAAAATTATGCATGAGGTGGAGAGAGTTGACATACAGAAATGTTTCTCTCTCTTCCAATATACTAGAACTTGAGGGCATCAAATGAAGCTGATGGGCAGCATTTTCAGGACTGACAAAATGAAATACTTCTTTACGCAGAGAGTGATTAAAATGTGGAATTCACTGTCAGAGGATGTAATGATGGCCACAGGAATAAAGAGCTTTCAGAGGGGATTAGATAGGTACATGGAGGATATGTTTGTCAGTGGCTACTAGCCATGGTGACTTGAGAAGAACTTCCACATTCAGAGGCACTAAACCTCTGAATCTCAGAGCCAGGTGGCAACATCAGGGGAAAGGCTGTGCCTTGTATGCCCTGCTGTTGGCCCTCCAGAGAAACTGGCTGATCACAGTGCAAGGCAGAATATGGACTAGATAACCGATTGGTCTGATCCAGCAGGGCTCTTCCTATGTTATGTTCATAAGGTCACCAACATCACCGTGACTGAAAGAAGAACCAGAAATACAGCAGCACACAAATGCCTGTTCTCCCTTCCCTTGCCTACTCTTCTTCCACCACCATATCTCCCCCACATCCTATTGAACATTGCACCACCACCCCATTCTGCTCCCCCAGACACATCCCCAGCCAGCAGATGAAACAAGACAGACAACCAGTCCAGATACCAGCTCTCACTTGCATCTGGATAGACAAATAAATCAGAGATCAGCTCTCAAAAGACTCAGAACAGAACACAGATACAACTAGCTCTCACCTAGTATGACAACAGAAAGGCATACCCTTCTTCTCTCCTATATAAAAATGGAGATATACTTCTCTTTGCATGCAGGAGACAAAATTCTGTCATTCACTGCAGCTTATCACAAGGTTTGAGTTTTGTTTCATCTACAGGCTGCAATCCACAGACCATTTACAGAACAAAAGTCTTTCCCACGTTTGTGCTATACTTTCTGTTCTAGTAAAAATCTAGATAATGTCTGAGAGGATTTATGTGATATTTAAGTTACCTGCTGTGAACATAGAAAGGTTAATGAGGGCATGAAATTAAAGTACAGAACACTAGGGACACATTGCAAGGAATATGCAACCCCTGTGCTGCAAGTACTGCATTGGTTTCCAGTTTGTTGCCAGGTTTAATTCATAACATTGGTACTTGCTAAGAAAGGGAGGTATATGCAGTGTATACATTTTACATAATTTATTTGACCATATTGCTTGAAAGTAGACTTCAATTAAATCTTTTTAATACATCCAATCATTTGAATGTTCTTTGCAGGGTTTACAGGAAGCAGATATATTTCCTGTTTGCCTCTCTGTATAGACCCTTGCATTTTGCTATACTGAAATATGCTTCTTGAGTCCATATTGCCAGGTGAACAGTTTGTCCAAATTGCTTACTATCTTCACTGGGTTATGTTCTCTTTTTTTCTTACCCTGGATAGGTTCTGGCTCCCTCAGGGCCAAATTTGATCTTTCAGAAGGACCTAGTAAGCCCACAACCCTTGCAGTGCAATTTATCAGTGAAGGAAGCACCCTTTCAGGAGTAGACATTGAACTAATAGGCACTGGCTATCGACTTTCCTTAGTAAAGAAGAGATTTGCTACTGGTAAGAAACATAAAGTTACAATAGTGGACTAAATGTGTTAGTTTTTTAAGTGTCATTTGTTATAATGATAGATTACACAACTGTCATTATTTTTAAATATCTGCGAGATGCAATCACTGTAGGGCCATTGACAGTCAGGCTTGTCTATTATGTCTCTCTCCAGTGTTTGCCTCAGTCAGCACTCTAAATATGCTAGTCTGTTATGCAAATGCTAAAATCTGTAGTGGATGCCCCCTGAGGAATTCTGTTTGGACCAGGCATCCTGGTGCATGTCATTCATAGGTTTAGATATTCATCTCCTCTTAGCATTTTACTGGGTTCACCATAGCATCTGTTAACATAAAATGCAGATCAGTGATGTGCACTGATTTGACATTTTGGGATAAAAGTATATGCCTGTTTGGTGCACCTATTCTTAATTATTCTTGTATTGAAATAGAAGAGAAATATTTATAAGCCTCTGTTATCTATTTGGGTCTCACTTTTCTGATAATGTATTAATTGAAATTTTTGTGTCTTTCAGGACGATATATGGCAGATTGCTGATTAACCCCTGTGGAGGGGGGGAAAGTTCTCAATCAATACATTTTTACTACCTTTCCAACACTATTGTTAACACACATTTTTTGAAAAATGTTGATGGTGTTAGCAGTTTATTACACAACAAAAATGCACTTTTTAAAAATAAGTCATTTTAAAGATATTCTTTGTTTTATAATAGCACTGAAACAAACTCCCAACACTATCTATAAAAGATCTATTGCAATATTGAGGAACAAGAGTACTCAAAAAGTTTAGTACAGATGTAGCCTAAGAGCCAAAATAGCAAACTTTGTGGTATTTAGAGTGTATGGTACTCTGACACCATAAACTATATAATATTTTAGCTTTCTTAAATATTACTCAACTATATTTTTTTTCAGTCTCCTTATTGCCATTCCATACACATAGTGGCAAATTTGTTTTTGTTTCACTCTTGTATAGTCCTGTGCCATATCTTAGAGAGATGTATACAAAAATTGATTTCTACATACTATATGTTAAGTCTACGTTGTTTTATTAAAGATTGTATACATTGTTTTGTTAAAGATTGTTTTAAAATTGTAAAGTGCAATGTTTTAAACACAGACAGCAGAGATATTTACTTCTGCCATTAGTTAAATTTATGGGAGTTGTAATTTTTGAATTAATGCTGTAGATTAATTTATTTTTATATGGAAAATGTAACATTTGTGCCTTTTTAAAAAAAAAAAAACTGTGCCTGTCAAAATATTGTTAATGTGCCTCTCATTTCTTTTTTCAGTGTCTAGATCTTCCATATAGAAAAACATGGTGTTTTTTCTGTGTAATAAGAACAACTTTATATAATTCCCTATGCAGGGATGTGAAGGGAACTGTACAATAGTTATAGATCAGCTAATATTAGATGACTTCCTTATGGGTTATTTGCAATACATGCAACCACTGTAAAGGGAATAACCTAATTTTGATACAGAAAAACATCTTTATGCTCAAAATTTTAACTTCATTGTCACCAAAGATGTCTAAAATTCTGAAGGTGCATTAAATATTTTAAACTAATTTATAAAAAGAGCAGTTGTAGCATTTCCCTTTGACTACAGTTTCGAAGATTCAAGTGCTTTCAGAAATGTGATGTGAATGTAAATGTTTTTTGTGAGGAAGTAGTTTTCTTTAAGGGTTTAAGCTGGGCAAGAATTGCTATTTGTCTTAATTTCGATAAACTAATTGTTTAAATCTTTGGATTGGTCTCTGATCTCTTTTCCCCATTTTTAAATACAGTAGCAATAGTGGCTGTAAACGATTGAAGTGATCCACTGGGATAATTTTTAATGTCAATTACTATTTTTAGAGTTTATGTACTATGCTGTTAAGACATTATTAAATGCTGAATTCAAAAGTTGTGGAGTACTTAAAGTGTATAACCAACAGCTGAGAATTTTAGATTACACTTCTGAATTCCATTTGTGTATGAAAAGTATATTTTAAAAGCAATGGTTAAATATTTTGTGAAACCGCTAATGAATTGTTGGGCAGCTTGAGATATGATGCCTGTAGAGTCTTAAATTTTGGTGAAAAACTCTACGAAGGCTGCAACCAATACAAGGTGCACGTTTTACTGATTCAAATTAATTTCTGCATTAACAATAGAGCATATAATTATGGTCAAATGGCTTTATTGGGTTACTTTTAAAGATTGTTCTTTTAAATTTAAACTAAATTTCCCTGAAACAATGCATATTGGATGTTCATATTCTAAAATGTTAGTCTCTGCTAAGTATTACTAGAGCTTTTAAATAATTGGCATTTCAAATGGTTCAGTCTCTTACTGGAATCTTAATTGTAATCTGCTTTTGCAATCAAATATTTTTGGGCAATTTAACTCTTCATTATTGAAATTCTATCTAATCATTTAATTGTGTATTTCTAGAAAGTTAAAAGTTAGCACTTTTAATCTAGACTTCTTACCAAGTATTCTCAAACATTTATTAGCAATGGGTGCAGGTTACAATTTTGAAGCCATATGAGTTTATATCGAATGTTTGTATCTAAAATCTAAAAACTTTGTAAAAATACAAATATCAGATTTAAATGTAGCAAGCTGGATCTTGCTTCTATATAAAGTGATCATCTTCATAACTGCCTCTTGTGAAAGAATTTGTAAACAACTCTAAAGGGTCTATGGTTTCTATGAACTGTAAATTAGAGCACTATAAATCTATTTTACAAAAACTGTAAATACATCTGAACTTTCACAAAATGTAAAAAAATGCACCCCATAATAAACATGTAATATATAACTTACAAGTTGCCTTTTCTGCTTATATATTCATTGGTATTCTCAAGCATCGGAATATTCTATCCAAGGATGGATTTCTCACATAAAGTATATTTATGCTTTGAACTAATCAACCTGAATTTTAGTAAAGTATGTACTTTGCTAAAAATTCAGTATTGTAGCAGACACATCTGTGCATTCCGTTCTAGCTTTGCACAAAGGCTGATCAGGAAGGGAAGCTATGTAATATCTTCTTACCACTTTCATTAAAAGAAAAGCACAGGTACTTGCAGTGCTTAGGAGGGAAAGTGCTTTAATCAAGCCTTATGCTATAAGTATATAGGTCCCTTTTGTCCAACTCTATATAAACATTACTTGATTTTGATGCAGTGCCAACTCTTCTTTGCTCCTTCTTCTCACCCTATTCTCAATTTTTTTTAAAAAAAAAAATTGCTGGCATAGAAGGGAGGATCTGCAAGATGATGTGCACTGTATACCCACTCATCTTCTATGTCTATGCAGTCATTTTCATGACATGACACCCTTTGCTGAAAAAATCTATTCCAGAGCAAGGTCAAAAGTATGACATTGTTTAATCAAAGACATTTCATTCAGTTTTTAAAAGTTCTTCTGATCAGATTCTGTTTTAAAAGAGTATCTCTGGCCTCTCCACCTCTTCTCAGCTATCACCTGGCATATCTCCCCCACTTGATTATAAGAAGGGGAGAAGGCATTAGAAGCTTGGAATTCTTTTGAATAGTTGACATCATTGCTTGTTTTCCATTTGTCTCTTGAAAAAGTTAGGCTCAATAAGAGATGGTAATTAGTCCACCCAACCACAAAGGGGAAAAGGAAATCACAACAGTCCCTTCTAAACAGACTGAAAGGCTACAAATCTGCAGATTTATTCATAAACTCTGAAATTAGTAGGATTTCCACTTGTCTGCTCCAGGAATTACTCTTTCCTCAGAAGCAGATATATTTTTTTCAAATACAATTGACAAAAACTTTAAAGAAATTAATCATATCACAGGTATATTTGTGAGTGGCAGGTTGGGAAGGAAGACAGGATTGTGCATAAATGGCAACCTTTTAAGTTGCAAGTAGCAGGGTTTTTTCACAGAATAGAAACATGGACCTACCTTCTGTCCCTTCTGTTCTGAGATACAGAGGATAGGTGAGTCCTTTCCCATGTCCACCAGTGGGAGGCCCCCTAAAACTTCAGTAGGTTCCCATCTTCCCCACTTTGAAAGATAACCCTTCAAAGTTCAATCATATAATTTATATACTAATAGCCAAGTCAGCTGAATCTCAGGATATTTAAATCTGGTGGTTGGAGCTATGAATGGGCAAGACAAATCTTTCTACAAACCTGCAGGGAGACAGCTGAAGACAGGGAGCAGATAAATATGGGTTGACTGGTGGGAAGGAGAGAAGGGAGCAGGGGAAAGGAGAAAAAACTAGGAGCTCTCAGGGATAAAAATAGTGGAGAAGGAGGAAATTAGATGTTCCTGACAAATTGTGGGTTCCAACTTGTATGTTCTAATAGCAAAGTCAGCAACACAAAAGTGAGCTATACAGTAACAAGAACAGTAATCCAAGAGAACTGTGCACCAACATTGCACATAAAATCTAAATTATAGTATTACAAACAAATTAATGTACACAATCCTGTATGTTCAAAAAGACTGTACCATACAGATCAATATACAAATTATCTTCTTAAAAGGACATAAAGGAGTATAGTAGTTCCAAGTCACACTATTAGGAACAACTCCTTAAGTGTTAAATTTTAATCCGCAAAAAAAAAAAATCTTCACCATACAGATCTTCCTTCTTTCTCTGGCATGAATACTAGCTTATTAGAACACATTTCCCACATGCTTTCTCAAAGAATAGATCTGATTAGATTTTGTTCCAGGTGGACACTCCTAAAAGGCATGGGAAGATGGCAGGATCCTTTCCAGGCCTATTTTGGCTTTTGAAGGAGGATTTATTGGGTCCAGGTCTAGCTAGGGTTCCCAGATCCAGGATGGGAAATAGATTAGTTTGCCTAGGTAAAGGCTGTGGCAGGGGTGGAGGAGACAGAAAGTTTAAGAAAGAAGTGCAGATATATGTTGGTTGGCTGTTGAGTGGGAAGGAAATAGGGCTGCCAATTCCAAGTTGGGAAATTTCTGGAGATTTGAGGGGTGGAGCCTGTGGAGGGTTGGGTTTGAGGAGGGGAGGGATCTCAGACTCCACCTTCCAAAGCAGCCATTTCTTCCAGGGAAATTAATGTCAACCTCCAGGGAAGGGCTGGAGATCACCTGGAATTACAAGTGATCTCCAGATGAGAGATCAGTTTCCTTGGAGAAAATGGTAGAGTCTATTGGCATACCCTGCTGAGATTACTGGCTTCCCTGGAGAGCTGTCATCACCACTGTGGGGGCAAGGAACCAGATGAGAGGCTGGGAGAGTGATGGGGTAGGGGAGGCAGACAAAAAAGTGATGGGAGAGGGGCAGAAAAAGAAAGTGACAGGCATGGAGGAGAGTGTCAGGAGGGAAAAAGAGTGTGAGAAATAGGGGGAGAAGAGAGGAAGCAAAGGTGGAGGGAATGGTATAGTTGCTCCCACATGTTTCTTGCAAGTTCCCATTTGTATATTATTAATAGTGAAGTTCACCAGATCTGAGGATGCTTAAATCCAGGGACTGGACCCATGAAGGGCCATGAGAGATCTTTTGATGCACCTGAACAGTGACCTAGGTTTGCAGAAAATTCTGGGGTTTTTTAAAAGTGGAGGAGTCAAAAAACAATAAAAGGAGTGTCTGATAAATGATAAAAAGGATGTCTTCCGTGGCCATTGCTAGGCAACCACAACAGCCTTGGTTTCTGTCAGTATAATGCAGGGAAAGGAACAGGGCCTTTTGTCCAAGAATATTTTGGCCTTTGAGGGTGGACAACGTGGCACCATATGATCACTTAGGGCTGGCTGCTTGCTACTGTTCAACAACAGCTGCCCCACAAAAGCCAATGTGTTGTGGTGATTAGAGTTTCAGACTAGGACCTTGAATCCCCATTCTGCCTTGGAATGGCAACCTTGAGGATGTGAGGACTAACAGGAGGAGGAAAATAGGATGAGAGAGAACCCACCACATAACTGGATACAGCCTGATGGCTAGTACCATACAACTGGCCTGTTGTTCTCCTAGATAGAGGCTACCAGGGTGAGGGGAGGAAGGAAAGCTGAAGCCAAGGGCAGATAAAGTTTGGTTGGCTGGTTGATGGTAAGGATAGAAGGCAGCAAAAAAGGGGGGGAGGGCTACGAGGGATTCCAAGGACGACAAAAAGGAAATAGCAGGGGATGGGAACATGAGATGCCCCCCCAAGGCCTGCTTGTCAATATATCAAATAAAGCCTGGTCTCTTGCTTATCAATATATCAGATCTTCAATGTGGCCCTAAGGGGTTCATCTTATCCACAATGCTGCTTAATATCTACAAGAAACTGCTGGAACAGACCACCTAGGAATCTGGAGTAAGGTACCACCAGAACATTGATGATACCTAGATCTGTATCTGCCTGAGTTTGACAGGTCTATGGACAGGTCTATGCCTGCAAAACGTAATGGAGTGCATGAAGAGTAATAAACTGAAGTTTAATCCAGAGATGATTTAGGTTTTGTTGGTCAGTGACAAATCTCAAGGGCTGTGGAATCACCCAGTCTAGGATGGGGTTGCATTTTCCCCTGAAGGTTTATAGGTTTGAGGTACTGCTGGATCCTAGTCTCTGGCTGGAGGGTCTGTGGCACACAGTGCCTTTTATTGTGCCAGCTATAGCATATTTCCCTTACAGTCCAAAGAAGTAGAGACTGAAGCCAACAAAATGGAGACAGAATGATCATGGCAACAACTAGCTGCATTACTATAATCAGGTCTGCTATTTGTCTGCATAGTTGCTGACATAGCTTCTGATCGCTATCAGGTGATACATTGGACTGAAGCTTTAGGTAGAAGGAGGGAGTGAAATTTTCCAATGCTTTATTTTTCCATGGGAAGTTCCCCATTTGTAAACATTCCTTGTTTCATAAAGTTAGTATCACTGAATGGTCACCAGTGTCAACACTATATTAGGTGACCTTGTTAGTTTCAAAGTTGTAATTAATACTTTTCAGGTGATAATACTTAGGAACTATGTGAGACAGTACATGTATTTTTACTGATTTGTAAATAGCTAGGGGAGGATAAAAACCACAAATTCATATAATAATAAAAATAAAATAATGTCAATAAGTTACAAATTCACCCAATTTATTGCTCAGTTCAAATAAAAAAATTATCTTTTATATTTATTTATGAATTTATATCCCACCTTTCTGTCCTTATGTGAAAGGGATATGGTAATAATCAATCCGATATGGAACTTATGAACAAGCAATGTTCTATCAAGTGACTGAAACTGAGGTGCCCCAGTGGCATTCATGGAAGTGAGTTAATTTTGTTGCTAGAGATGAAAGAACAACCATGTTCATAGCACATAAAACACACTTATTTGGGTGAGCTAAAGATAGTGCATCAATCATGCCTTTATTTCCCTCCCCCCCATTTAAATTTAAACAGTGTAAGGGAAGTAGGTACTGTACTGTCTTTCATTTTAAAAAGTATTATTCCAAGAAATATTGTTTCCACAGCAGCTTTGAATTTGTTTGAATATGACATTTAAACCACACTTGATTATTTTTTCTAAACCAAATAACTGTTGCAAAGGGACATTTTATAATTAGAATGGGACACTTGAAATTTTGTTTTAAAAAAAATGCTAGATCTGATACTGTTTTACCTAAGGCATTTGAATGTTTTCTATAAATCTTTCCAATTTATATTTCTCTGGAAAACTCATATTACTGGCTTTAAGTTACATAGATTTTCTTTCATCTTCTTTTCATTAAGCAAAGGCTTTCTGCTTTCTACTGAATGACACCATAAATTAGATCACTATTTCTATATATCCCAGTTCTAGAAAGTGCCTCAGTTCAATTTCCAAATGGTTACATACAAGCAGCTTGGGTCTGGATGTTGTGCTGGTCCTTAAGAGGTCAGGGAATCCTCCATGGATTTTTACATCAACATCTCTTTCATGGCATTTTCTTCCCCGAGTTTCTTTATTAGTATTTATTTATTTATATTTCGATTTGTATCCCACCCTTCCCACCGGAGTGGTCTGGATATGAAAGATAGTAGCAGGGAGGTAGGCATACATAAGGAAGGTAGGCGAATGTGACAATATAGAATCTGAGCCAATGGGTTTAGACGTTATGGCAATCTTATTTATTGAGGGAAATTATATGCTGCCTTTCCAGAGACCTCGAGATGGGTATGTGTTCTGCTTAGATTGACAGATGATGATTCTGTCCACAACTGCAAGAAAGATACTTCTCTGTAGAGATCTTGACTTGATTTCTTGATTGTTGACATGTACTTGGCAGCTGTGTTATTCATTCTGAAGAGGACATGAGCATGATGGATCAATAGAAGACAATGATTGACAGGTAGTATGATGTGCTTTTAGTTTCATCCAATTTATGCTGCTGTTCCTGACTCTGCTGTCCTAGAGACCTGAAGAGACATTTCCTAGTCTGTGCTCTGTAGACCTGAAGGCTTGTGCCAATGGTTGCTTGGATTTCCAGATGTGTTTAGAATTTCCTTCTGAAAAGGCTAGAAGTCTTTCTACCACCACAGGCCTTGCCAGAGAGAAGTTGGGACACTGATTTCTCCATAATCTCATATTGCTAAATTGGTATATCCACTGAAGTTTATGGAATCTTGTTCATAGTAATGTTTTGACGCATGTAATCATTGAGCCCTGAAGCTATGTCAGAAACATCGGGTCTGGTTTTCTATAATTTCTGTAAATAAATAAAAAATAAAGAGTAAGATAAGTCTGGAATACAGAGATACTTGAATAACAGGTCTTCTAACAGCCCACACTCTTTCTTAAGCAGAAAATGGACTGAAGGAGAAAGATGCTGTCCACCAATGAAGACATTGTTAAATACGGGACTGCCTCCTGACCTAACAGCAAGATTAAAAAAAAAATTACTATCAAGTCATAGCTGACTCATGGTGACCCCATGGGGTTTTCAAGGAAACAAGAAGTGGTTTGTTATTGGCAGCCTCTGCATAGTAACTCTGGACTTTCTTTGTGGTCTCCTGTCCAAGTACTGACCAAGTGCTGAACTTAAAAAAAAAAAACATTTTGGGGGATATGTGTGTATGTGCACCTGGAAGTCAAGGTGACCTCCGGTAACTGACTTCTACTGGGGGCCTGGAGGATATTCAGGGAAGTGGCTGAATAAAGCCTACCCCTGCCACCTGACTCCTGGTATTCCAAGGTCTCCCATCCAAGTACTTGACAGATCCTGATTGGCTTCCGAGATCTGACAAGATTGGGTTTGCCTGGGCTATCCAAGTCCAGGTGACTGTGCTTAACTTCTGAGATCTGACAAGATTGCACTATCCAGGTCAGGGTGATGCAGGAATCACCTGTACTCAGGCTTTGAATTCAGCAGGAGCTCACAGGAGCACAACTCCTGAACCTTTTTGATGGTTCCCCCTCCTCCCCCTCCCCCTTGTCCATTGAATAGTAGGTGCAGCTGCATAACAATCCCTGGATTGTTATTAGCTCCACCATCTATTTTTCTACAAAATGACCTGTGCCTGTACTAAAATATGCCCACCTATTCTGAGAGCTATTTTATCAGTATATGCTTTGTGATCCAGTAATGAAATCTGCTGATAACAGATTTGGAAAAATAATTCATATTAATAAGAATTGAGAATAACTTTACTGATGGTTGTTAGCAGAAATTAAATTAACTAGTATGTGCAATACTATATAATAAAGGAACTTTTAAAAAACACTAAATCAGTATGAGACTGTCACACTTTTCTTTCCCTGTTGACTGTGAATGTTTCAATTGTAAATAACAAAAATTACTAAATTGTTTTTATCAATAGATCTTTAAACCTTTTCTTCTAAGAAAGCACAGCTCTAGAACTGAAAACCAAATTTCAGTAACACATGGTTGTTTTTTCAGCTATGTTGTTCATATTTAATATATATATATCACCTGAGAACATGAACTGCCAGGTTTCTCCCAAGAGACCCGAACCCACCATAAACTCTCAGGTGGTAAAAGTCTGATTGAGTTGAGTTTAGTTTATATATGAATTGTAGTTTGGCTGGGTATTCCTATAGTTCTCTGGATAAGCTCTTCCGAGGAGGGCAGCACAGCTGTCACTCTGGCATTTGTCAAGTGATATGAGAGTGCCTGTGTGGTCTAGTGGTTAGAGTTAGAGTACTGAACTAGGATCTCACAAACCCAGCTTAAAATCACCATGCTGCCAGGAAGCTCACTGGGTGGTGGAAGGAGCCTATTTGGTTGAGTTCTTAGTGGCAGAAAACGTCAAGTCATCTCTGAAAAGCACATTTCTAAATTCTGGCAAATGTAAGGCCCCTGACATGATCCACATTTAGCCTTCCTTAAATAAAAATAACTCATTTAGACATGAAAGGTGGGGAATAAAATCTACATAAGAGGTACAGCGATGCATAACCAATCAGGGGATCAGCACAAAAATGACAACTGACTGAATTTATGTTGAACTCTGTAAGCTGATACAGCAACTCAAGATGTACTGTTTATTTTGATCTTCCACCAGGAAGCAAACCTGAACAAAATCTGAAAGCTGGCACAACTGCACTAAAGAATTCCAGTGGATTTTCCTGCCGTTGGAAATCTCAAGGTGCTCCTGCGAAGCGATCTCCTCGGACCTGCTCGTGTGCATCACACAATTTAAAGTAAGTATCCTTCTTGCTTGTCACCTGAAAAGCAGCGCATTTGGGCCCTCTCCATCGCAGCTGCCTGAGGCTCCCTTTCTTCTTCGGCGTCCGCTCCCACCCGCCCCTGCAGGAGTGAATGGAGGAGCGCTCGCCGCTTGATTGTTAGGGGCTCCATCACAGAGGGCGCGCTTGCCTGCTCGGAGGAGAGGTGCATGGAGGACGGGCGGTTAGAATGGCTGCCGCGTGAGGCTCCGTGGGGAGGGAACTTTAAGGCTTCCCGGGCTCCTCTCGCTCAAGGTCACTGAGGACGGGCCGAAGCCAGCTCCATGAGGCCCATTCGTTGAAGAGAGGCAGCCATCGCCCTCCGACGCAGCGCTTTTGCTCCGTCCCTCAGAGTAGAAGGAAGAGGTGGCTCCCATCCAGGACCAGCAGTTGTCCTTGAAGGTATTTACCACGCACCTTTTTTGTTGTCGCCCTAGCGCCGGCGCGACCCCTCTCGCTTAAGGTGGGGATAAAGGTAGGACTGAAGGATTGGCAGGGGAAGGCGAAGACGAGGGAGCTGTGGTGGGTTTTGCCGCCGCAGTGCTTTGAGCCCGAGGCCGGAATGGCGACGCGGTCGCGCCGAGCCTGAGCCAGAAGAAGCTGCTGCTTCACCTTCCCTTTCCAAATTTCCGCTGTGGTTTTCCTGTCCGTAGAGCTCTTCTCAAATGCATTCGGGCAGGGGAGGGAGATAAATCCCGGAGTAGCGGTACTGGTATTACAGCAAGGACCAAAAGAGTATGTTATGTGGCATGCTAAACACTTAGCAGAATTCTAGCGCCAGCTGTTATGGACTAGAGCCCACCATCAGATGTAAGGATATGCTTTTGCCCTTATCACATTTTGTTAATCTCTAAAATACAACATTCCTGTTTGGAGACTAGGGCTTATTGTTGCATAAGCGTTTGAGCCACACAGGACTGGAATCTACCAAACTCTCTGGTACATTGATGTTTAAGGTGCTACCAGACTCTTTTTTTTTTTCAGAAAATGAAGATATAGAACAGCCCCCTCCCCCCCCTATGATTTATTGCAGGTTCACTCCCCCCCCCCCCTTAATATGACAGATAATCTTGGTCCTGTTTCATTTTCATAATGCTAACCTGCCTTGAATTGCCAGTCATGAATACACATGTAATTGCCTTATAATGTATCAGACCATCGATCCATCAAAGTCAGTACTGTCGTCTCAGACTGCCAGCAGCTCTTGGGACTCAGGCAGAGTTTGTTCACATCACCTACTGCCTGGCATTTTTAACTGGGGACACCAGGGATTGAATCTGGGACCTTCTGCATGTGGAGCAAATGCTCTGCTATGAACGGACAAAGATGCATAGGAAATAACCTATAATGCCTCTTGTTATGTGTGTGCCTTTCACTTGGACGAGTTGAAATATCTCCTTTGGATACTTGTTTCCCTGATGGAAAAAATGTGGGGTATATGTGTCATAAGATCTACCACTGAGGAGAACGATGTGCTTATTCAGTATAGGCTATACAGCCAGTGTAGAACAATGTCACACACAAGTCCATGTGCAACCAAAAAGGGAAGAAAAACACAATCCTACACAAAAAAGGTAACCAAAAAGGTTGGGACAAAGAAAAAGAAACTAAAATATAGCTATGTACATAGTGCTAATGTACAAAATATCATATATAATGTATAAATTCAAAAGTGTTCAAATATTTAAAACCTCAAGCCTATGGTTCTGCATATGAGTACCTAATCCTAATATAAAGACAAATGTCCAGTCATATCAATACAGGTTAAAAGGTACAAAATATATCCATATTCAAGAACCAATTCCAAATATGTTTCAGCTAACAGTCTTCTTCAGTGGTAAAATTCAAACTGAGCACTCCATAAATTAAAAAAACAACACAAAGCTCATACACAGAATGGATCTAAAATGAAAAGGGAGGGGAAGGAGAAAAATAATTATCTGTCTGTTAAGCAACCAAAAAAATTCAAATATTTTGAAATATACAAACTGGGATAACTACCTCACACTGAGATGTTCATCTATGGAGTAAGTGTTGATAAATATTCTTGAGATGCAACATGAGCAACTCATCAAGTTGTATAATATTTCATATGCCCCTGGATCTAAAATATACATAAACCATAAGACTAAACAGCTGAAAATTTAAAAGTCTCTAAATTTTAGAAAAAAGGTATGTGGCTAATTGAAGAAAAAACCTAAATGGTGCAATATTTACCTACTTAGGCCCCATCTGCAGTGCTCGAAGTGCCAATGCAGTGCTAAGATACAAATAGAAAAGGATCGACACTATGGTAGTCCACCACCCTGAATATGTGGAAAAGGTGGGGGTGGGGAAAATGTGATTCCACAGAAGAGAGGGAAATTATGATCCAGAGATAATCAGCAGCACCTAGGAGTGGAAAATTGTATCAGCCTACTTGCAGTCCTCAATCTATTTTTAAATATATATTTTTAAATAAATCTAAAAAGCAACCAAATCCATCAGACACAGCCAATCAATTTTTCATTCAGACCTCTTGGCACCAGAGTATCCAACATGAAGATCCAGAAGGATTCCCTTTTCTTCAAAAGTCAAATTTGTTGTGAAGAGTGCATTTGCTGCTTTTCTATGACCCAGAACTTGTCCTTATCTGTATGTCCTATCACAGTGTGAGATACTATTAAATTATATATGATCTTTTGTACATTAGCACTATGTGCATAGCATAGCTATTTTAGTTTTTCTTTGTTTCAACCTTTTTGGTTAGCTCACCCACACACAAGTCCATGCAACATGTTTCCAGAGTCTGTGGAAATTAAATTAAAGTTAAATCTAACTTAGTTCTGAACCTGTCACTATAGGAAGCTTCATTTCAGTGTGACCTTAGTGTATAGCTTTCTCTATCAAGCAAGTTACCTGCCAACTGGACTTAGATTGTTATATATTGCAGCTTTTACTCGTGCATGCAGTAAATTTTGAAATGCTTATAATGTTAATTCATTGGGAAGGACATAAATGCAAACATACTCAAATTATCTTTGGAAACAGGCAGTAGAAAGACATATTTCAACGGTTATTTGGGAGGGACATTTTCCTTGGCAATGGTGTGCTCATTAAAAAAACCCCTTTGTTTATTTAATGTAAAGCAACTATATCTTTTTATTACCAGAGTTACTAGGAGTGGTTTCAGGCATTAAAGAAGCAGTGCTGTTCACCACATATTTTCTTGTAAAAATTTTCTTGACTTGAGCAGGGCTACTTGCTAAGGCTGGATTTGTAATTTCAGCTACAGTCTCCATGTTTCTTCTGTGTGATATGGATATTACCCTATATGCAAGAGTTTCTTATGTATGTGCCCAGCAGAGCTTCAAATAACATCTAAAGCTGCTTTGTCTAGGCTTTAATGATGTAAAATTACGTTAATTTTGTTGAATGTTTAGATGCTGTGCTGAACAGGAGTCTAGTAGCACCTTAAAAGACTAACAAAATTCATTCCAGCATAAGATAAAGTGAAAGTTTATGGTGGAATAATTTTGCTGTAATATATTTACACTGCTTCTAGGATGTGTCCTACTTCTTTTGTAGGTGGAGTCTGAATTACTCATTCATGTGTGCCACTTTTATTGGCTGTTTGTAGAAGAGGTTTTCTCCCCATGGTATGGAATGTCAAAGAAAATCACTTCTGAGTTGTCTGGAACAGTGTTACCTCTAAGCTGAGTTAGTGTGAGGTAGCTCACAGTTTTTTAGCTGCCGCATTTTTGTCTTAGCTCAGGATGGATGGCTCCGCAGCAAACTAATTTATGCAGTAGCCAAATTGCTCACTCACAACTTTAATGCCAGTAGCTCACACAGTAGAATTTTTGCTCACAAGACTTCACAGCTTAGAGGGAGCATTGGTCTGGAGTGGTTGAAAATTTCTTTTCTAAATAGGACATAATTTTAAAGCTCTGTTGTGAAGCTAAAACTATATGAAAAATATCATCCTAACTGAAAACTCCTCTGGCAATAAGCTCTTGCTATTTTTCCAGATTTTCTTTCAAAGTTATGGCTCCAAGTTCCAAAGACCTGTGTCTTTTCTGTTTTAGTCTGCAGATGCCTAATATTTCATACTGGGATGCTGATCTAGCTGAAATCACTTACGACTAATGCTGCAGACCTATGTATGCTTCTTTTGGAGAAAACTACAAACTAATTTAGACTTATTTCTTCTGAGAAAATATGAGGGAAAAAAACCTGTTGGAGGTAATATAACAATAAAGACCCAACTTCTTGAATGAAACTTAATCTCAAGTAACTTTAGCTGGATTGGTGACTTTTTGGTGTAGATAGTTGTGTCTGTGTTCACACATTGGAAATAGACTTTAGGCATATTGTGCTATACAAATTCTTATTTGATTTGCTGAAAAATCCTATTTGGTTAGTCAGAAGTAAATCCCACTGGGTTTAATAGAATTTACTTTCCAATAAGTATGCAAGAATTACAGCTGCAATATATTTCATGACCTTTCCTGTTATTTTAACTCTACAGTATCCAGTGACATGCTGCTGTATCCACTGAGACATTTTGTGGCCTTCACTGTGATCTCTTACAACTAAGTATAGATTCATGCTGTCTGCAAATGCCAGATCTTCAAATCATACTATCATGCACAATGTTGTTGTTGTTCAGTCGCACAGTCGAGTCCGACTCTTTGCGACCCCATGGAAAAAGTCACACCAGGCCCTCCTGTCTTCCACCATCCTCCGAAGTCTTCTCAAATTTGTGTTTGTTACATCAGTAACGCTGTCTAGCCATCTCATCTTTTGCTGTCCCCTTCTTCTTTTGCCTTCAGTCTTTCCTAGCATCAGGATCTTCTCCAGGGAGTGCTCCCTTCTCATTTGGTGGCCAAAGCATTTGAGCTTCAGCATCTGACCTTCCAGGGAACAGTCTGGGTTGATTTCCCTTAGGACTGACTGATTTGATCTTCTTGTAGTCCAAGGGACTCTCAAGAGTCTTCTCCAGCACCACATCTCAAAAGCATCTATTCTTCTGTGCTCGGCCTTCCTTATGGTCCAGCTCTCACAGCCATACATTACTACTGGGAATACTATCGCTTTGACTATATGGACTTTTGTTGGAGTTTCAAGCCTACTTTTGTGCTCTCCTCCTTCACCCTCAACAAGATGTTCTTTAGGTCCTCCTCACTTTCTGCCATTAGAGTAGTGTCATCTGCATATCTGAGGTTGTTGATGTTTTTCCCAGCAATCGTAAATCCGGCTTGTGTTTCATCCAGGCCAGTATTCCGCATGATGTACTCTGGATATAAATTAAATAAGCAGGGTGACAATATACATCCTTGTCGAACTTCTTTTCTTATTCTAAACCAATCAGTTGTTCCATATCCCGTTTTGACAGTTGCTTCTTGACCCTTATACAGGTTTCTCAGGAGACATGTGAGGTGGTCTGGTATTCCTATTTCTTTAAGGACTTGCCGCAGTTTGTTGTGATCCACACAATCAAAGGCTTTAGCATAGTCAATGAAGCAGAAATAGACGTTTTTCTGTTACTCCTGTGCTTTCTCCATAATCCAATGTTGGCAATTTGATCTCTAGTGCCTCTACCTCTCCGAAACCCAGCTTGAACTTCTGGTAGTTCCCAATCTACATACTGCTGAAGTCTAGCTTGTAGGATCTTTAACATGACCTTACTGGCATGTGAAATGAGTGCAATGGTGCGATAGTTTGAACATTCCTTGGCATTACCCTTCTTTGGGATTGGAATATAAACCGATCTTTTCCAATCCTGTGGCCACTGTTGTGTTTTTCAAATTTGTTGACATAATGTGTGCATCACTTTAACAGCATCATCCTTTAGGGCTTTGAATAGCTCAACTGGGATACCATCATCTCCGCTCACTTTGTTGTTAGTAATGCTTTCTAAAGTCCATTTGACTTCACTCTCTGGGATGTCTGGCTCAAGGTCATCGATTTCACTGTCATGGTTGTCTGGGACATTGAGATCCTTCTTGTCATAATTCTTCTGTGTATTCTTGCCACCTCTTCCTGATCTCTTCTGCTTCTGTTAGGTCCCTACCATTTTTGTCCTTTATCATGGCCATCTTTGCACGAAACGTTCCCTTGATTTCTCTGATTTTCTTAAAGAGATCTCTTGTCCTTCCCATTCTATTATTTTCCTCTATTGCTTTGCATTGTTCCTTCAGGAAGGCCTCTTTATTTCTCCTTGCTGTTCTCTGGAAATCTGCCTTCAGTTGGGTGAATCTTTCCTTTTCAACTTTGCCTTTCGTTTTTCTTCTTTCCTCAGCTATTTGTAAAGCCTCATCAGACAGCCACTTTGCATTCTTGCATTTCTTTTTCTTTTGGGATGGTGCTGATTGCTGCCTTCTGTACAATGTCACGAACCTCCATCCATAGTTCTTCAGGCACTCTGTCTATCAACTCTAGTTCCTTAAACCTATTCTTCACCTCCACTGTATATTCATAAGGGATGTGATCAAGGTCAAACCTGAATGGCCTAATGACTTCCCCAGTTTTCTTCAGTTTAAGTCTGAATTTTGCAATGAGTAGCTCATGATCTGAGCCGCAGTCAGCTCCAGGTCTTGTTTTTGCTGACTGTAAGGAGCTTCTCCATCTTTGACTGCAGAATATATAATCAGTCTGATTTCTGTGTTGCCCATCAGGTGATGTCCATGTGTAGAGTCACCTTTTAGGTTGTTGGGAGAGGGTGTTCGCTGTGACCAGCTTGTTCTCTTGACAAAACTGTATTAGCCTTTGCTCGGCTTCATTTTGTTCTCCAAGGCCAAACTTGTTAGTTGTTCTGATCACCTTTTGACTTCCTACTTTGGCATTCCAGTCCCCTATGATGAGGAGGACATCTTTTTTTGGTGTTAATTCTAGAAGGCATTGTAGATCTTCATAGAACTGGTCCACTTCAGCCTCTTCTGCATCAGTGGTTGGGGCATAGACTTGTATTACTGAGATACTGAATGGTTTGCCTTGGATACAGACCGAGATCATTCTGTCATTTTTGAGACTGTATCCTATTACTGCCTTCCTCTCTCTCTTGTTAATTATAAAGGTCACACCATTTCGTCTACGGGACTCTTGGCCACAATAATAGATGTAGTGATCCTCTGAGTTAAATTCACCCATTCCCGTCCATTTTAGTTCACTGATTCCCAATATGTCGATATTCAGTCTTGCTATCTCTTGTTTGATCACATCTAGCTTACCTTGATTCATAGATCTTACATTCCACGTTCCGATGCAGTACTGTTCTTTGCAGCATCGGACTGTTCTTTCACCATCAGACACATCCATAGCTGAGCGTCCTTTCGGCTTTGACCCAGCCACTTCACTCTTTCTGTGGTTACTTGAACGCTCTTCCCCAGTAGCATATTGGGCACCTTCTGACTTGAGGGGCTCATCTTCCAGCGCCATATCATGCACAATACACATCCCAATGTAGTTGTACTGTAAATTTAAGGATTTGTTTGCTGGTGGCAAAGCTTGATTAAAAGCCAAACCAAGAATCTTCTGAATGTGTTTTGATAGAACTTGAACCAAATATATTATAGTTGTGCAATGCTTTGACTATTAAAGTTCTTAATGGATTAAAGTAGCTAAATTTTGCAGGATAGCATTTGCGTTGTTCATTAAGAGAGCCACAACATAGTGTTCTTCTTTTGTACTATTCAGAGAATTAAGAAAATATGTCTCACTTCTGTTATATATGTGTGTGTCTGTTTAATTACATTGCAGTAATAGTGATGAAGAAAAGGTGCTCATGATTAAAAAGTAATAAGTTTCCTCTTTTTCTTTTATTAAACTTTGAAAAGCAGATTTTAAATAATTTCAAATTATTTCCAGTTGTCCTGGTTTTATTAATTTCTATCGCTTTTAAAGATATAAACATTTATTTAATGCATTCTGTTTCCAGCTTTGAACTGTAAATTATCAACATACTGTGTGAAAGAAGTTGAAAGATACATGGTACAATCTCTACATTATATTTTTCTTGCCATAGAATAAGGGATTTATAATCCTGGCGAATTGTTACTGATGAGATGGAAGTATCAGATTTTGGATCTGGGTTAACTGTTGTGCTAATTAATCTACAGAATCAACTATAGTGTTTGGTTGTTGTCAAGTCTCTTTATAGTAGATTAAAAAATGTATTCTACTTAGAATACAGTCCTCCTGAAGTAGAAGAGGCAGGACTATTATAACTTGGTTAGCTCCAAGAAGCAATAGAAAAAATAATCACAAGAAGCAAATCAATAACCTTAACTAGCAGCAGTCTACAAATGCTTGGGCCACAGTTTGTGCAGTGTAAAAATAGATAGATTCTATAACAGCTCTCATGCTGCTTGTATAAAATGTTTTATTAACACAAGTTTGATTTCCTAATATAGTGGTTGTGTCTTGAGAGTGGCTCTTCTGAGCTACATTCTGCAATGTGGCACTCACCCCATATTTCAGGAAAGTGGGCAAGGCCATTGCCTATTTGGCCTTGTGTTTAGCAGGTGGTTTGCACCTTGAAACAGCTGCAGCTGGGAGGACTGGAGTAAGCTGTGTGTCTCCCTGAAGTGTGGGTCTTGTGCCATGGATAGAAATAAAGGGCCCATCCTCTCTAGCAACTCCCCATTGTTCTCCACAGCCTCAGTACTCTCATACCAGCACTTAGCTGCCGCGAAGAGAGCAAAATGGCTACACAGAAGAGTGTAAAACCAGCACCATGACAACTAATGCTGGCCACAGTATATCTGTGCGTGGGGATGGGATGATTTTACAATTTTTTCCTCCAAAACCAGCTGGCTATGTTCCAGATACCTTGGCAATAACCCAATCCGTTGTGTGCCCTGTTGTGGTATAAGAGGAGGTCAACAGAGAAGCCCTTTCTCTCATTCCAAAGACTAGCTAAGGTTCAACAGTGATGGGGAGAGACAACCCTAGATGCACAAATCTACTCTGGTAATTTCAAAGGTAATTTCAAATAATTATTTAATATTAATAATTATATCTAGTACTATTTTATGTGTGTGGTACACAGGGCATAAATATGTGTCTCTTTTGGTTGATGATAATTGTGAATGTAGCTCTTTGGGAGACACAGAGTAAGCAACACAGTTGTAATATGGACTCTCCTGTGATAAGTAAAACAGCCCAGGAGCAGGAGACACATTCCATATGAAGAAGACACTTTTTGATCCAGCCAAATATAGAGAAGTGGAATTTTTGGACATTTTGGAGCCACAGAGAGATTTTTTTTTCCCAGGAATGGTGGATTGGAACAAATGGAAATTCATGGCAATTGAAATGTATGTAATTCTGGCTCTCCTTTTCTTATCAAATGTGAATTTATTCCACTGTTTTAATAACATACGATGCATCATTTATAACTCAGCATATGGAAATTTACTGTTTGGCATATTTATAAAATAAAATATAAAAGTGTAAATGTCTCTGTTTTACATAAACAAAATTGAGAATATATCCAGTACTGCTGAGGGAGAGATGCAAACTGCTGTATTCTGTGCTACCTTAGTCATCAGAGAAGTAGGAATAATTACCACTTGAAAAAAGGCAAACACAAGTGTTATTATTTGAACAGAAACCATGTCCTACAGTCTCAATAGGACTAGCAGAATATTTGAATATCAAGTTAAATTCAATAATGAATTATACACTCTTCCCAATAGTGTATCATGATACAAATTGGTGGTGGTGGTGATGGAAAATTCCATCGAGTCACTTGGCAACCCTGTAGGGTTTTTGAGGCAAGAGACATTCAAAAGTGATTTGCCATTGCCTGCCTCTGCACAGCAATCCTGGACTTCCTTCATGGTCTACTATCCAAGTATGAACCAGGGCCACCCTTGTTTTGCTTCCAAGATCTGGTGAGATTGGGCTAGCCTGGGCTATCCAGGTCAGGGCATTATAAAAATTGTAGCAAATTAATTTTGAACAAAATTTGTTATATATAAACATCCTTGAAAGTATGTTGCTTAACTCTGCACTACATAGGAATTATTATCTAATGCTGTAGATTGAGCATAAAACTATTCATATGATATTACACATATTATGGGAGTAATATTTAAAACAAACAAACATTTAAACCGCCCTGACCTGGATATTCCAGGCAAGCCTGTTCTCATCTGATTTCAGAAGCTGAGCAGGGCTGACTATGGCAAGTACTTGGGTGGGAAACCTCCTTGGAATACCAGCAGTTTGGAGGTGAGGGCAGGCTTTCTCTGAATATCCTCCATGCTCCCAGTAGGGGTCAGTCCCCAGAGGTCACCATGACTTCCAGGAGTGTGCGCGTACACACACACACAAACACACACACACAAAACCCCCAAACATTTCAATCATTCTAAAAACAGAAATTGTTTAACTGGGTTTTTCTGGGGTTTTTGCAATGCTTACCCAGACTTCCAGCTTTTCTGTTGGGAAAACTGGAGAAATATCCTTTGGGAAAAACTAAGAGGTGTTGTGTGTGTTTTTCCATGGACCTTCACATCGGTCACCTTACATTCCCAGTGGCAGGACATATTGAAAGGCTGGTAGTCTGGTCAAGTGTGAAACAAGATATATTCTAAGTTGCAAAAGATTTTTATAGAGGCTAGATAAGAGGATGAGTGATTCTAAATATGTGCCAATGTGAATTGTTATTTACAAAATTTGTAGCCTGTCTTTCTGCCCTTTACAAGGGCTACCAAGAGAGCTAACAATTTAAAACACACATGGTAAAATTGCATTTTAAAAACATTCAAATCAACTAGCCCAACATGTAGAATTAAAACAATTAAAATCAGTTTAAATACATACAAAGACATAAAAATAGCAATTAAAATATTGGTTAAGAAGGAGGGCTCACTGAAGGAATACCAATCAAACAAAAAAAATCTTCACCTGTTGGTAGAAGGCATCAACAAAAAAAGACAAATGAATCTCCCTGGGGAGAGAGTTCCAGCGCTTTGGTGCCATAACCAAGAAAGCCATTTCTTGGGTTGCCACCTATCTAATTTCAGAAGGCAGGGACACCTGAAGCAGGGCCTCCAAAGATGACTGTGGTGGTTGGAAAAAAATTGACAAAGGAGCAAGTGTGGTTAAATAGTCATAGATGAGTGAAACTCCAGAAATGTGATTTAGCACCTAATGTGGCACTCAAATCTATCAATACATGTCTTATGGATCTAATTCCAAATGAGACTGCACTGGTTTTTGTTTGTGATTAATAAGTGGATTGTTGTTACGCAGGGAGTTGTCTGCTGCAATTCAGGATCACACCTATAGAAAATGGTCAAGCTTTGCACAATGTGAATATAAACAGCATTCTTTCTTGTGTGGTTATAATATCTGTACCTGTCATGTGAGCAGGCAAACAATCCATGCCAGCTGGGCCCAGGTGCTTTATGACCTGCAAGCTCTCTACATTGGGCAACCCTAGGCAAAAGATTAAATGGACACAAATTGAACACTTAAATCACAATATCCAGAAAGCTGGGGGAGGGTTTTTTTAATCTTTCAGGTTGCTGATCTAAAGATAACAATAGAGATCTTTTATTGGTTACTATACTGGCAGTTTGGTGTAGTGGACTCTTATCTGGGAGAACCGGGTTTGATTCCCTACTCCTCCACTTGCAGCTGACCTTGGGTCAGGCATAGCTCTCCTAGGAGTTGTTCTTTAAAGGGCAGCTGCTGCAAGAGCTCTCCCAGCCCCACCCACCTCACAGGGTGTCTCTTGTGGAGGGGGGAGGGTAAAGGAGATTGTGACTGCTCTGAGACTCTGAGATTCAGAGTATAGGGCGGGATATAAATCCAATATCATCATCATCTCTTTGTTACATCTACCCACTGCCACCTTTCTGTTGCTTGCAACTTTGAGTAGAAATAGATCTCCTATGGATGTAGACTCCAGGCATCTCATGATATGAGCTCTGATTCAAGAAAGGTTATGCTAGAATAAGTCTTTAAAGTGCTACTGGACTTTTGTTTTATAACTTCTGCAGATATTAATCTTTCTTTAAAATCCATTCATGAGAGGAGATGAATGGGGCATAACAGCAGAACTTCTTTACAAACTGAAGGGTTTACAGTTTTCACACATCAGGTTATGGACTTTGCATTTCCCTCTTTTGCATTTCCCCCTTCCTATATGCAGTGGTTTCTCTTCCTGCTTATTGTTCTGTTTGTTAATTTGTATCCCAGGATGGTCAGGGTAAAGGTAAAGGTAGTCCCCTGTGCAAGCACCAGTCATTTCCGACTCTGGGGTGACGTCGCATCACGACATTTGCACGGCAGACTTTTTATGGAGTGGTTTGCCATTGCCTTCCCCAGTTATCTACACTTCCCCCCCAGCAAGCTGAATACTCATTTTACCAACCTCGGAAGGATGGAAAGCTGAGTCGAGCAGGCTACCTGAAACCAGCTTCTGCTGGGATCGAACTCGGGTCGTGAGCAGAGAGCTTGGACTGCAGCTTTACCACTCTGCACCATGGGGCTAGTATATGGTCAGGGTAGCATACATGAAACTATGTGATTTTGTAAAAAATAATGCAGAAATCACTGCATTCAGGAACACTTTTAAGCAACACCAAAATCACATGAACAAACCTGTTCAGTTTTTTGATTAAAGACTAACTTCAGCTATCTGCAAGATATAAATTCAGGCTCGCATTAACTAGTGTTAGCTGTTGCTCAACAAACCAGGGTTCTAAACCACAGTCTAATCCAGACTTGGAGAGCAATCTTAAACAGGTCTACTTCAAATACTACTGCTTTATTCTGTGGGGCTTACTCCTGGGAAAGTGTTCTTAGGATGGCACTGTAAGAATCCTCTTTCACAGGAGGAACACTAACTCCATTTAATCTGAGTTCAATGGCACCTTTAAACTCAAAAGTTTTATTCAAGGTATAAGACCACTCACACCTCTCCTATACCTGCATTACATCAATGATATTTTTATTGTTTAAACACATGGTAAAGAAGCCCTTTACATATTCCACCAAGCATTCAATAACTTTCACCCCACCATCAACCTGTCAATGAAAAAATCTGTGCAAGAAATACATTCTCTATACACCACTGTACAAATACATTATAGAGGCATAGACAACACCTTATACTGGAAACCTACTGATCAACAAACATGTATCCAGCTACCATGCTAAACCATTGTCTACAGCCAGGCTCTATACTACAACTGCATCTGTTGCAGTGCTACAGACAGAGATTCTTACCTGAGGGGTCTACAACAAATCCTTTTTGGAACTAAAATATCCACCTGCTGAAGTCAAGAAACAAATTAACAAAGCCAGAATGATACCCAGAGAAAACCTATTAGAAGACAGGCCCAAAAGAGACAATAACAGAACACCGCTAGTAGTCAAATACAGCTCTCAATTCAAAACATCTCAATGCATTATCAGACTTATATCCTCTACAGCAGGGGTGGCCAACGGTAGCTCTCCAGATGTTTTTGCCTACAACTCCCATCAGCCCCAGCCATTGGCCATGCTGGCTGGGGCTGATGGGAGTTGTAGGCAAAAAACATCTGGAGAGCTACTGTTGGCCACCCCTGCTCTACTGAATAATGACAGTTCTCTTTCACAAACCCCGGGGGGCAAACCTTTTCTTGCACACAGACAGCCCCTCAGTCTTAACTCCTCACTTGCAATAATAAAGCATCTAACTTGGACTTTTATCTTTGCAATATTGCAGAACTTGCAATAAACTCAGATGCCAGCTTTGCTGCCACATACACCCAAGACAATGCAATGTGGACCTAACAACATCAACTACACCATCTCAGGCTCATTCACTTGCTTGTCTTCTAACATTGTAAATGCCAACAGTGCCCTGTCGTTCTCTACATACGGCAAACAGGTCAAACCCTACATCAAAGGATAAATGGACACAAATCCGACATTAAGAATCACAAGACTGAGAAACTTGTAAGAAAACATTTCAGCCTTTCAGTGGATGACTTCAGAGTAGCTGTTTTATTGCAAAGGAACTTCAGGAACATACTGGAAAGGGAATTTGCTGAATTACATGACGGATGGAGCATAGCAACAGCGTCACTGTTAATTTCTCTCAGCATTCCACAATTAAGAAGGGTACATTTACACATCAGTCTCCAATTTTGATATATTTATTTGCTTTGCTATGTTTCCTTCCAGAATTAAATCCAAAGAAATAGTGACCATATAAACTAAACTTATTATTCCTGTTTGGTCCTTGCAGCTTCATTATGTTGTATGCTAATTTACTACTCACCCTCTACCTGTATGCAGGGCCGGCTCGCCCACTAGGCAAACTAGGTGGCTGCCTGGGGCGCTGGGAAGTAGAGAGTGCCGAATTGGGCTCCTCCCCTCCCGGTGCCCATGGCAAACGGCTAGTTTGCCTCCCGCCACTGCTGCCCACCTTCCCTTAGTGGGGTTGCCAGGCAGCACCGCCGCCACCCTCCCCGCAGCCGCACCGCACAGAGGTTGATCCTTACTCACTTTGATTGGCAGGTGTGGCTTCTACTTCTTTGAACAGCCCAGGATGCAAGAGGAAACTTCGCTCCCCCTCACTTCTGGTTTTGGGAAGGAGGAGGAGCGAAGTCTCCTCTTGGGTTGTTGGCTGCTCAAAGAAGTAGAAGCCATGCCAGCCGATCAAAGTGAGTAAGGATCAGCCTCTGTGCAGTGTGGCGGCGACGGAGCACCGATCACCGCCGCTGATCCCTGATCGCCAGCTCTTCTCTCCGCCTCCTTCCTCTCCCTCCCAGCCTCAATCACTGCCACTTTCCCCCACCCTTCCTCCCAGCCCCAATCGCCGGCTCTTCTCTCTGCCTCCTTCCCCTACCTCCCAGCCCCAATTGCCACCACTTCCCCCCCTTCCTCTCAGCCCCGATTGTTGGCTCTTCTCCTTGCCCTCCCTCCCAGGGAGAGTGGGGGAGGCGGCAGAGGGGGGGGTGACTGGCGGCAAGGCTGCCTGGGGCGCTGCAGGCCTTCAGGCCAGCCCTATATGTATGGTAACTTCCATTTCAATGTACCTGAAGAAATGTGTGTGCTCACAAAAGCTTATACCTTAAATAAAGCTTTGTTGTTCTTAAAAGTACCACTGAACTTTTGTTCTGTTGCTTCAGACCAAAAAGTTACCTCCTGAATATCTCCATGTAATCTGTGCACAACGTGAGTAACCAGAGTTAATCTGTACCCAGAATTCTCTGCACATGGAGGGAGGAGTAAGGCATGAAAGCAAACTCAGCAGTAAACCAGATTCATGCATATGTCAGATTAATGTTGGTTAAAAAGTTGGTTAATGTTGGTTAAAAATCTGAATGCAGTCAGAGTGATTGGCACAATGTCTCCCATGGAACCACATAGCTGAGAGAGGGCAAACTCATGTTTTCACAGGCAAAATGCCATATTCTAGCTATAATGTCTTGCTGTTCATAGGTTAGCCCGTTGCTTTGCATCTTATTTTCAGAGTTTAGTTGTAACATTCTACTGAATTAAATTTCCTGTTCTTATTATAGTTTCATTGCCCTGCCAGCATGGGAGCTTTGAATACAAAAGCAGGTTTCTACGTTTGCAGAGAATGCAGGTATGAATTTATTTCCTATGGCACAAAGATGCTTTTTTGCATCTCATTAAAGTAGCATATTTTAAACAGTAGTCATTTTAAAAGGGGGAAACATCACTGAAACCCATGATGATTTATTACCAAACTGGTAGCACTCCTATCTTAAGAACATAAGAGAAGCCATGTTGGATCAGGCCAGTGGCCCATCCAATCCAACACTCTGTCATACAGTGGCCAAAAAAACAGGTGCCATCAGGAGGCCCACCAGTGGAGCCAGGACACTAGAAGCCCTCCCACTGTTGCTGTCCCCCAAACACCAAGAGCATCACTTGCCCCAGATAGAGTTCCACGTATACCTTGTGTCTTAATAGCCACTGATGGACCTCTGCTCTATATCCAGTTCCCTTCTGAAGTCGTCTATGCTAGTAGATGCCCCCATCTCCTGTCACCTTAAAAACCAAGGCTTATGCTCCATCTGGAATTCTCCATATCTTTTACTTCCCTGTGCATAAGTGGACAAGAGAATGATCCTATTGTACCCAGCAGGTATAAATTGGAGATAGAATCATGTCATATGTTTTCTGTTTATGCCCTCTAATTTAATTACACACATCTTTTTTTTTTAATTCTCAGGCCTGTGGAAATGTCATTCTGATCTCCACTGAAGAGAAACATATTTCTCCTTGACTTGAAGAGGGATTTTTTTTAAAGATGTATCCTGTTCCTGGTTCCATGCATGGAGCAGAGGGAAATAATGGACATCCTAGGAAACTTATTTCTTTCCTTTTTGTTTTTGGCATTTCATTGTTATGCTCTGGATTCCTGCTTTCAATGTTTGTTTTACAGACGTGTCCAAGTGGAGCTTTTGGGGACTGTAAAGCAGCCCTTAAAATCATTGGACCTCTGCTTGCTGTGGTTGGCCTCGTGTGTATCATTCTTGCACAATCAAAGGCTAAAGGCTATCTCCGAGAGGTGCAGTTGCAAGATGATCAGGTGTATGGCTTTGTCTTTTGCCGAGGAAACTGCCAGTTTGCCCAGTTCCTTGTCTTTGGCTTTTTATTTTTAACCAGTGGAATGCTTATTAGTGTCCTGGGCATTTGGATTCCAGGATGTAGCCCTGGGTGGCACTACCAACCATTTAACCAGAGCAGTACATCTGATATCGAATTCCAAGACTGTGGATTTCTCTCTGTTCAAACCATGGGTCCTTTGATTGTGCTTATTGGATTGTGCTTCTTTGTGATAGCTCACATCAAAAAGAAACAAAATTTAACTCTCATCCAAGAGTCTTCTGTACATGAAGAGGAGCACCTGAGCCCTCAATCATTTCAAGTTACAGTAGGTAAGCAGATGATCTAGGCAGCTCTAAGTGGCTGCTCTTTAACTGCAGTGAGAACAGCTTTGGAGGGAATCCCCTGCATGGGAGGGGGGAAGAGAGCATGATGGGAAAGGTGACAACAGCATCTTGGGTTGAGGGAATAGCAAGGAGGAACTCCTGGGCCCAGAAACTCCAAAATCTGGCAGTGGACGTATAAATGGCTGCTGCTTTTGAACTGTCTTCCTGGAGTAATTTCTGGTACAAAAGAACCTTGTTGGCTTTAAGGAACAGTGGAATAAATTTTATGAAGGATGACAGGAATAGCATTAAATATTTCACTCATGTTATCCATTTAATCCAGAGAACAGTATTATTGACCTTCCTTTCAGTGATGTCCCACAATTTATATTTAAATGAATACAAATGTTATTATACACTTTCTATCTCTACACATATGTGTGCTGTATCTAAGGAGCACAGGATTGGTGGGAGGATGTGGGATGGATAGAAAATACACATTTGAAGTCAAAGATCTTTTTCGTGGTTTCTGTGCTTCACACTCATGGGATATAGCGCCTGTGCCGATACCCCGAATCGGTACCTAAAAAGCCCAGGATTTTTTTCACGCTCGGCACCAGTGAGCATGCGCAGGCGTCCCAGTACGTATGCTCACCAGAGCCAGAGCGAGGATCCCACCAGTTCCTTTTTGACCGCTGCGCTGAGAGGATCTCCTTTCGATTGCTCCGGTCGGTACTGTAATCCTTTGGATTTTTCTCATTGTTATATAGCCCATTTGTTGTTTTCTTAGATAGTAGTTAAATAGTTATAGTTAGTTATTGTTGTTTGGAAAAAAAAAGACTGTTGTTGTCGGACTTTGCCCCTTGGGGCTTTATTTTTCCCCCATTCCCTCAGAAATCGTTCTGTGTGGGTTCCAGTGCCTATGGAAAGGCACTGGGGTTTTTTAAAACGTTGCTGCAAGTGTGGTAGCAAAATTGCACCTCCTGACGGTCACTCCCTCTGCTTACTGTGCCTGAGCAAGGGATAGCGAGTTGATTTGTGCCTGCATTGCTTGAGTTTTTCTAAGCAAACCCGCAAAAATTGGGCAGCAAGGCTATCTGCAGCACTTGTGGAATCGGCTCTTTGTCTGCCGAAAATGGCAACGGGCCCGTCGGTATCGATGGGGGAAGCCACCCCAGCCCCGACGGTTATATCAGTCAATCCATCGTCATCGGTGCAGACCGATATGCCAACCGAGCGAGGCCGACCCACGAAACGATCCTCTGAAGGGTTAGTGGTGACTCCGGCCAAGAAACGTCAAGATTCGGGGACCCGATCGTCCCTCCCAAAGAAGTCTAAGTCGAAGGAGAAGCTGAAGAACAGACTTTCCCGCACTCCTTCTCCTTCTCAGGATGCTTTGGTATCGACACAAGCTGCTCCACCCAGGAAGATCCTGGCGTCTCCACGTCCAAGGAGTCCTTCAGTGTTGAGAAGCAGAGGCTCACAGCCGATCCACCTTTCGGGATCTGAGCAGGAGATAGACCTGCCCAGCGCACCCACTCATCGGGATCGCGTTGTCGGAGTGACAGCGGTTCGATATCGGAAATTGAGGCTTCGGTGCCAAATGAACCCCTGGCATCTCTTGCACCGACTATGGGACGGAGAGAGCTTGAACCAGCCGCTATGGTTCAACGTTTCCCGCCACTTCCACCGTGGGATCAGCGTCAGTGGCCCTGCTCCTATGGTTACCCATACCCGCCATACCAGTGGTACTATCCACGTGACTTCCCCGAATGGGATCAGCGGTCGGAAGCCTCTCATCTCTCAAGGGTTTCACATCACTCCAAGCATCGAGCATCGGTGTCAATCCCCCCCGAGAGACGCAAAGAGAGGATGGAGGAAGTGCAGCCGCGATCGTCAGTATCGTTGCGGTCACCCGAGCGAGCATCAACTCCGATACTCTCTGAGCACTCGGTGAGAAGAGACTCCTTGTCCTCAGACTCTGAGGTCGGTACTGATGATCCTGACAGCACAGTGGAACCTTCGCCAGAGTCGCATATTGCTGAGGACCTTCCCATATCTCCATCGGAAGATCTGAAGTCTTATGGGGACCTGGTGAAGCGGATGGCACACTCCCTCTCCCTCGCAGTGGTTCAACCGCAGCCAGTCATCGATGACACGGTCTTCGATATAATGCAGAGAGACACATCAACAGCTGTGGCCCTTCCTGTAACCAAAGTTATCCTGCAGGCGGTGAAGGAGCCCTGGGCAAAACCGGCATCTACACCTATTTCTTCCCGGAGACTGGACCATATGTATCAGGTCCAGGAGACTGGTGCTGAGTTTTTGTTCGCCCACCCCAAGCCCAACTCAGTGGTGGTCTCCTCGTCATCTAAGACGCGCAAGACCGATTCTTCCCCATCTGACAAAGAGGGCAAGAAACTAGACAATGCAGGCAGGAAATTTTATTTAGCTGGGGCATTGGGAGTAAAGGTCTCCAATTATGCTGCATGCATGGCTCGCTACCAATACTCCATTTGGGAGCAGCTCACACCGCTATTGTCTTCCTTGAGCAAGGAGAAGCGATCTTCTTTTAAGAAGCTGCAAAAGGAGGGTTTTGCTGTGGCTAAGCAACAACTGGCCACAGCAAAGCACATGGTGAATGTATCGGCCAAAACCATTACTTCTGCCATCTCCCTGCATTGTCACTTTTGGCTAAGGTCTACAGCTCTTCAGCCTGACACCAGGGACTATGTAGAAGACCTGCATTTCGAAGGTGAAAGTCTTTTCAGTTCAACCACGGACAGTGTCCTCCAAAAGATGGACAAAAGCATAAAGACCTCAAGAAACCTGGGTGTCCCAGCTTCCTCTAGGGCTGGCAAGCCTAAGCAATGGCATAAATCTTGGCCCAAGAGGTCCTACCAGAAATTCTCCTTCGATCAGCCGTGGAGACCTTGCTCTTTGCAACCAGAGAGTAGGTCTCCCTATAGGGGAAATGACAAGAACAGGTTTGCTTCAGCATCTCAATCCACTGGCAAATCTAAGGGTGCCTGCCCACAGAAGCAGGGCCTTTGACTTTTTTGTAGCACGCATTGCCACCCCTCCTTCATCACTTATCCGTCTTCATCAATACCTTCCAGCTTGGGAGTCCATCTCCACAGACAGGTGAGCTCTTTCCATCATAGCAGAAGGATACAAGATAGACTTCATTCAGGTTCCGACTCAGTCAATGATTGTCACCACACCCCCTTCCCCACCTCTGCTGGTGGAGGTGAGCAACCTCTTGCACAAACAAGCCATAGAACCGGTCCCAGTAGAGACCAGAATGGGGTGGTTCTATTCTTGTTATTTCCTGGTTCCCAAACAAGATGGGGGATTAAGACCAATTATGGACCTTCGGAATCTGAACAAGTTTATCGTGTACCAGAAATTCAGAATGTCCACCTTTCAAACAATTCTTCCCCTCATCAACCAAGGGGACTGTATGACAATGTTGGATCTCAAGGATGCCTACTTCCACATCAGCATCCATCCTTCGTACAGGCATTTCCTTCGTTTTGCAATAGGTTCCAACCATTCCCAGTACAAAGCCTTTCCATTCAGCCTGTGCACTGCACCACGGGTGTTCACCAAGATGATGAGTGTTGTAGCCGCACATCTCCGGCTTCAAGGCATAGTCGTCTTTCCATATATCGACGAATGGCTCCTTGTGGCGGAGTCAGAAGAACGTCTATCCAGCCATATTGCAACTACTCTTCGTCTTCTTCGCACCTTAGGTCTGCAGGTCAACATGACAAAGTTTCATCTTACACCTTCACAGACAGTTCAGTTTATAGGGGCCTTGCTGGACACAAGCCTTCACCGCGCTTTTCTGCCTCAGCAGAGAGCGATGGACATTATCAATCTCATCCATCTTTTCCAAAGTTGGAAATGGGGCATGGCACAGCAGCTACAGCGGATGCTGGGGCTGATGGTGGCAACTACAAGTGTGCTGCTGTTTGTTAAATTGAGAATGAGAGGTTTGCAACTGTGGTTTCTCAGACAGATTCGGCCTTTACGGGGACTCACCTCGGAAGAGGTTTACAATTCCACCCTTGATCCTCCGGACCCTGCAATGGTGGAAATCCAGAGACAACATCTGTCAGGGAGCTCCCTTCCATCTACCTGTAACCACAGTTACGATCACCACAGATGTGTCTTTGTGAGGCTGGGGTGCTCACATGGACTCTCTGTGTGTGTGTGGGGGGGGCCCTTGGCCTCCACGATTGACTCATTGCCACATAAACCATCTGGAACTGTTGGCAATTCATTTTGCCCTTCGGTCTTTCCGTCCCATAGGAGCGGGAAAGGCGGTGGCCCTGTTGACGGACAATACTACAGCACTTTGTTACATCAACAGGCAGGGCAGGACAGTCTCTCAATGGCTCTGTGTGCTAGCAATAGAACTGTGGACAGAGTGTCTGGAGCATGGCATCTATGTAAAGACTGCGCACCTTCCAGGGGTGCTCAATCTGCAGGCGGACTCGTTGAGCAGAGGAGCAGCATCTCCACATGAGTGGGAGATGCAGTGGTGCATCCTTCAACCTGTGTTTCAGCTCTGGGGGTATCCTCAGGTGGATGTGTTTGCCACAGCCAGGAATCGGAAGTGTCCTCTGTTCTGTTCCGGGGGGGCATGGACCCAGAGTCATTGGGAGACGGCCTGATGTTCCCGTGGAATGATTGGTTCCTAAATCTGTTTCTGCCTCTGCTGCTGCTGACAAGAGTTGTCAACAAAATTGCAAGAGAAAGGCTGCGCTGCATCCTAGTGACACCATGGTGGCCTCGGCAGAACTGGTCCTCGATCTTGCTTCAACTAGCGAGGGGTTTTTTTATCAGTTTCCGGCAGAACTGGACCTTCTGTCGGCCCAGGACAGTCACATGTTCCATCACAACGTGCCTCACCTGAAACTGACAGCGTGGTTCATAAACCCTGTGAGTTCTCCAGCAGAGTCCAACACGTCTTTCTAAATAGCAGAAAGTTGTCTACCCGTGCTTCCTATGACAGGAAGTGGGGGAAGTTTCTTCAGTTTTTGGCTGACCCTACAGTCTCACCCCAACGAGTGGGTCTATCGGTGATTTTTGATTTTCTGTTATCTTTGGTGGATGCTGGACTTTCCTTCTCTTTTGTTAAAGTTTATTTATCAGCAATATCAGCATACCATGAGTCTGTTGAGGGGCATTCAATTTTTGCGCACCCTCATTCAAAGAGGTTTCTAAAGGGTCTGCTCAGATTGCATCCCCCGTCAAGATCACCTCCACAGTTGTGGGACTTGACTTTAGTATAGGACAGGTTGACTCAGCGTCCCCTCGAGCCAATGGCCACATGTTCTCTACAGCTTCTGTCTTGGAAGACTGCTTTTTTGGTAGCAATCACATTGGCATGCTGTGCATGGGAGCTCATGGCTATGCGTTGTGACTACCCATATCTAGTTTTTCCGGAGTCCGGAGTGTCATTGGCTCCTGATGTTTCTATTCCTCCCAAGGTGATTTCCCAGTTTCACCTTAAGTTGGAAGTTTGGTTATCCACGTTTTATCCCATGCCTTCCTTGGAACGTCAGTGGCATGCTTTGGATGATAAGCGTGCGTTATTGTTTTATTTGAGTCGTTCTAAGAGTTTTCGTCAGGACCAGCATCTTTTTGTTTCTTATGCTGCTCCTAAATTGGGCTCCAGAATTTCATCTCAGCGGCTTTCAAAGTGGCTCACTGAGACTATTAAACTGTGCTACTTGTTGGCAAAGAAGCCATTGCTTGGGCCCATTCGTGGACACTCTACTAGAGCGATGGCGACGTCGGTGGCGTTCCTGAAAGGCGTTTCCTTGACGGATGTGTGCAAGGCTGCCACCTGGTCCTCTCCGCATGCTTTCATGAAGCACTACGCTCTGGATGTGCATGCTCAGCAGAGGACTCATCTGGGAGCTGCGGTGCTGCAAGCTGTTGCTTCTGGTTGACTGTCTTCCTGCCTCCAGATATGCCTTGCTTGCTAATCTCCCATGAATGTGAAGCACAGAGACCATGAAGAAGATAGACAGGTTGCTTACCAGTAACTGTAGATCTTCGAGTGGTCATCTGTGCATTCACACTACCCGCCCTCCTTCCCCACTACTGACAGTCTCTCTATGTTAGGGGCTTCCAGCGGTCAAGAAGGAACCGGCGGGATCCTCGCGCTGGCTCCGGTGAGCATGCGTACTGGGACGCCTGCGCATGCTCACTGGTGCCAAGCGTGAAAAAAATCCTGGGCTTTTTAGGTACTGATTCGGGGGATCGGCGCAAGCGCTGTATCCCATGAGTGTGAATGCACAGATGACCACTTGAAGATCTACAGTTACAGGTAAGCAACCTGTCTTTATCTATACTTGTGTGCTAAACAATTATGTAACTTGTTGGATAGAAAATGACTAATAGAGAAAAAGCTGCCCAATAGTCACTGGCATACCAGCTATACTCTTAAAGAGAGAAATTCAGGATTTGTCAGCTTTGACTCTATCACAGCATGAGGAAGGTAAGCTCACACTAATACTTGGCTAGAAAGTTGTAAAAGGAAATAAAGCCACATTTTGAACGTTTTGAAATTGCATTTTGAACAGATTTTGGAATAACTTGGTGTCTGCAGGGCACTCTCCCTCCTTTTCCTGTGTTATAAAAGTCATAAAGCACATGAAACATGGCTGAACATTAAAGGAAAACTTTTGTTAAGGCAATAAAAAACTCACTTTTTCACAAAGCCTGAAAAAATATTTTGGAAGCTAAAGAAGGAAAATGGGTAATTGGTATGTAACAGAGCAAAAACTGAAGGGTTGACCAATTTCTTTTTGATAACTAGTAAAGTATAAAACAGCTTGCATGCTGCATATTTGCCATGGCACACTGTTAACTGTGAATTTCTGTACTAATGTTTAAACAATGCATGTACAGTAACTGCACAGGAGACTGAAGGAGAAAAAAGGAATGTAGTTGTATCCATTTTCTGTGTTAAAATTGTGTTAATTTTGTCTCATCCCTCCCCATAACAATTCATTTAGGTGGAGAGGTAACTAGTTGCTTAACTACCTAGAAATGTTTACTGCAGAGGTGGTTCTTGTATATCCAAACTGGATGCTGTTTCCCAAATCAGTGTGACGTCTAGTCACTGAGTATGGCACATCCGCAGTATGTTGTGGCCTGGCAGGTGCTTGACAAACCTCTCCTCCATCTTTTTGTAGTCCTAGGCAAATCCAAAAAACAAGAAGTTTATTGAGTCTCTGGTGGCTAATGAATGACATTTGTGTTGTGGGTGACGTGTTGCCTGTTTTCTCCTCAGCAGTACACTGACTAAAGAAGTCATAATTGTATTTTTAGAATCACATGAACAACCAGCAGAGCTTAGTTTGATAAGAAATTTAGTCGTTTCAAAAATGAATATTATTTACAGAAGCATCCTACTTGGTATACAAAGATAACTTCCATAGACTGCAGTAGGCAAAAAAAGGGATGTAATTTCTTAATGGCTGTATTTATTGTCAGCAGTATTCTGCATGCTAATATACATTAACAGACATTATCATTTTTCCCTACCATATATCAGTAGTGATGCTGCAGGGAAAGAGTTCAAATGTGTCATGATGCCTGATACATACAGATATGATGGTTTACAAGTAGAGGGTTTCTTGCATATTGGTCCAGAGCTGGGGTGGCCAAACCTGCTTAACGTAAGAGCCACATAGAATAAATGTCAGATGTTTGAGAGCCACAAGACATGAACACGGCTGGACTTGCTCTGGCCCACCAGCTCCCGAAACACCAACCACACCCCTATCTGATTCACTGTGGAATTATATATTATAACACATACAGAGAGAGAGAGAGAAAATAAGGCAAGAATAAAAGCAGCCTTGAACTGCTGGCAAATCTTATTTATTTCAATTGATTTTTTTGTAATAAACTGAACTATTAGATAACTAGAACTATTTGTTTCTTGAAGTTTTTCTTGAAAGTGATATATTTTGGCAAGCATTCTCTAGCTCCCTCAATTGAAAACAAATGAGAAGGAGACAGAGAAAGAGAGGGAGAGAGGTAGAAAGAAAGAATGAAAGAAGTGGAAAAAGAGAGGGGGAGAGAGAGAATAGATGGGAAGGCAGTAAGGAAGGGGAGAGAAAGAAAAATGGAAAGAAAGCAAATGGAGGGGAGGGAGGGGGAAAGAGACAGAAGAGAGAAAGAGAAACAAAAACTGAATGGGAGGGAGGAGGGAAGAAAGGAAGAGAGAAAGGTGGAAAGAAAGCAAATAGATGGAGGGGAGGGAGAGAAAGGTGGAAAGCTCTCCCTCCCCCCCCCCACCAGCCAGCTTGGCTTGGAGAGGGATTTAAAGAGACAAGCTGGCTGATGGAGCAGCAGGGGCTTTGAGAGCTGCATAAATTGTGTGAAAGAGCTGCATGTGAATCCTGAGCCTCAGTTTGGACACCCCAGAGAGTCACAGAGGAATCCAACTTTAAAGTTGTGTGCTTTCTTCTTTCATAGGTGATACTGTCATGGTGTTCCCACCTCCTCCACCACCTTATTTTGCTGACTGTTCTCTGCAAACAGTAACTCCTAGCCTTGTGACAAGTGACTTGCATTTAGGGGAAAATCCTCCTCCTTACCACAGCACTTTTGTTCACCAGTAAGACTGCTTTTACTTTTCATGTTTGTCCTTCTAAGTGTTTTGTATGAGGGCTATTAGATATTCATCAAGTAACATTCTAAAACTGGGCAGAATCTGAAGATGTCTGACTACAGCAACCCTTCTGAAGCTACAGATTGGTGTCCAATCAGTGCCTAGAAGGGAAACTAGTTAGAATGCTTCTGTGAGCACTGTTGAGTAAAGGTGTGATATAAATGCAGTAGATCAATGATAACCTCTAAAATTCCTAAAGCTCTATCCCCTATTGCACCTTAATTTATTGTAAAAAATGCCTGTCATGCTGATCTGCTGATGGTTGTGCCACAGAGGGGTTATTTTATCCATCTGAACAGAATTCAAGCAATATATATCATAGCACATATCCTTCCTAGACTTATGAAACTCTGATTTTTCCTTGTTGCTCCTCCCCCCATAGTACCTTGTGACCCCCCCCCCCCGAAAGATTTCAGGAAGAGGGGCAATTTCATCACTGTAGCATATTTATCATATGCAAAGAAGCCTTGGCATCTGGCTGTTAAAATAAGGAGATCTGGAACTGGTTTATATCTATGCGGGCTTTAATTCTATTCCCTTAAAATATGCTAATATGTACTCTTGATTATTATGTTGCAGAACACAGAATACTGATCTGTCCGGCTCAGTTACTTGCAGAGAGAATGACCTGCTGCGTACAATATCAGGAAGTGATTCACCTTCAGAAACTTTATCCATTCTCTATCTTGACTCTGAACCATCTCAGAAATACAAGGCAAAAGAAGCAGCTGTAAATAATGAATGTGTTTTGTCGTCTTCTCCCTCACTGTCTTATATGTCTTTGTCTTCTTCTGAGTCTTCCCTTGAACAAATTATGAGCTAAAATTTGTATGCATATCTGTCATCTGGGGCAAAATGTCCAACACCAGAAGGTTCTGTGGAGCTTCACAATCACTCATCTGAGAGAGAGCTGGCAAAAATCTGTAGCTGTATTAGAGGTAGCTTCTCTCCCTTATACTCTGCTTGTCACTGTGCTTGTCATCCATGTATCACCAGGTGTTAGCAGCTCTGAACCAGAGTGAAGGGAGTGGTGATTAAAAATAAGAGGGGGGAAAGACCATGAGAGAACATGATGAAAGGAGCTGGAAGATGGAACATTGACTCAAAGAGAATAGAGAACCACAAAAGCAAGACAGCAATGGGTGCTGCAATAGAAACTTGGCTATGCCAAGAGTTATATTACAGACAAAACTCTCTGACAATTCAAGTCCAATATGTGAAACATCACCCTGGTAAATATTCAAGATGTGGAAGACCAGACAGCCTTACTGTTCCTACAGTTGACAACCCCACATTTTGTGTGTGACCCAAATATCCCAAGCAAAATCATCAACTGAAATCATGCAGTGTTTGGACAACATTCTAGGGCACTCACTGATCACAGAGGAAAAAATTCCATTGGCTTCATATTTATTTTTCTTTAATGGTTGTTGACAAATTTTAAAAACACTGAAAATCTGAGGTGTTGGTTTTATTGGTATTTGGGCAGACCCTCACACTCTTTAACAGTATGAAGTTGTGAATGTGAAAATTAAGTTTATTAAAAAATGTGGTATTAAATCCAAGTGTTGTGGTGTCTGCATTCTCTAGCTGGTGCAACCAGTTGTCATTATAGCAATAAAAGCTTAATATGAGTTGTGGGAGAAGTACAGGAGTCAATAACTACTGCACATCTCTGTTTAGTTAAAAAACATAAACGTGCAACATGATACCATCTCGCTCATTATTTCCCTGCTTACATTCACTGGTTCCTTCTTGTGTGGGCAGGGAATTGTCCACATAATGACATCATTTGGTTCTTTTATCAAAGGTTACCTTTAGAAATTCCCTTGCCCCTTATAACACCAGAATGCAATTTCACAGTGAAATTTATTACCAGTAGGTTCAGGGCAGATAATTGCTTCATACAATACATGATGAATTTCTGGAATTCACTTCAGTGAAATATGGCCATGAAATAGATAGCTTTAAATAGGATAATAAATTCACAGGCCAGATCTATCAATAGTAATTAGTCCTGGCAGCTAAATAAAATCTCTATGATTTGGGACATCCCAGAAGCATCTGACTGGCCATGGCTGAAAAAAGGATATGGGACTTGCCCCGAGTTATCCATATGAGCTACGGAAATGATGGAATATACTGAAACTCTGAGGCCTATTTTTATCTGCGTCTCCAGCAGCCAGATTTCAAGCAGAGTGCAGGACCTGTGCCATATTTTGTGCTGTCTGCACATTAAGCTCCACCAGAGCCAATTAGAATGTGTATCTACAGATACTTTGACTGCTATAGTACCCTCTGAACAGTTAATGTTTAATGAGTTTCCTAGGTATAAATACTGACAAAATTGTTTATTATAGAACAAAATTCTGATTGCTTCCAAGTGGATTTTCCACAGCAGAAAAGAGGCATGTCTAGAAGGGATGATGTCTGCCTGCCATTTCTCTCCCCGCCCCAATCTGCCCCTGATATTCCAGAGAAAATACCTCGTTTTCTGTAAAGTAAAGGGGAAGCTGTGGGACGGCTGCACCCTCATCTGTAAGCAGCCCCTGTCTACTGACAAACGCTGTGGTGTGTAATTCTGAACATTTATGATCGTTACATAAGGAGTAATCCCCATGAAAATCAGTTTTAGTCAGCAGCTAAGAGCTCTAAGTCAGAGCTGATGATGAGAGTTAAAGCTCTAACCCTTGTGACGTAATGATTGATTTCATGGGAATCACACTTAGTGTAAATCATAGTCCAGGGCTTATACCAACCAGACCCATTTATTTTTCACTTGGCCTCTTCTGAGAGAGTGAGCTGTCTTTCTACAGCCTGTTATTTACTCATCTGCGAAGCAGGAATTACCACAGGAGATTGCAAGTGAAGGAGGCTGCTTTTAATGGGCAGCTTGTCCTACAAAGTCTGGGCTCTAATGAATGATTAATTCCTTTGATATGCTAGACTTGAGTTTGTTTGGACATTGACAGGGTTTTCCACGATGTTATCTTTGCAAGCTTTTAAAGTATTTGATGTTTGAAAGAGAACAGTAATGAAGCATAAAGTTATCATATGGAGATGTGCTCTCTGCTCACTTTTTCTTGTACTGCGTTCCTTTTTAGACTTCTTGTTGACTCCCAAGTGTTTTCAGTGGCCCTGGAATAAATAGTTATTTGCTTAATACATTTATATGTTACTTCAGTTTTAAAACTATCCTGACTATTGCCATGACCTGGGTAGCCCAGACAAGCCTGATTTTGTCACATCTCAGAAGCTAAGCAGGGTTGACTGTGGTTAGTACTTGATTGTCCTAGAAATATCAATACAAATTTAATTTACTAGATGAGGCAAGCAATGATATGTAAAAATTTCAAGTGCTGTCAGTTCTCATGCAAATTACTGCACCTTGTGGCTTTTGGAGGAGTCTTTTAAAACGCATGAAAACTTCTACAAGTTTGAAATGCCAAGACCAGATCAAAACTAGTGTCCAGAAAAACGTTGCAGGAGCAGCTCCAAAAAGCATCTCACCAAAACAAATGTAGATGCTTCAGGCAGCAACGATGCAAAACAGTTGTGAGAACATTAGGTAATGTAAAAGGTGAGTTTCCAATGAGGTGATAGTCACAGTCAGTGTAAAAACACCCAAAGACTGCATTGACAGCAATTTAACAAGTTGGCAGACATTTTCTCAGGTTCTGTCCAACACCCTATTCCCCCCCCCCCTTCTTTCGCATACATTCTTTAAGTACAAATGACTCACTAAACCAGTTCTGCCTTTTCTTCTAGGTTCCACATCAGGACTAAAGTTGAAGGAAACAAGAGGGACCCACTGTAGTATGGTTGTTAGAGTGTCAGACAACAATCTGGGAGACCCAGGTTCAAATCCCAACTCTGCTATGGAAGTTTGCTGGGTGATCTTGGTGTAGTCACACAGTCTTTGTTTAGCCTACCTCAGGGTTGTTGTGAGAATAAAACGGGAGAGAAGGAAATGATTTAAACTGCTTTGGGTCCTCATTGAGGAGAAAAGTGAGATATGCTATTTTATTATTACCATCTTTATCCCATTCTTGGGCCGATAGTTGTTTTAATCTGTAGGATGTGCCTTTGTCGCCTATGATGTATTTTATTTTATTGCCTCTTGATATACCGGTTTTATTGTATTGTTTTTGGTTTTAATCTGTAGGTTTTTAATTGTTATTTAAATTATGTTGTGATCTGCCCTGAGCCCATCTATGGGAAAGGGCAGAATATAAGCCTGCAAAAACAGAAAGAAAGAAAGAAAGAAAGAAAGAAAGAAAGAAAGAAAGAAAGAAAAAGAAAGAAAGAAAGAAAGAAAGAAAGAAAGAAAGAAAGAAAGAAAGAAAGAAAGAAAGAAAGAAAGAAAGAAAGAACAAGACTGTGCATTCCTAGTATAAATGCATAGCCAGCATTCTGTTTGCCGCATTCAGGTATTTCCATCTCCAGTTACAGCAACTGATCTCAAGACCCAGCATGGCGTTAGGGTTACCTTGTCCAAACTATGATCTGGGAGACCCAGGTTCAACCCCCCATCCCCCTGAGCTATGAAGCTTGGGCCAGTCATTCCCTCTCAGAGGCTAAGCTACTACACATCATTATTGTGCCGTGTAAAATACTGAGGACAAAATAGAAAACCAGATAGCACTGTGTGTCATCTTGAGCCTCTTGAAGGAAGGAAGATTTTTTTTAAGTAATAATTAAAATCTCAGGGACCCTGGGATTAGATAATGCATGCTATTCTTGATTTCAGATAAGGCTGCAGTCCACTAGATCCAGTCTGTAACTTATCAACCACAGGAAGTCCAGCAGCCCAGAAAAGATACTTTCTGACACGGTGGCAGAATTGAACTATAGCCCTGAATAGAGGCTCTTCATGGTTCGTTTCTCAGAACTTTATTCTAGGCCAAGTTTCACATGATTTATCTATTAACTCTACATGCACAACGTTTTTATATAACTCATGTGGACCTCTGACTTGACACGTACTAACCTCTTTTTCATCTGGGGCTTTCTAGTCCTGGTCTGCTTTAATGGAGAGGAATAGCAATCCCATTGAAGACTACTCCATCAATATCTTCTCCATTGCTATGCATCAGCCAGACAACTCTGAAGCCCAGGTGTCTGATGACAACAAGACTGGTGCCACTTTGCTCTTCTCTGGTGTCTTTTTGGGGCTAGTAGGAATTACTTTCAGTGTAATGGGATGGGCAAAATATGAAGGAGTCTCTCATTTTGAATGGACTCAGTTGCTAGGACTGATTCTGCTTTCAGTTGGTGTGACTTTCTTGCTTATTGCAATGTGCAATTTTAAAATGCTCACCTGTAAGCCTTGCAGTGAAAGAGAGGAAGGCACATCAGGCGTGGACCAGACTTGTGGACAGTCATTTGTTTTCACTGGAATTAGCCAGCCAATAACTTTCCATGGGGCAACAGTGGTACAATATATCCCTTCTTACCCAGCCCAGGAAAGTTTGGGTATAAATTCTGCAAATTTCCACCAAGTTTGCAGCAATCATGGACATCCTCTGTCTTCTGGATCAATCATTCCTGATCCCAACCCTCCCCAGTATTATAATGCCTACCCATTGGATAACCTTGCATTTTCTGCAGATGAGGATCACTCTGCTTGTCTTGCAGTGGACACCAGAAGTGAACGGTAAGAAACTCATGATTCTTGCTTAGACAGAATTACTGATTTTAAATGAGATCATTGCCTAAAGACTGCAGTGGCCCCAGCTGGTTCACAGGAAACTTGTTCCAATTAATTAATGAACAGATAACACATTTTAGATTTTCAAAATGTTATTATATTTCTCAACTCACTACCATCTTCCCCATTAATTTTGCAACTTTATTATCCCTGGTCTGAAATAACACTAGTTTTGTCAATAGTGGATCAGGAATGGATTTAAATAGATACTTCCCTTGTATTCAGGGGTCATTTTGTAGAAAAAATAGGTGGTGGAGCTCTTCCAGGGATTGTTATGCAGCTGCATCTACTATTCAATGGACAAGGAGGTGGAACTCTCAGGAGGAGGAGGAAGAACTCTCAGAAGGCGGAGGTGGAACTCTCAGGAAGGTTCAGGAGCTGTGCTCCTGTGAGCTCCCACTGAATTCGAGGCCTGCTTGTATTAGAGCCAGAAGTTTGAATGAGTGCTGTGTAGTAGGAAGAGGATCCAATTAGGTTTGAATATTCACTTTGCCATGGAAGCTTTCTGGGTAACTTCCGGGTAGTCATTCTCAACCTAATCTTTCTCACAGGACTGTGGTGAGGATAAAATGGAGAAGAAAATATTGTAAGCTACTTTGGGTCACCGTAATGGAGAAAAGTAAGGTATAAATGAAGTAACTAAATTACACTCAAGTTTTAGCTCCAGATTTTTTTAAAAAATGTCAGGATGATGTAAGAGCTTGTGTCCTGCAGTAGTTAGAATGCTGGACTGGGATCTGAGAGAAAGGTTTGAATTCCCACTCTGCCATGGAAAGTTACTAGGTGACCATGGGCCAGTAACACTCTCAGCCTAGCCTACCTCACAGGGTTGTTGTAAGGATAAAATAGAGGAAGGGGAATGATGTAAGCTGCTTTATTTCCCCATTGTGGACAAAGACAACAAATGAAATAAATGCATTAATCAAATTAATGGTAAAGATGAGTAAGACTCTGACCATGTTCCAATTGACTTCCTGTAATATTGGGGAGTCATATCCAGACATGGGCACTTATCTGCTGTTAGGGCTAAATATGACTTCTATAAGATCTTAAGTACAGATGCAGCAATAAAAATGTATACCTTAGCATTATTTGGGTCAGGTCAACAAAAATGTCTACCTCTAAAAGGTACCTAATGTTGGGTAGCATGTTCTATTGCCCAGTTTATCATAAACATGTACTTGCCAGATTTCCCTATCAGTAGAGTGTTAAGCAGTTATTTTCTTTTGCACACATTGTCATCCTTGCTTTAAAAAAATACAACAGATCTGGAAAGTGTGTAGAAAAGGGAAACCAGAATTTTCATGGCTTGGAGCATCTTCCAGCTCTGCACTCCAAGTAGTATAAAGCACAACCAAACCATACTGGAGGACTGAGTAAGTACCAACAGAACATTATTTGCAGTAAATAATAGGTGAAACCTAATGCAATTAGCCAATTTCAACAATAGAAGAGGAGGTTGGATTTCTACCCTGCCCTTCACTCAGAATCTCATAGTGGCTTACAGTCTCCTTTCCCTTCCCCTGACCACAACAGACACCCTGTAAGGTAGCTGGGGCTGAGAGAGCCCTTTCAAGAACTGCTCTTGGGAGAACAGCTCTGAGAGAGACGAGAGTTATGACTGACCCAAGGTTGCACCAGCAGCTGCATACAGTTATAGTCTCTCTCTCTCTCAGTTAACAGGAACAGGCTCCAGTAGTGTCCCTTCACCTCTGGAAAAATTCACTGGCACCAAAAATGATGGTGACAATTTAGGGACAAAACTTTATTCCCCTTCCTCCAACCTGCCCTGTGGCTTCAGAAAAACACACATACAGTGGCAGGAAATGGGCAGTAAGACTTGGTGCATGAAATGTTGTCAGAAATCTGTACCTTGCTTGGGATCAGTAGGTAATTCCCTGCTCATATCATATCAAGTGGACAGCAGAATTAAAAAGTGGATTGCACAGTGAATAAATTCTACCCAACTCTTGAGAGTTATATCTGCAGATACTTATGCCATCTTGGAAAAGGTGGAAAATAAAGTAACAGTTTTCACACTCTGTGACCATTCTGGAAAATGTACAGCTGGGCATGGGCTCTTTTGCAGTAGGGACTCTTCAGACATCTACAACTATTTGCTTTCCTTTTATACTGTTGCATCATAATCCCCAGCTATATCTCAATGTGTTGCTTTTGCTGAAGGCAGCTTTTTTGGAGAGCCAGATGTGAGCAAGTAAGGGAAGTGACTACAATGAGGAATACTAAGCATGCTCTCTCTTTGCAAGTCCTGGAGCTGTTTTGCAGCTTGGCAGTTTTTTCATAATAAGCAATATTGTACTCTCCCCACCTACAAGTCTGAGCATAAGCAGCACATTGCACCATCTGCCAGCCTCTTTCCCTAGTTCAGACTTATCTTCATAACAACATCTGATTCCAACTATGGGCAACAAAGGGACACTGATTGTATCTAAGCATGCAGTCTGCCTGTGTTTGCAAAGGCATCTACCATGAAGTAGATGCATTCCTTGCCTCCTAATGCATGAGGAATACAATTATGTGGTCCTATGGAAACCTCATGGCCTTTATGCATGATCTGTTTTTTTGCAAATTGGTTCCTCTGCTGCAGTTGTGAAGGCAAAGCAGGACAGATGCACATTAGTGCTTATCCCACTTCCACAATCTCTATGGGCCTATAACATCTCCCTCACTGGTCCCTTACTACTCAGCATCAGGGGAAATTTTCTTCAAGGAAATTGTACAGGGAAGACAGAAAGGGTTAAAAGTATACATACATGTGCATGCACATACTTAAGAACACTGAAGACATCAAGAGTTCTCAGATCTTTATTACTTGCATCTTGTCTGGTTTGGCCCTTAGCTTGTGTCTCTCCATCTCTCTTCTGTGTTACTAACTGCAATGCATACACAAGACAATGTCATCTTGCCTATGCTGAGAAGGAGGAGAAATACAGCATTCACTTCATCTCCCTGCCCAGTCTGCCATGCGGTCTGCCAGTTTATTTATTTAAAACATTTGTTAGGCACCTTTCTCCCTTGCGGGACTCAAGGCAGCTTACAATATAATGGAAATGTTATTAAAAACACAATAAAACAATTATAAAACCCATAAAATGTTGTGGGGCTGCCACCAGATGAGCTTCTTTGATTGGAGGGACATTCAGGAGGGCCTCTCTCTGTGATCTTAATTCCTGGGAAGGAATGCATGGGACAAAACAGCCCTTCAGATAACCCACTCCCAAGTCATGTAAGGCCAATAAGTGCAAGCAACATGTACACCTCGGCAACCGTGCTGCCTATTTTGGGGGAGCAGTCAAGTGCTAGCATTAGTTTCATTTATTTTATTTATATTATTTATAGTACACCTTTTGCCAGTTTGGTGAAGTGGTTAAGTGTGCAGACTGTTATCTGGGAGAACCGGATTTGATTCCCCACTCCTCTACTTGCACCTGCTGGAATGGCCTTGGGTTAGCCATAGCTCTGGCAGAGGTTGTCCTTGAAAGGGCAGCTGCTGTGATAGTCCTCTCAGCCCCACCCACCTCACAGAGTGTCTGTTGTGGGGGAGGAAGATAAAGAAGATTGTGAGTGTCTGCAGAATGAGAGTAATGTTTTGGTCCTTCACTCCATCTAGCACCTGTTAATAACCAAGCCATGGCATTTGGCGGCTAGCTGGAGTTTCCAAGTTGGTTCTGAGGGGAGACCAATGCATCTAGTTTCAATGTTACTGAGGTGCTGATCCAGGAGGCCAGGTCAGCCACAACAAAGTAAGGGGCCATCTTACAAGCCAGGCTGTGTTGGTAGAAATACTTCTTTTTTTGCAACTGCATTAACTTGCTTCTTCAGTAATAAATCTGGATCCAGTATGACCCCAACGCTTTTAACTGAGTCAGTTGAACTTCATCAGAAGTGAGGAGAACAATGTCCTTCAAGGCTTCCATCTTTCCAACCACTACCTCTGTTTCTTCAGGGTTTAATTTCAATTTGCTCACTTTTCACCAGTTAACCACAGCAGTCAGCCAAATAGCTATTGAGCATTGCTTACCTGTAGGCCAGCGCTTGCAACAAAACATTTATCCCTGTGCCTGGCATACATAGTATGACAGAGAACAGACTATAAAACCATATAGAAGCCAGTGCTTATATAGAATCAAATCACAGCTCTTCTCAAGCAATATAATCTGCATAAACAGGTTAAACACCACTTTGGAAAGAGAAACCTGCCAGCACAATTGGCAGCAAGATTTGTGGGTAAATCTGCTGACTGGTAAATATGCGCAGAGTCACTCTTACCTCCCTGTCACCTCTCCCTTTGACTTAAACCAGACGGACAGATGTCAGAATAAAGGCCAGATTTAAAGATTTTCAAGTATTTATGGTTATTGTTAACTCCTCTCCACCAAATTTGGATTAATTATAAGGGCTATATAACACACCAGGCATTATGGATCAGGTTTTAAATAGTTAATATCCAAATACATGTCCTCACTGATGATCTGTGCCTAACAGAGATTTTGGAAGCGGCACATGGTATTTAATTCTAAAAATATCTGCTTTTGTAAAGTGCCAGCTTTCTTTGCTTCCTGCACTTCATGTTTATAGCACTTATAAAATGTGTCTCTCCCCACCTTCACATTTCCAGGTCAACTGATAGCTTCAACGAACCCAAGGGAGCTTTGTTTGAAGATGTTTACTGTGATTTCTCACCTCCACCATATGAGAAACTGTTTTCATTGCCATCATACATATTAAAAGGGAAGTCTACCTAACACTCCATAAGGACTGTGCTTGTTTCTGTGAGATATTTATATGTACTGAGCAAGTATGAACCAACAATATGATAGAGAAATGTGTCTCAAGACTTTAGCTTGAGGATGCTTTCTTGTGGCCCCACTCATTTTTTGGATCCTTGTGCCAAATGTGAAGCCATTTTTCCATGTGTGGAACATTTTGAACTCAGGCCCATCTTTTTAAAGCATCTAGACCTACTTACCTAATTTTTCTGGATGGGATCTGTTCCAGGAGTTGAAGAGAATGTGCTCTAATGGACAGTGTCACATAAATTATGTTCTTTCGGATAAGTTCATCAACAGCTAGATCCACATTCAGAGGTGTTTGCGAAGGACCACAACATGGGGAGGTTGTTGTATCTATGCTCTTGGGTCTTCTCAGGTGTCTAGTTGACCATTATGAGAAGTAGGACATAGGTGAACCATTATCTGATCCAGGAAGACGCTTGTTTCCTTGTGTGAGTGACTTTTCTTGGGTATTTAGTTTCTATTAGATCACATTGGGGCAGGGGGGGAAATAATGATAACAGTTCCTGTTATCTGGGCTCAGTCCTGCAACCTGTCTTCAGCACCTGTGGAAAATATGAAGTTAATGAACAAAGGGAAATGTCTCTGTCCACCCAGCCACTGAGTCTCCTAGACAGCTGGGATTAGGGCATTCAGATGCAAAGGGGTGAATCCTAGGCAGGCCCTAATCCCATTTTAGAAATCAACACAGGTCATTGCACTTTACTGAAACTAAAGAAGGTTTCAGTTGCTAGGAATGCCTCAAGAAATGGCTCAGATCCAACAAGCAGCAGGTGGTGAAAAGGTTGTGGAACAGCCTTTTCCACCTCTCCATCACACCAGAGCTCATCGATCCCCCACCCATGAACCACAGGGGGGACAAAGTGGGTGGTCTTGAGGGGGGAGGAGGAGAGGGGAATATTAAAAATCACCCACTCTTCCTCCAAAGGAAGGGCACTTTCATCAGTGGAAAACATCCATAGGATATATGCTGTTGGCCTGGTTGGCAGGCATCTTGATCCATTAGCAGTCACTTGAATGCCAAGAACTATCTCAGCTAAGTCAGCTGAAAATTTTCTGTATTGTTGTATAGACCTAACATTAAATTATCCAGGACTGAACATGCTAGATCTCCTGTCTTCTCTTCCACCGTTGGTATTGTCTATTTGTCTGTAAACTGTTAAGTGAGTATTGCCTCTGGCCATGCCTGGTTTAGATTTTTTGCTGATAGTTTAAAAAAAAAGCAACTAATGTGAGAAATGTTGTGAGATTAGTTAGAAATGATCTCATAATCATATTTATAAGGCCATTTATGTAAATCAGCCCAGTAGTTGTGCTGTTTGAGGATAATGCACCTGCCCCAAGATTTAGCAATTAATGTAATATTTTTTCTACCAAGTATCTTGCAGTATTTTCTCATAGAATTTTTCTCTTGGAACTCTCTCGTGGAACAACATCTCGTGGAATTTTATTGTTAGAAAAACAAGCAGAAGTAAACAAGACAAGGCATGTCATCATGTGACCTCCACATCTGGCCTAGTGGGTGACTTTTGTAGGCCATGTTGAGTTTCGCGTTATTCCCGCCTCCTGCTAAGGCTGATATTCCTGTCATCCTTGGTACAGGACCATCTGTTGGACTGAAAGACTACCTGACGGGTTTCTCTACCAGCTTGATCTTACATGAAATTCAGCACCAAAAGATTCCAGATATCACAAGCTGATGAATATGATGGGGGAAAGATTTTGGAATGAAACTATGAAGCTGGACTTAGGAAATGTAAAATCACCATGGTTACCATCTGCTAAAAAAGGTTACACAATGATATAAACATGGAATCCTAGAAACACATTTTTCAATTGTTCGGATAATGATGAACAAAAAAGACTGCAGTGTTCCCTTTTGCTTGCAGACCAGGAATAGGGGATTCGCTTAAGTTTCTGCTCTTCGGTTCACAGAGCAGAGACCTGTGTGTACCAAACAAAATCCATTTATTGACAAGAAGGTATAGGGATAGCAGCAGCTGCTTTCAGAACAAGGGGGCTCATGCAGTCTACAATTGTAACAAAACTAAAGAGCAGAAACCCCACCCCATGGGACTAAACCAACACAAACAAATATCAATGTGGGGGAGGGGGAACAGACTGTTCCATTGTAATGTGTACAGTAAATACACCACAAGGACAACAGCTGGCAAGAAGGACTGTGCAAAAAGCTAACTCTTTTTGAAAAGGGGAAAAAACCCCCCCAAACCTTAAGCAAACCCAATACACCGGAGTACAATTAGTGACCACCAGGCATGTGATAGTGTAGGTTGCATCCCTTCATCAGAGTTAGTGAGAAAGGCACCCCTAGAGATAAATTAGTGCTGCGGATGTTAAGTTGAGCAGGCTGTGCTTTACAATAATTTTTCAGACACTTGGTGAGAGAATTGGCATGGCCTTTTGATGCATATGCTCTCCTTGCTCAGCTGCAAATTTCTCAGTTTCTTGAAGTGCTCCACATCTTGCACCACCTGTCCGAACAAAGAACATAGCAGGACACAAAGCCATGTAGCTATAGGCAACAAGACTACCATCATGCCACCATCACCTCTTGAACAAAGCCTAGAATCTGTACATGGCCTCAGTGGACTTTGACACAACTGGCTGGGAGGTGCTATTGACACACCTGGAGGACCTTGTAGAAGTGGAATGACCAGCATGTCCAGAAAGTGGCTACAGATGGCAGCCTGTACATCTGCAAGATTCCAGCCAAGAAACAGAGACTAATTCCCAGAACACTGAGAGATGGGGGAATCTAGAAGGGTTGCCAGCTCCAGGTTCAGAAATACCTGGAGATTTGAGGGTGGGAGCCTGGGTAGGTGAGGTTTAGGGAGGGATCTCAGTTGGGCATAAGGCCATGCAGTCTACCTTCCAAAGCAGCCATTTTCACCAGGAAAAATGGAATAAATGTTTTAAATAAATAGCTAATAAATAATTTATAAGGTTGGAGAGCAGTTCTGATTCCAGGAGATCTCCAGCACCTACCTGGAGGTTGGCAACCCTAGAAGCCAATATGATTTATGAAAATACATCTCTCAGTATATGCCGATTCCTGACTTCTTTCTCTGTCCTGGTGCATCCAATGATCCTGTCCTGGTGCAATGAATGATCAATGCTTCCTAAAAGGCATAAGGCAGTCATTAGCATTCATACAATGCCTTCAGCATCTAAGGAACCTCAGACATATTATCTTTCTGCAGAGCTTACAAAACCCTGTAAGGCAGGCCAGCGTTATTACTCCCATATTGCAGATGGAGAATTAAGGTTGCTGATGTAAGGTTCCCAGCATACCCGGAGTAAAATGTCCTGTCCCTTTATCAGAACCCCTTTATCTACTGCATGAAGGAAAATAACATCACCTGGTAAGTAATAAAGCCTCTATTAAAGGGACAGGACCTTTTTCTTCAAGTCAGGTGGCAAACCTAGGCTGAAAGAGAGTCACTTGCCACCTTGTGAGGCGACAAGAAAGAGAAATGAGAGAATCATGGAACAAAAATCACAAAAACACAACAATATAACCATGAATAGTTACTAAATATTGGTCAAATTATTTTCTTTTAAATATTATACAAATGTTTTCATATAAAGTGCAGATAATTATTACATTTGACCAATATTTAGAAAGCATTCACAGTTATATTTTTGTGATGTTGTGAGGCTACAGCAGAAGCAAATTCTGAACTTAGGGAGATCCTCCATCCTGGTCATTCTCTTCACCAGTGTTATTCCAAGGGTGGACTGGGAAGTTACATAACCCAGGACCTAACCAAGCTGATTCCCTGTTTTAACCTGCAATGGGCATGGCTGACCCATTGCTTTTCCCGCAAAGTGCTGGCAGTGCAAGCTGGCAATGTTGACTTTGTTCTATGTTGCCACTGAAGGAGCCAATCTAAGTGGCCATTGCAGCACTGACAGAGTTACTGGGACTTTATTCTTCTTGCTCCTGGCCATCCGTGGCAGCAGACCACTGGGGAAATTCCCAATAAATTAAATAACCAGCCCCTCTCCCCCATGTGCGACACCACATGTATGTCTCATCTTCAGTTGAAGGATGATGAAGGAGAAATACTTCTGAATGCTCCCATATGTTAAAAACTCCCTGCATACAGGAAAATGTGCAGGGCTAGGAAAGAGGCAAGGTGGCACTTTTCTTAGGGTATTTTTGTTAAGGTTTAGATCCAAATGGGCAGGCGTGTTGGTCGGAAGCAGTAGAACAAAGCAGGAGTCCAGTAGCTCTTTTAAGACCAACAAAGTTTCATTCAGAATGTAAGCTTTCATATGCATGCATACTTCTTCAGATGAGGGGATGGGGTACAGTGAGTTGAAAGACATATAGCTGGTGGGTTAAGAATGTAAACTGATACAAAGTTAGGATCAAATGACAAAATAGAGTAATAAGTTGGAAGACCATTTGGTCTGGATAGCATTTGCGCAGGAATGGAGAATGACGGTAATGCTTAGAAGATTGGCTTAGATGTGAACCCCCACCCCCGGCAGACGGAGTGACAGGAAGACGTTTTCAGGCAGGTGACTTGTCATTTCTCTGTCTCACAATCATGTGATGCGTTCCCTTCCTTTGCCTTCAGTCTCGCTTGGCAGAGCAGTCCTGCAGTTTGGTTCCCTCCAGCCGGGCAATCTGGTGCATTTTTACCAATAGCCACTAGGGAGCAGGAGAGGGAGGTTACAGCTGGATTCCCAGCTCAGCCCTGGCTACCGAAGAGAGCGATTACAAGAGATGCATTCACATTGCATCGTCATAGGAGAGGCAACCTGGCTACCTTTGTTTTTGTTTTTTTAAGTTCAGAATAATTTTATTTCAGAAGTCATATACAAGATAACAAATATACAAAGCCAAAACTGACAGTTTACAAATAGATTTTTATATGTTAATATAAGATATAAAAATAATTGGTGTTAATGCCAAACCAGAATAGTGTATCATTATAATGTTCTCTGTACTGACATACTCAAATAGGGATACTATCTCATTATATATACTAACTCATCTTCCACTATATTTTAATGAATCCCATTTTTAATGGCAAACTAGAATTACGTTTATGTGTGTGTTACATGTTTAAATCAAACCTCTAAGTAACCCATGCCTTCATTTTAACGCAGAGACTGAACAACAAAAACATTACAACAGTCTCTCTTTTATTGCACTTCACTTCAGGATAACTAAAGGGTTTAGTACATGGACATCAATCTGCTTTATATCACCTTTTGTTGTTGTTTCAGCCCAGTTAACAAACACCAGACCCCAACTCATGATTCTTTTAATATGCTGAAAAACATTTCCATGAATCTGCATACTAATCCACAACCCACTTTCTCTATATTTAGGACTGCTTGCCATTCCTTACTATTGTCTGATGAAGTGTGCTTAGAGCACACGAAAGCTTACATTCTGAATAAAACTTTGTTCTAATGTCAAACCAGTAAACTGGAAATAGACTTGCCCTGTCCAAAAAGTGCCACAAACAAAATAATCTAGAAAAGGGAACCACTTAAGAAGAAGGTTATTCCTGCAACCTGGTCTCATCCTACCACCCAGGTTGTGAGCAATTTTATCCAAGATGAAATATTCCCAGCATGGCATTTGTATGGTCAGTCAAGGGTGACTGCCAGCCCAGTTCTTCCCAAGTTGCTACCCTCCGGGTTTTGTATGTCCTATTAGGGAAAGGGGGAGAGGACTTTTTTTTAAAAAAAATCCCTGCTTCTTAAGAACGTAAGAAGAGCCCGGCTAGATCAGATCAATGGTCCATCCAGTCCAGCATCCTGTCTCACACAGGGGCCAATCAATTCCTCTGGATGGTTACCAACAGGGGCAACAACAGGGCATTCTTCTTGTTACCTTTTATTAATCATTCCCCGTGTTCTCGAGGGCCCTCCCATTTCAGTGGCTGCAATGTGCACATTCATTTCATACCTGGAAGCCAGGCTTCATTTCTGCTGACACTAACCAGGACTTAGACCCAGTGTGTGTTTTCAGTGCTTGTATTTTTAGTTTCGGAACGTGAGAAACACAAACAGATCAAAGTATGCCTGAGCAAACACAGAGTGAATTTTCCTCGGCAACAACTAACTGCAGGGTTCCCCTCCCCTGCAGATATTGAGGGGAGGTTGGAAGATCAGCAGGTGGCGTTTCCAGAGAGACACCCGGGCTCTCTTTTTTCGAGGATAAAACACAGCAAGGCTGAACTGCGGCTGCCCTCTCCCTGATCACGGCTTGGCTCACCAGAGCTCTTGAAGGACCTGAGCATCTCAGCAGCAGCAGCAGCAGCAGCAGTTCCTAGATTCTCACATCAGTGTGGCCAGAGGAGATGATTCATTCTGTCATGGTCTTTGCTTCTGTTTGTGTTGAAAAGTGCCACATACAAGACTGGGCTTAGCCTCCACAGTTGCAGTCAAAATGTACATTGCCTTTGCTTTTTGTGCGCATCCTGCAGAGGGAACACCCAGGAGCCTGATGCAACTGGACCCCTCTTTCCCTTCCCCTTCTTCCTGAAGGCCATGCTCCACAATCAGGGCAACCAGGGCTGCCATCAAGGGTGATCCACAGCAGGGCATTTAAAAAGCCCTCAGGACACACTTTTTGCAAGTCATCCCCCTTTGAAACACTCACAAATCCTGGCATGCCTCCTGATAGTTAATTTCATCTTCCTATAGTTTAAACCCAATAATCTGCAAGCCGCCACTGATGTATTTAAAGATTTACAACTCTTGTAATTTATATCATGTTAGATCACAAATCCTCTCCTTCCTTTCCTTTTTCCTCCCTTCTGCCCCATCTCTCCCCATCCTATTTAACAATATTTGGCAACCGATGGACTGTGGAAAGTAGGCTGTTTTACATTAGTCGGTAGTACATTTAATCATTCCTGTGCGATGAGTTACTGTGGATTACAAATTCTTATGTGGCATTTTAAGTTAATGAATAGACAAGCAATAGATCATCAGAGTGATTGGTCGCATATGGGTTGCACTAGCTTCTAACTCCCAGTGTAGTTGGGAGATTACAACAAAGTCTCATTGTTTGGGCCAATCAGAGTGTTTTCTTGGGTGTAGGCCTGTTGGTCCCACAGAAGGAGACAGGGGCCCCCTTAACACAAACCCGCAGCCGGGTAGGAGCCCTGCAATCCCACATGGCTGTTCAGTGTGTGAATGCCACAACCGCATGAATGATCCTAGGGGAGTGGAGTCCCCAGAGAAGATTGCAAAGGAATCAACTGTTTTTAAAAATGTAGCTGGCTGCCATGGTATGAAGCTTGACAGCGAAGGAGTTCCATGTTAACCTTCTGAGAGTTGTGGCTGAATAAAAAAAAATCTGGGGAAATGCATCAATACACATGTGGGGGGAAATCCTACTACAGGGTATGTGGCTGCTTCTGTGGAAGTGCTGCATTCAAGTGAACCTAGGCAAACAGCATTAGACATTCTGTACCAATTCTTCATTAATGTGATGTTAATATCCACATGAGTACTAGGAAGAGGAGCACATCATACAGGGTTCTCCTCCCCAAGAGCATCACTTTCACTGAAGTCAAGAAGGATAGCCAAGAATTCTATGGTCATGGCCAGCCTGCCTGGTCTGCTTCTCAGTGACAGGGTCTATCTGTATCTGGCCTACACAACAGACTGCACAGATGGGTCTGATTCTCAAAAGCTTGTACCCCAGAATCTTGTTGATTTCTGAGGAGCTTCTGGACTCAAATCTAGCACTACGTAGATGTGGAATGCTGCACCATCCCCTCCCCCCCCCCGCTATTTTTCTATGTGCTGGGAATGTTGTATGGAGGAAGAGCATCCACTTATGTGAGTCTGCACCTGCCATTTGGAATGGCTTCCCCCAGAACTATCAGTGAGGACTAGCACATTGAGGTTTTGTCCTGCAGCTTGATTTCCCTATGCCTGCTGCTAGCAGGAGCTTCTGCTGCTATTGGGATGCTGAAGTCCTACTGCCTTGTGTTTGAATGTTAGCACCATGCATTGTCTGGAGTGAAATCCTTTATCAGATGACCCAATGATTGTCAATATAGTCTTTGTCACTCTCTCTGAATCAAATGACACATTAAATGGAAAGTCCAGTCATGGATCTTCTTTGTTATATTTCATGCTAAAAAGCAGCTGAGGGAGAGATTAAGAGACTGGATTTGGACCATGGTGGTGCCAAATGCCATTCCTCCCATCAGTATCTTGTTCTCCAAAAAGATAAATTCAGGTGGCCAGCAGAACAAAGTTTGAGTCCAGGAGCTCCTTTAAGACCAGCAAAGTTTTATTCAAGGTATAAGGCACTCAAAAGCTTGTACCATGAACAAAGCTTTGTTGGTCTTAAAGGTGCCACTGGACTCACTTTGTTCTCTAAAACTGTTATTAGCCACAGAAAGGAAAAAGAACAGGCCCCATATTGTGCTTGTCTTTTAAAAAATTCTGTCATGGCAGACTCAGAGGAGGAATTTCTACTGGGGAATTGGTGAGGACAAAGTCTCAAAGCTGTTCTCCAGCGCTGTGATCACTGCTCCCCTCCCAGCTCAGGGGCTACATTTTAGTCAGAAAGAAAACATAATCAGACTGTCTCCACATAATGTATAGTTTGGTCCTAAGCAGATTTATATGGCTGGTAATACTGAGTACTATGTCCTGTTACGGTTTTCTGTGGCACATGGTTTTTAAAAGATATTACATGGATATTTAGCAATTGAGATATTTTTTAAAAACCTGAAGTTTTCCAGACATCACACACACACACTTTTCCCTTCCGGTTATGGGCATTACAATGTTCTACAGAATTCTACAGTCAAATACCCAGTTGCTTTGCATGGTCTTGAATTGTTTAGAGCAAACCAGCTGTTCACATGTTGTAATAAATAGGTGGTCTATACAGATTTGTATGCTAAACTTTTGGTAGTGGAGAATGCTGATGGGTGTATCTGAAAAAAAGACAAAAATGGGTACCCTACATGAATAGTGTCATGGCCACAGCTGAGGCAGGGAGCTGGGATGGGGAGTCTATTCAGCAGCATCCATTACCCCACCCCCCAGTCGTGCCAGCATTGTGCCTCCATGCCCTTCCAACACATGCTGCCCTGTGATCTGGGAGACCCAGGTCCAACCCCCTGCTCTGCCTGGTGGCCTGGGGCCAAACAGACACTCTGAGCCATACCCAGCTTCTCACATGCTTGTGGCAAAGATAAGATGGAGAGCAGTGTGGTCAGCTGCTGATCTGGGGAGCAGTCAATGGCTTAATGTGCAGGGTAGGAATACCTACAGTAAATCTCTATCCCCTGGCCAGTGAGCTCCTAGGCTTGTAAGAACATGGGACTGCCCCATGTGGAATGTGCTTGTGCCGAAAAGGACCAAAGGGAGGCTGCTGGCTTCTCTCTCTTTTAAGAGTGATTTCTTTGACTGAACTATTTATGGGCTGTTTCATGAATGAAAACACTAAAAAGAGGTGACAGTCTGGCTGATAGAGAGGAGAGCCCAGGAGCTGTCCCTCTCCCCCTCTGCAGCTGTAAAAGAGGAGGCTGTCAATGGATTACAACTGGCCATAAACCATTACAAAAGGAATTTATGAGGGAAAGCGATTGTCCCCTTAAAATAATGTTGCCAGAAAGCTGCCCTTGGGAGTCTTCGAGAATCACATAGCAGATCTCTCACAAAGGCACAAGTCTGCATCTTGGATGCCTGGAAAACAAATAACAGAATTATAATTTTTCCTCCTGTCATAGACCTCTGTCTCTTTCTTTTCTCAGGCACACTTTGCACAATCTTATGAGGCTTACTCAGGAGTAAATCCCGCAAAGTTCAAGGAGGTGTGCACAAGTCTGAAACATCAGGAGTCAAGCCACAGAAAGAATGCCTTAGTGTAGCGGCTCTTGATCATATTGCTGTCTGTGGGGCAATGTTTTTTCAACATCCCACTGAGCAGGGCTAGACTGTCTGCCACCCTAGGTAAGGCTAATTTCTGGCACCCGCCCCCCCGCACTGATAATGTCACCAAGTCACATGGGGATGGCCAATGTGGTGCCCCCAGCAGGCTGGCACCCTAAGCAATTGCCTGGTTGCCTAGTGGCAGGGCTGGCTCTGCCAGTGAAATCCAGTATGGTGCAGTGGTTAAGAGTGTCAGCCTTGTATCTGGTGGGGGACCCAGGTTCAAATCCCCACTCATGCCATGAAAGCCCATTGGATGCCAGTCACACTTCCTCAGCCTCGCCTACCTCGCAGGGTTCTTCTGAGGATAAAATGGAGGAAGGAGACTGCTATAAACTGCTTTGCCCCCCCCCCTGGAGAAAGGTGATGTACAAATGAATCAAATAAATGAATTACTAACTCGAATTTCCTGTGCCCTGCATTTGCCCGATTATTTCCAGTAGTTGTACAAAAGTGGGAGGGGGAGCAGAGAGAGAGTGTACAGGAAGTCCAGCTCCCAGCCCTGTGGGCCCGCTGCCCCCCCCCCCTTGGAGCCCCCTCCTCTCCCTCACAGAAGAGCTCACCCCCCCCCCCCCCACCTGCAGCCTGCTGTCTTGTGTTAGGGAGGCATCCGTTTCCGATTAACAAACAAGATGTTACAGAGGATGTTTGCAAAAGGCACGCACGGCCGGCACCCTTCTCCTGGGCCAACAGCTTCGTCCTTCACAGGAGAAGAAACGGGCCGCTTTCTCTGGGCGGCGGAAGCCCCTCCAGCCGCGACCCACCACACCACGCCCCGCGGCAAGAAGAAGAGCCCAGCAGTCCAGCCGCTTGCCTGGCCCGCGATCCCGAGGCCCAGCTGTTCAGGCCAAGGGCCCTTCTTCGCCAGGCCCGCCCGAGCAAGCGGCGGGGGCGGGGAGGAGGCCCTGCGAGGGGCTCCCGTCCCAGTCGGAGGTGGCTTCTTCCCCTCCAGGAGGCTGCTGGCGAGCCCCCCCCCCCCCCCGGTATACATTGCCGCTCCGGAGTGTTATGTCAGTCAGTCCGTGGTTTTGATGGATTTCATGGGTCCCATCTGAGCCGCATTTGCCCGCACGCAGGAGAGGAGAGCGCAGCCCGCCATTGAGTTGCCTTCGGCTCCCCCCTCCCTCCTTCCCCAGCAGCCGCGATGGTGGCAGCAGCAGGGGAGGGCCAGGGAGAGTCCTCCTCCCGCCGCCTCTTTCCTTCCGGGCGCCCAGGGCAGCGGGGCCGCTGGACACGCCTCCACCGCGCGGGCCTCGGAGCCTTCCCACGGGCCAGCCTCGCCTTCGCACGCAGACGCCGGGGCCAATGGAGAGGGAGCGCTCCGTCTGCTCCTCAGGCCTGGCAGCGGGACCCAAGCGCCGCTCAAGCCTCCCTCGACCCAGAGAGAGCCGCTCCATCCCGTCGCGACGATGGCCAATCCAGACGTTCTCTGACTGGGAATCCCATATCTCAGCTATCTTTCTATTCTTTAAAATTCAAACTTAAAAAAAAAATAAAATCGTTGGGAGCTCAGAATAAGGAAGTCTCAGGACAGGGACTGGCCAAGTTTTGTTCTGCAGTACTAGCTTGTCCCGCCCTGAGATGAAGGCTGCTTTGGTTGCACCATAAGTCTGTTTATCGTCATGCATTTCATTGTAGGAATGACTGTGACACCATAGCTCCAATTCCAATCCTTTCTGCTACATTTTCTGTGTTGCCACCTGGAGAATGAAAATTTGTGGAGCATGTAAAGGAAACGGCACTAGTGGCCAGGCAATCAAATGGTTTCAAGTTGGGATGTGCAGGGGGGGGGCGGGCAGGATCAGTATGTTTCAGATCTGGATATTAGAGAGCTGGAAAATATAAGTATTCCCAGTTTTCCAGTTTCCAAATACCACTTTAGTATTCAGATCCAACTTTTCCTCAGGATCCTGATAATATTTGACTCCATTATTCCCTATGGGAAATATTTCCAGAGGGCTGGGGGGGCGTATTTTTTGACCCTCTTAGCAACTTGACCAAGAGTTCCAATTCTATGGGCCCAGCCATCCTCCACTGTTTCCTGGGGGAAGAAAAAAAACCTCCGAACTTTCATCACAGGCAAACAGCAACTAAACACTCAACAGCAAGGAAAGCAAACTGGCCAAAAACGTCTGAAAGAAGACAGAACTAATAAGCCCAAAGAACCAATGCAGAACCAGGGGTCCCCAGCAGAAGCAGCAGACTATAAGGCAAGCTGAAAATAACAAATATACAATCTGAGAATCCAAGCCAATGTCAATTTGAAGAACCCTCGAAGCAAAACCAAATAGGAATGCCTTTGCAGGTCCAACACATGTAAAATCAGAAAATCCATGCTATAGTACAAAATGAAAATCCAAGGCAATGCCAATCCCAAGAATCCACCACAAACCAACCCAATCAAAGAACACAATGTCACAAGACCAACAAAGTTAATTTCAAACGACAAACTCAAGGCCAAGCCTGCATGGCAATCCAATACCAAGGCCTGGAAAAACAGACATTCAATAAAACTAAAGACAAAAATTTTCAGCTCCCATTATTCCCAGTTTATTCCAAATATTTCCAGGATTTTTCATGACCCACTTCCTAGTATCCTGGAAAATCCCAGATACCATCCAGACACCCAAATGTATCAGAAATAACATATTAGGTATTTTTCAGATGTACGTATATTCATACTGGATATCAAATGAACATCCCTAGTCTTAGGTCCAAGTGCTGCCACCCAAGCACTGCCAAAGGACAGTACAGTAACTTCTGAACAGCACTACCAAGGAAAGTGCTAACAAACCAATCCAGATCAGACCTGGGACTTTTAACCCAAAAAATGAGAGATCCATCCTAGGGGATTCCTGCTGCCTCCCCCCCCCCCTTTGCTACCTACATTTTTTTACTGGTATATCAAACCCTACATTTAAGCTCTAAAGTTTTGATTTGTGTTAAATTCTTAATTTGGCAATTTAATGCTAAATTCTTTTTTTCACCATTTTTTTAAAAAAGTTTTTTCCTTGATTCCTCTTAAAATATTTTTGACATGCAATCTTGTTTTAGTTATTCTTTTATCTTTTCTTGACTTAATTTTTTCTTCTGGTATTCTATTCTTTTTTTCCTTTTGAAAATACTTGAAACTTATTTCCTACTTTTCATCATATGCTGAAAGTAGCATTGAAAAGGAACTTGTTCCGACTCAAACTTCGTTCTGTTGCCTGTAAGTCATAAATCCAAATATTTGGTCTACCACTATATCTGATTCCTCCACCTACCAAGGCTGTGTAGAATTCCCTTCCTTTCTGGGGTTTCCAGCATATCTCATTCCTAGGTGTCTGTTCCTGCCTGACCTCTTTTAACCATCCCTCCATCCTCATTTACAAAGACTGAAAAGGAGGCCAGAATCAAGATCACAGTCTCTCACCCCTGGTACCAGTTTTCCCATGAGGCACTTATTGCTTTATTTTAACCAGAGCAACAATTGGTTTCTTTGGTGCTGACATAAAACAAAACACAAAACTTTATGTGGTTATGTGGTATCAAGTGTATTAATCAAGAAGACGAGAAATTCACAAAAGCAAAGGCAGCCCTTTAAGAAACCGTCCCCAGGTCCTGCCCTAGAGGGCTTGCCTCAGGGAAATGGCTGCTTGTGCAAGACAAATATTCTTTCTGGGTGGCTGAGAATGTCCACACCGGGAGCCTGTTGTCTGGGGCAGGACGGTGGCCAGGCGGGTGAGACCCTCCTTCAATCACAGGCCTAGATGGGGAGAATCCTCTGGCTGCCTGGGAGCCTCTCTCTCCTCTCCTCTCTTCCTCCTCCCTCCTCCCAATTCTGAAGACGTCTCACTTCATCTGTCACCCATTCTGTTCGCCTGCCCAGCTGTCAAAACAGGGGGTGTCTCTTTCATTCCGGCTCACAAAGTACCAAGGGGGGAAAGGGGCTTTAATGCCTGTGTTTGGACACAAGCAATTATCCCTAATTATTGTTTTTCTTTTGAGCTGGCCAGTCCCACTGGAGAGCCAGCAGATGAACATGCCCTAATCCTCCCCAGTCGGTTGATCTCAGTGGGTTTTGTGGGACAAGCCGGCCGAGGGGGGAGGCCTGATGGCTTTCATCTCAATGTGAGTTTAGGGGCTGATTCAAATGCTTTGCGATGGGAGAATTAACCCCAGAGCCCAGACTTTCAATGGCCTCTGATAAGAGATTATACGGGTTGATGGCAAACTTTTCTTGGCAAAATGTTTTCAAAGGCATTGGAGCTGTTAAATCAAAGCGTCATTGAATTGGGACAGGCCCTCTGGCTCTGACCCTTTCTTTGCTCTCATTCAGTGGTGGGTATAATTGCCGGTGGGGTTGCAAGATGCACCTTTCCCTTTGGCCCCTTCCACTGATGGTCACCCACCCAACTCACTTTGGGAAACAATGGGGAATCCAGGGCCCCAAAGCCAGAGGTGGTGACATCTGGTGAATTACCCATTTCACTACATCAGCTAAGAAGGTCGTAGCCCTTTGTTTGTTTCTTTATAACCCGCTTTTTTATCATGAGGATCTAAAGTGGCTTGCATCATTCTCCCCTCCTTCATTTTATCCAAACAACAAACCTGAGAGAAAAGCGAGGCTGAGAGAGGGGGGCTAGACCAAGGCAGAGCAGGAGTCAGGCCTGGGCCTCACAGACCCTCATCATTGCACTGGCTCTCACTTGACCTGCTCTCAACTCTTCTATTTCCTAATTCCACTTTCTTCCTGGTACCACTTCCTGAAGTGGTAAGTGTGTGTATTGGGGGGGGGGATTCTTCCTGTCAACATTTTGCACTGTAGAAGCTGTTATAGTCTGCACAGAAAAGCCAAGTTTGGGCACATACAATTCTGCCACTTCTAGCTGACTATTTTATAGCAGGCTTTACTAAGACAGGCAATTGTTGGTGTTTAGTAGGCCAACCTCAGAGCCCCCCAGATGTCAGGAAGTGGAAACAGCCTTCAAGCAAGTCAAGACGAGCAGACCCTCTAGGGCTACAAGCCTCACAGGTCACTCCTCTCAGCAGCACTAGCTGTGGGCAGTGGCTCACCCCTTGCCTTCTCTCATAAATACAGTAAACTCACAGTCAAAGGAAGTCATACGACAGCTGACACTGGATATTGTTGCCCCTGAAGATTTCAGGCCAAATCACTCCTAGAGAACTGTTAGAGTTTGTTTTGTTCTGCTTGCTCCTGGCCTTCAGCAGCCCACCAGGAAATTCCCCTCTAAGTTCAGTGTTCAGTCTGCCCCACCCTTTTCTCTCTTCATGCAAGGCAGCTGGGTTATCTGAGGCTGTGCCACCGCCCTGATGGCAAAGTGGAAGAGCCCTGGCTCAGTGGCAGAGCTGTGCCTGGGCTTTGCTGACACATGACACCCATATCTGGAGATGGATTAAGATGGGTGGTGTGTTAGTCTGTCTGTAGTAGGAGAAAAGAGCAAGAGTTCAGTAGCACCTTAAAGACTAACACAATTTGTGACAGGCTATGAGCTTTTGTGAGTCACTGCTCCCTTCTTCAGATATAGCTAGAATGTGAGGCATTCTGTCCTATATATTGGAAACTGGAGTGATTTCAGACGCCAAATGACATTAGCAGGCAAATGATAATAGCAGGTGTCCACATATTAGCACCAGAATCCACATATTAGCACCAGAAACTACAACATTCAAAAAGAAGAAGAAGAAGAAGACTGCAGATTTATACCCCACCCTTCTCTCTGAATCAGAGACTCAGAGCGGCTTACAATCTCCTATATCTTCTCCCCCCACAACAGACACCCCGGGAGATGGGTAGGGCTGAGAGGACAACTCCTACGATAGCTATGGCTAACCCAAGGCCATTCCAGCAGGTGCAAGTGGAGGAGTGGGGAATCAAACCCAGTTTTCCCAGATAAGAGTCCGCACACTTAACCACTACACCAAACTGGCTCTCTATAAACCAGAGGGGAAATATTTTAACCTTCCAGGACATTCAGCTGCTAACCTAAAAGTAAAAGTTATTTTACAAAAGAATTTCAAAAGGAGAATAGAAAGAGAAACTGCTGAACTGGAACTTATAACAAAGCTCAAGACAATGCATCCACCTGGACTGAACTAAGATATGGGTTTCCTGTCTCATCACCAATGCTGATTTCTCCATGTCTACTACCTCTCTACATATTACACCTAATCCAATCACACCTGCTATTGTCATTTGGCATCTGAAATCACTCTACTTTCCTACGTATAGAGATGGACTCACATTCTAGCTATATCTGAAGAAGTGAGCAGTGACTCACAAAAGCTCATACCCTGCCACAAATTTTGTTGGTCTTTAAGGTGTTACTGGACTCTTACTCTTTTCTATTCATATTTGGGGCAGTGAAGGAATTTCCCTCTCACTTGTATTGCCTGATGATTTTGAAGGATTGGAATTGCACATGTGACTTGGCTCACTGGCTTGAGCTACTTGTACCTGTGTGTTCTACAGGCATTTCCCTTGGCCTGTGCATATTCTGTGTTTGTGGCACTGTTATGATCCTAGGCCTGCCTAGTGTGGCCTACAGACACCAGGGAAGTCTGTATTGGCATTTAACATTTCCCAGGATCACTTCTGTCCCTCTGATTGGGTAGACAGCAGATTTGGAGGGAAGGGACCTTGAAGGAAGGAAATAAAAGACCAAGTACAGACAAGGAAGTGTTCTCTCTGGAAAGGCTGGGCTGGAGAGTGGTTGCAGCTGGAAGAGATCCCCCACCCAAGGGATAGTGAGTTTGTTGACATTAGAGGAAAAGAGCGTTTAGTTAGTAACGTCAGGGCTATTGTTTTCTTTACATCACCTTTACTGTTTCTACCTTTCACTGTTGCACTAATAATTAAAATTCACTTGTTTATTCTTGAACACTTGGCATATGTCACTATTGAGGCATCAGAACTATTTAATTTATTTACCTGCCCACAGTTGGTGTTGCTGAGATGAGTGACCAGTGGGGCTTGTAGCCCTAGAGGAGCTGCTCATTTTGGCTTGCTTGAGGGCTGTTTCCACTTCCCCACCAACTCCAGAAGAACCAGGGGGGGCAGGGAAGGGTGCTAGTACACTCCAACAATTGCCTGTCTTGGTAAAGCCTGCTATAAAGATTCTACAATGCAAAATGAGAACAGGAAGGATTCCCACCCCCCCACCTTTACTGTGCCATTAGCACCAGGGCTTTTTTTTAGCAGGAATGCAGTTCCAGCTGGCTTGGTGTCAGGGTGTGTGACCTAATATGCAAGTGAGTTCCTGCTGGGCTTTTTCTACTAAAAGCCCTGTGTGCAACAATGGTGATGTCAGAGTGTGTGACCTAATATGCAAATGAATTCTTTTTGGGCTTTTTCTATGAAAAAAGCCCTGATCAGCACCATGCAGTGGGTAAATTGGTTTGAGAATGGCAGAGTAACTAGGTGTGGGCCATAGCAGGTTAGACACAATTCCAGGATCAGAGCCAGGTGGGGAAGCAATTAGGTAGGTGCTTCTTAGATCAGGAAAAATCTAAAGTCTCTGTTGGCTAAGCAGAAGATCAAACACTGGACTCCTGGTATATGTACCTGGCTTAGTCAATTTGGAGATCCATTGAAAAAACTGATTTTAGGAATCCCTCAACTTGAGCTCTCTCATCTCACTTGTTCAAAGGCTAACTAATTCTAGCCAAGTTCTAAAGAGTTCCCTGTACTGTAATGAGAGTAGAGCAACCAGAATTAGTTATAATTTAAGCATCTGGATTAATTTACATCTGAGAACTCAAAACCAGCCAATTGCTCATAAGTGCTAACAAAATCAATGGGTCCTAGACGTTTTTCAGAACTGAAGCTGATGCTTCTCCAGTTTCTCTTGCTGTTAGCATGTGGTCTGTAGCTGATGAAATACTGATGTTCACATTTATCTCCCTTAGATCACTTCTTCTGCTTCCCAAGTCTTCCTGTGACTCTAGACTAAAGAGAAAAATCCAAGCTCAAATATACTTCTCAGACAAAACAGCATCAGAATTGGGGCAGCCCTCCATCACAAAGGAAACTCCAACTGCTCCCAATACGTAATACACTAATATATAACATTTAATAGTGACACTGCAGATATGCATGAATATTATATGCATGGCAGACTATTTGCCCTGTTAATAGAAATGCCAGAGGAGTTTTCTTTTTCAGGATAGCTTGTAATAGCTGGAACTCTTGAGCTTCTGGGGAAGATTTTAGCCTGGGACAATGAAGAGGGCTTTGGATTTTTATTAGATTGTCTGCTTTTCCTTGTTATGAAGTACTGTTACCCTTCAAGATTGTTTGTGTGAAAAAGCTACAGAAAGAACACCAAAAAGTTCTGGATGTTTTGTGACTTAGAAAAGAAAGTATATTACCACCCCCCACATTGTTTTGTCATGGGATTTTTAAAAAATGGCACAAGCTACTTATGACTTGCATATCTGATATGTGTGATGATATACAGTCTGATGCTATCCTCCATGTCTGGTTGAGAAGATAAGTTCCACTAAATTAAGTGGGTCATCTTTACAAGTAAGTGAGAGAGAGTTTGGTGTAGTGGTTAAATGTGTAAACTCTTAACTGGGAGAACCGGGTTTGATTCCTCACTCCTCCACTTGCAGCTGCTGAAATGGCCTTGGGTCAGCCATAGCTCTTGTAGGAGTCTGTTGTGGGGTGGGGGGAAGGAGATTGTGACCACTCTGAGATTCAGAGTATAAGGCAGGATATAAATCCAATATCTTCTTCCAATATCTTAAGTATACATAGGATTACTGCTGAGACACTGGAAGTTCTATGACTGGGTCTCCAGCACTTCATTTCTTTTCAAAAGAAACAGTCACAGGAAACCCCAATTCAAGCTGAGCCTGTAGCGCAAGGAATGGAGTTTAATTCTTTCCTAACCTTACATTCTAAGAGCTGCTGTTTGCCCCACCGGAAGAAACATACAGGAACATTCCAGGCAAATGCAAACCCAGGCATATTTGAAAGTAAAGATAATTGAATTTAGTGGCATCTACTAATTTGAGATGCATTGAGACAGTGGTCTCCCTCTTTTATCCTTGTACAAATCCAGATCTAGCCTTTCTTCATTTTCCACATTGCTCTTGAGTGCCCATCAAATGCTATCTGTTTCCTAAATCACATGAATTCCATAAGCTGCACTAGCTTGTATCTGAATTTGGCTCCTATAATCATAGCTGATTTATCTATATCAGAGGGGTAGTTGTGTTAGTCTAGTACAATGAAACTCTTTGTTAGCCAAACTAACAAATAGTTTCATAGTACCTTAAAGACTGATTTATCATGGCAAAAGCTTTCATAAGACTCTGACCAATGCATTTGACAATAGGGGCTCTGACTCAGGCAAGCTTATGCCAAATCATTTCTATGACAAAATCGTTCGTTGTATCCGTACTTATAAACTTGCAAAGTTTAACAGAAAGGTAAGAATGTCATACTTAGCAATTTCATTCTTAATTTATTTAATGTATTTTTTATTTTATTAAATTTGTATTTTGTCCTCCCTGTTTTGGGCTCAGGGCGGCTAACAACCAATCAAAACAACAAAATATAAAGCTTTAAAACAGTAATATACAATAAAATCAATAAATTACAAATCTTTGGTGGCCATGGTGCTCATGATGCTGGTGCAATGGTGTCGGTCAATATTGTCAGACCTTGTTATCCCAGATAAAACTCCAACTGACTGCCATCAGCTGTTTCTTTCTGAGGGAAAACAGTAAAAGTAGGGGGAAATTGTATATGGTCCATTTCTTTGGGGAAAAATGCAGCTGTTTGGAAGAAAATTTAAAATTATTAGAAAATGGCACAGAGCAATAATCCAAAGGAGAGCTCAACACGTTATGATGCTTGAATGCCATTTGCAAATACAAGGAGCACTATCCCCAGAGCTCATTTTGGCTTGCTTAAAGGTTTGTGTTACTCATGAGCCTTCTGACACTCACCCTCACGATCTGCATTACAAACAATTGGTTTCAGAAGTTACTTCCAAAAGAATCTGTATGTGGAGGGGGGTAGTTAGTTGTGCAGTTCCGGCTGTAACATTTAGATATTAAAATTTATATTCTAATTTAAATCTACTACAGATGATAAAAGAAAAAATGTCATTAATTTGTATGAAGGATGACTGTTTTGTACATTATACTATACAGACAAATTTCATTATGCTGCACATTCACACACACAAATACACTTCAAATTTCATTTATCTGTATTGTTGCATTGGTATTGGAATGATTCTCTGCGCCCCCAGTTCTTTCATGTTGTTAAAGTACACTGAGGCTTGATTGCTAATATAGATAATACAGAATAGCAACCACATCACACTTCCTAGTTAGGGTGGATTTCCCTTCATGCATATGCTTGATTCCTGTTCAAATGTGAAGGGGGGCATGCCAGTCTGCCTTAGTGACTATGAGCACAGAAACAGTGGGTGGCTGCTCCAACTCTGGCTTGATTAGCACGAAGTCTAGGTGGTTTTATGTATGTGGCACTGATGAAGAAGAGTTGTTTTTTATTCCCCAGTTTTCTCTACCCTATGGAGTCTCAAAGCAGCTTACAATCTCCTTCCCTTCCTCTCCGCACAACAGGCACCTTGGTAGGTAGGTGGGGCTGAGAGACTTCTGAGAGAACTGTTACTGGCCCAGGTCACCCAATGGGTGTCATGTGGAGGAGTGGGGAATCAAACCCAGTTCTCCAGATTGGAGTCCTCTGCTCTTAACCACTACATCATGTTGATGTTGGCACTTTTAAAGTGCTTTTAAAAACGAAATACTATAATTAAGAACTAATTTGTTGGTTCAGGTTGAAAAGCCATTAGTCCAATGTCTTGTTTTCGATGAAGCTACTTATATTGCTGTATTGATTCTGAAATAAAGTTTGATTTTTTTTTTAAAAAAGAAGCTACTTCTCTTCTAGATTAGTGGTAGATCAGGAATAGCAAATTCCCTGTCTGTGGATAGCAACAGCCAGTTGCCTCTAGTTTGTGACATTTCCACAGGATCCAGCTTTGCCAGGCTGCTTATGAGAACATACCCTCCAACAGCACCGTCCCTTCCTAATTTATATAATCCAGCTCCATTCTGGGACAGGAGCTCTCTCTGTATCACATCCCCTTTATTTGGACAGGTGTTTCAAATGTAACAGGAATTGTGGTCAAACTTTAATCCTTCCCTCCATAATTCTCTTCACTGATCATCTCTTCTACAAACCTAACCTTTCAGGTGTAGAACTGAAGCAGATGCTGGTCTAAAGGGATGTGATGGAGGTGATGTTTATCCTCACTGGAGGAGTCCCTTTGTTGTCCAGCCCTGGATTAAAGATGACACTGATTGATTGACCTGAAGAAAGAGTGTCTGCCTAGACAGTTCCTTGCAGTGCCACATCTGGCATCTAAACTTCCTGTTGAGGGGAAGGGATTGCATTTCAACAGAGATGAGACAAGCCTGGCTTTTTAAATCATAAAATAAAGCTATTCCTCACCCCAACCATATGACCCTTTTCCACTCCTAAATGGGAAGTTAAATCCTTTTACAATAACCATCTAGTAGTAGTACCACCAACGAAGTGTGACTTTGCAATATGGAGCAGAGACAATGGAGACGTCCATTTTGCCTTTCATGTACATAGAGGGTCACCTTTGCATCACAGAGCACAAGCACTTGAATCTGAAGACCTGTGAACTATGGGAAGAGGGCAACTGTGTGTGTGTGTGTTGTGTTATGCAATGGTTACTTTATTCAAGCACAAGAGCATCCCAAGCAAGTGTGCAGTGGATCTCTGCTATTTCCACAGCAACAGAACCATCTCAACCAGATGACACAATCGGAAGATGTCAGAGGCATGAGATGAATCCCAGTATCTGGTGACAACATTTTGCGTAAATGTGTTTTGCATTTGTGGTTGCCATCAAGCCTGTGGGGTAGGTGGGCTTCCTGTTTCACAGGCTGCCAGATTGCATTTGGGTGGCCTAAGGAGAACATGTTTGTGGAGTGGTGGAGTTTGAATAGGACAACTGCACTGTAAACTCCCTTAAGGTTCATTGCTTAATAACAGTATTGTTATTAAGAACAAATGCAGGGATCAGAACTTGCAGCCGGAAATACAAACACTTGCTGTGATGATATAGATTAGCTGGGGCTGGGCTGAGCTAGCTCACAGTTTTTAGCCTCCAGCTCACACATTTTTGTCTTAGATCAGGAAAAATGGCCCCACAGCAAACTAATTTATTTATGCAGTAGCTCACAATTTTAATGCCAGTAGCTCACAAAGTCGATTTTTGCTCACAAAACTCCACAGCTTTGAGGGAGTATTGGCGAAAGAGTTGGTTTACCTTCCCATCCCTGTCCTTTACTGTCCTTATTTCAAATCAAATAGATTCTGATAAACGACACACAAATGTATCTATCGGTTTCCTTATCTAACACAAAGAGTACCAACTGGTTTAACAGAAGATAAATAATGGCATGAATTTATTGACTCCACTTTCTTTCCACCATCATTTCCCCCTTTTCCATCTGGTGGTGTTCTGGTCAAAGTGTCAGACTGGTGTCTGGGAAACTCAGGTTCAAATCTTCATTCTGACATGGATGCTTACTGTCATGGGACAGCCTGGACTCCAGCTGGAACAGAGCAATGAAGAGGATGCTTTAAGAGAAGAAGATTGCTTGGAGGGAAAAGGAACTTCAGGAAAGCAGCACTGGGCAGGCAGAAACCAGCACACAAGGTGAAGGATGGTTAGAGCTCATTGTCAACAGGTGATGCTGACTCACCAGCATATTCTAACCCTCCATCTTGGAAGGCCAGGTGGTTAATACCAGTCCTCCCAGGTAACCCATACCCTACAAACATAGGAGGCAAAAGCGCAGAGCAGAGCTTCAAGAAAGAAGGCAGAGCACACATCTCCTCCTGGCCCATTGCCAATTGCTTGAGAAGGAGGAGGGGGAGGAGAGTTGGATTTATACCCCACCCTTCACTTGGAGTCTGAAATTAGTTTACAATCTCTTTCCTTTCCTCTCCCCACAACAGACACCCTGTGAGGTAGGTGGGGCTGAGAGAGCTCTCTGAGAATTATTCTTGAGACAACAGCTCTGAGAGAACTGTGACTGACCGAAGGTCACCCAGCCGCCTGCACGTGGAGGAGTGGGGAATCAAACCCAGTTCTCCAGATTATAGTTCACCACTTTTAACCACTACTTTTAACCACTCTTAACACATAGTCTGGATTGCAGGACTGCTTCTAAGCAGCCAGTCAGAAATGGGGCCTCGATAAAAGCTGGAGAGCTGCTCAGCATGAAAGCAACTGTCATTATCCTTGATCCAGTGGCCACAACTCTTGGCTCTCGAACATTCCCTGTTTGCTTTGTGTTTGACTTCAGACTGTTGGACTATGCTTCTGTCTATGACCCCTCTGAACTGAACCCTGCTCCATGAAGAGACCAACTTCTGAACTGCTCACTTACCACATCCATGGAACTTTGCCCTAGAGACCTTGGCTTCTGACACTGAGTGATCTTTGGCAACTCACACACTCTCAGCCACCTAACTTACTTCATGGGGTTGTTGTGAGGATAAAATGGAGGAAAGCAGAACAACATAAGCCCCATTGGGAAGAAAGGCAGGATATAAATAATCTCAATAAACAACAATGATTATAATGGCATTTCCCACAAGTGTTCCATATCAATCCCTTCTATGATCCCTGTAAAATAAGTCAGTACTATTATCCTGAAGGTGCAGAAGGCAGTGAGGCTGGGCACTGTGGCTTGTCTATGTCCGCTGAATTTGTCCATGGTCAAGGTGAGATCTAAATTTGAGATGCTCCAGCTAACAGCACAGGCATTAAGCTACAGTAGGGATAAAATCTGGGGGACAAAACGGTTTTGACAGGGACAGCATTTGCTTTTCATGATCATGTGACCCATTAGTTTGCCAAGCCCAGTGGTGTATTTCTCCAGACTCCATCTTTTCCCCAAACCTGCTATCTGATATCATTTTAACTGGAAGGAATAAAACCTGGGAGCTTTTACATACAAAAACTCATCCTTTACCACTGAGCCCTTTTGATAGCTGATAACTGTTTTGTCCACAGTCAGACTGGCAACCTACAGTCGGAGAACTTTATTTGTCACTTTCAACTCACTTAAAAAAAAAAAATGACCATGTTCTGTCATGAACAGTTCCATCCACAGTGAAGAAACTCAGCTATGAAGAGAGACATCACTGTTGGCTGAAAAGTAATTTACACATCAACCTTGTAATCAAAAGGATGGTTATAGTTATACTGTAGTTTTATTTGATTCTATAATTGATTGGGCTAGAAAGTGTCTTCAAAAGAAACCCTCATTCTACTCCATGGAGCTTTTCCATCTGGAATGTATTGAATCATCCACTGGGGCAAACATCAATAATTAAAGTCTCTACTTTTTTATGGTCAGCATCACAGATGTTCACAATATCTGTCCTGACCAGAGCCACAAAGTTATTTCCTGCCCTTTAATATTTCTGTTCAATATGAAATATATGTGTGTTCTATAATCTGTAATGAAATACAAAAAATCAGTTAAGATGCATGTTTTATTAAGTGGCCTTACTGTTGAAACCACAAAAACCTATTGAGCTACAAAATCCAACTTCATGCAGCTCTTTTTGGGGGGCAAAAAGAGAAAAGAGTCAGAGAAAAGCAGATGGATTGCTTTTGACAGAAAAACAACCACATTTAACTTTTAAAAACTCTTTTGAAATTTGTATTTTAATCACAACAATGACAATTATTTGACTACATTTCACTGCTTTTGTGAGAGCAGTACAGTAATAATTTCCAGAACCGTAATATCTACTGGGGTACTTAAGTTCCTATTGTTGACTGTCTGGTTGCTTTAACTAGTACAAAATCTTACTTGATGGCTTCTCATTTTGTCCTCAACAAATTCTTCCTGAAAAAATATGCTGCTGCCATTGGTCAGATCCTAAAATTCCATTCCACTATTGCCTCCATTTTTCTCTGATGCCTTCCACCTACACTCCAGGCTTGTCCATTGGTAGAAAAGACTCTTGCATTGTTCAAATGTGGAAAAACCCCTTGTACTGTCAGAAAGATCCTTGTATCAGAGGAAAATGGCAGCATTAACAGAACACAGTAACTGGATACAAGTTACTTATCAATGAGCCAGTGGTTTCACAAATTGTGAAAGAGCCCAGAGTAAGTCTGCAATGCATTTGGCATACGTGACAGAGCTACCTTGGTATGATTCTGGTATTTGTGTGTAGAGTAAATTTATATACCATCATAAAATCTACATATCTCTCCAGCTATTTTTACTAGCTTCCTCTTAGGGCCAAGGTAAACATTGGGCGTTTTTGCACTGACCTTAATCGGCAGCGACGTCCCTCTTCACCGCGCAGGATCTGCGCGGATTTCGCACCAATTGCTGCGGAGCACCCGGAAGAGCCGCAAAGTCCCGCGGCTTTTGCGGCGCAAATGGAAACTGCCAAAAACCAGTTTCCATTTGCGCCGCAAAAGCCGCGGGACTTTGCGGCTCTTCCGGGTGCTCCGCAGCAATTGGTGCGAAATCCGCGCAGATCCTGCGCGGTGAAGAGGGACGTCGCTGCCGATTAAGGTCAGTGCGAAAACGCCCATTGTGTCCTAATGTGAAAGTGTCAGATTTGGCTCCTGAGAAGGTGATCTGTAAATAAGCTTATGAAGAGCAAGTCTTAACATGCAGGTTTAGAATAGTGAGAATGCACAATCCAGAAACTTTTATGAGATTCAGAATTAGTACCATGAGGCAAGCTTTGTGGGTCGGTGTAAGAGGCTTCTGTGGCTCTCTGTAGTTTCCTACTTTGAGCAGAGACAAGTGGTGGTAGGTAGACTACTTTTGTAAAATCTTGGAGGGGTGGTCCTGCTCAGTGCTGGTGATGGGAGACGATGGAAGAAGTCCAGGACTGCTACACAGAGGCAGGCAATGGCAAATCACTTCTGTTCATCTTTGCCTTGAAAACCCAACTGGATCACCAAAAGTTCATAGCAATTTGACAGCCCTTTCCACCAAGTGGTTTTGGGTAGGTTGAATTCTCTCTGTCTTTCCTCAGCCCTCCAGTTCAAAACCCAATGAAAGCTAATCTCCATGCTGGCCCTTTGTATTCCTACTGCAGCTGCCATGAGTGTAGACATGGTAGGTAATATTTTCAAGGCCTTTATCACAGGTGTGGAGTGCCATGGCTCACAATCAATTTAAATCCGTCTGCCATTTTTCCACCATCTTTGCCATCATGTTTAAATAAAATCTGTACAAAGCTCCATATGTTTCTGCTTTGCTGTGCTGACAAATCCCTTTCATCCTTCTTTACTCATCTTTCTCTTTTCAAACTATACTCCTTGAGTTCCTTTTTGTTATTTAGTTCCATTATTTTTCTTGGCTTCTCAGATTCCACCTTCTTTCTTACCTTTGTTGTTATCCTAGAAAGCTCTTGTATGTACTTTCCCCCAAAACAAACCAACACATTTCCCTATGATGCTTTGTGGCAGCCCCAGGAGAGACACCACATACAATTCTCTATCAGAATGTCTGTTCCCAAAAGTGGCAAAAGGACACTGCTGATTAGGGATATTATACCTTTGACCTATATGCATTTATGTCAGAAACAAGCTTCCACACAGATAATCAAATGCAGTGCCCTCCTCTTGATGGTCCCTCCTTTTTCCCCTCTTACTTCTTCATATGCTGGCCAAAGGGGTTGGATCTGCTGGGCAGGCTCTATTTCTCTCCCTGCCACTTTTGCCTCAACAGACAAAAGTGTAGTCTCTAGACTGAAAGTGCTGCTTGTTTAGAGCTCTCCCCCACCCAAATTCCAAAGAATGCTGTAGCATCCCCTCCAAAAGGTTTGCTCATGTGATGACTTAATTTCCACATAAGATTTACCATTGAAATGGTATAGGCCTTTATTGGAAAAAAAGAAATAAATAAATAGTATAGGCCTGTCTTTTATCCTGAAGCATGGATCACATAGATTTATTTGTATGAGTGGTTCTACTAGCGCATTTTCACCCCACCCTTCCTTCAAGAAATTCAGAATGGTATATATGAGTTTTCCCCACCCATTTTATCCTTACAACAACTTTGTGAGATAGAGTGCCGAAGTGAATTTTATAGATTAATGGAGAAGGGACTTTAACATAGGTCTCCGAGGTCCTAATTGGATACTCTGACTCACCACAATATGCTGGCTCTCAGTACCACCTTCCAGGAGGTGTTTGGACTAAAGGCTCTTTCAATCCTGTAAACTCTATGGTTCTAGGAATTAAGAGATCCCAAGGAGGCTAAATTGAGCATTTATAACAAAGCAATGTTCACTAGTTCAAATGCAGGGTGTACTGTAAACAGTATAATATGATTGATGTAGCAATAATAACCCCAATCTCAAACTCTTATCTTTTTTACCATGGCAGTTCTACCAAAGAACTGAACATGGAAATAACTGGAACTTCTGACCATTAACGTTTTAGGGACTAGCACATTGTGCCCTTTCTGAATGCAAGCATCATTTCATGATGAAAGGTAATATATTTAATCAGCAATGCCATCAGAAACAGCCTAAGACAGTTGGATGACAAATTCCCATGAAAGCCACACGCCTGTCCAAGTAATTAGCATGGGACACAATCCATTGGAGTTTCTTCTGTATAAATCCCACAAGAAAACTACCATGCAAGAAGAGGAGAGTGCCCCCTGGTTCAAATGTGTCTCTCACCCTGACTACTGAAGTGACTGTCTCACCATGCCTCATGACACTGTTGCCTCTCAGCCCATCATTTTGTTTTGGAAAAGAACACAGTGCCAGGCCAGAGGCAGCTTACATCTGTGCTCTTCTAGAAGAGTAATTTTTTTGGCAGGCTTTAGATGAAATTTGTAAAAATCCTTCTTAATCCTCTGTGTACCAGCTTTTGATACTGCCCCAAACTTCCTACCTGCATATTTCATTGCTAAAAAAAACATTGTAAGTACATTTGGAGGGTGGGGGGGCAGATACACAGAAAGAGGGTCAGTTTCACTTTGCCTCAATGAAGGAACTAATTTTTTCTCCCACTCAAAATAGCAAGTTTGCCCTTAAGCCTTTGCTGTGGTGTGATAAGGGCATCTCACATGTCAGCTTCTTTAGCATCACATGATGAGACGTTTGTTATCCTCAAATAGCCTCAAATGCCAGGAGGCTTTTAAAGAAATGAAATCACACTTTGCATTTCATCATAATGTATGCATTGGAGCACATTTCAGATGGGAGGCTTGGTTGTTACACTGCAAAAAAATTTTTTTCCCACTTTAGCTTGATTAGAATTGCACACACAATATTTTAAGAAAAAACAATTAGGTGTAGCAATAATATGAGCCGCAAAATCTGCATAGGCTGTTCTTAAGAAAGTCCTTCTTGATCAGACCATGTGTAGACAACATAAACTATTGTTTCTTTGGTGGATTTTGCTGTGATTCCTTTCTTTTACTCCATGCAAACCTTCGGATGCACATATTCTGTACACTGAGCAATGCCCTTTGTGTCTTCAGAACGGTCTTGAAGATAAAGACCTAAATGCTCAGTGTTCCGTGAGCCTGTTTCCATGCTCTGAGAATGACCTCTGATGTTGCCTGGGCCATTACACACAATATACTAATGCACCCAACATGTAATTTTTACACAGACCCTTAGCTCTTGAGCTGCCTGAGATCTACCAACATTGGATTACCTCAGCTGCTGGTTGCTGGGGTATATAAACTCTTATTACCTTCTCTCATTTCCTGAAAATCTTGTAGAAAACTGGAAGACTTTTCCCTTTTTGTTACTACAGACTGTTGTCATGATGTCAGAGTCTTTTCCCTAGAAGAATTCTGAATCTGCATTGGATCCAGCAGGTTGAAAAACAGTTATTCTGAATAACCAAGGAAGGATAACTCAGCTGGCCAATGGAGTAGAAATACAGATGAAATTGGATCACAATGAGCAAACCTTGCTAAATTCCTATCTCTTGGTGGTGCCCACAACCCAGAAAAGGATTTAAGGCTTAAATCCAAATGTTGTCGTTTAGCTGGTTGCCCGTCAGCTGTATGTTAGAGATTAAGAACTGAAGCCATGAGACTAAAAGGCCAAACCACATTTTATGTTACGGATCTGTTATCAGATCACCTGATGTGTATTTAAACTTAAAAGGGGGGAGGGGGTTTGGGGAGTTGTATCCAAGACAAGGTGAGGGAACATGTTCCATTTTCCACCACTGCACTGTTTTCCCAACAGAACTCTTTTCCAGTAGAGACCTGGATAAAATATCTCACTTGATATTAAATTGTGGGCCTCTGAAAGTGGCAGGAATTCCACTGAACCCTCTAAGAAGAGAGTAGCCCAGCAGCTGGAATGCTTGATGGAGTCCACTGATAAAAGGGTCTTTTGTCTCCCTCGTGCCCTGGCTATGAATAATTGACTCAGGTTTGCTTTACAATAAGTGAGGCTCCCAACCTTGCTAAAACTCCTCTGTTCCCCAACTTAATTCAATTAGGCTTCTAGGAAGAACTTAAATATAAGAACAGCCCTACTGGATCAGACCAGAGGCCCATCTAGTCCAGTATCCTCTCCCACACAGTGGCTAACTAGTTCTTCTGGAGGTATAGAGGTCAATAGGGTACAGAGATCAAGGCCTTCTCTAATGTTGCCTCCTGGCACTGGTATTCAGAGGTTTAATGCCTCAGCATTGGAAGCTGCCTTTAGTCACCATGGTTAGAAGCCAATGATAGACGTGCCTTCCATGAACCTGTCCTTTTTAAAGCTGTGTACACCTGTGGCCATCACTACATCTTCTGACAAGGAATCCCACATTTTAATAATTCATTTTTCTGTCCTGAATTTACTGCCCATCAGCTTCACTGGAAGCCCTGTCCTATTATTTTGGGAGAGGGGGAAAAAGTTCTGTTTGCTCTCTTTACCCTGTTGTACATAATTGTATAAATTTCTTTTTATAAACATCAAGCCCTGCCCCAGCCATTGCCAGCCTAAGTGCATCTCACTGACATCCCAGATTCTTGTTATAAATCAATCACATCCTGAAGTTAATTGCCCAGGTGATACTTGTTCAGTATGACACATGTAAAGGATGCTTTGCATACTTTAGCCCCTGCATGGGTACCTATTTGGGTAACAGTAGTTTGGTCTTGAGTCCAGCCCCCTCAACACTGCTGCTGCCCTGAAAATCGCCAGAGTTTTCACTTCCATTATCCCAAACTTTAGTATCAAATATTAGAGGAGGAAAGATAGAAAGTGGAATGCCTAGATCAGGGGTGGCCAAACTTGTGTAATGGAAGAGCCACATAGAATAAACATCAGATGTTTGAGAGCCACAAGACAGGAAGGAAGGAAGGAAGGAAGGAAGGAAGGAAGGAAGGAAGGAAGGAAGGAAGGAAGGAAGGAAGGAAGGAAGGAAGGAAGGAAGGAAGGAAGGAAGGAAGGAAGGAAGGAAGGAAGGAAGGAAGATACATGGGGAGGGAGAGAAAGGTGACAAGAAAGCAGCTTTGACTTTATATGCATTTTCTAAGCCACTGGCTGGCTTGGCTTGGAGAAGTGATTTAAAGGGACAAATGCCTTCTCCAAGCCAGCCAATGGGGCAGTGCGGCCTTCAAGAGCCACACAATATGTATAAAAGAGCCAGATGTGGCTCCCAAGCCACAATTTGACCACCTCTGGCCTGGATGGTGGGAATCCCTTGTTGTTAACTTTTCATGTGTCTTAGTTTCTACCCTTCCCAGGATTCCAAGCTGATGTCCCAGGGTACTGCAAATGGATGAGTCAAGTTAAACAGTGGAATGGATGCTTTGTATATAGAAAGTCCTCAGCTTGACTCCTGGTATCTTCAATAGAAAAGAACCTGGTCATCAGGCTGAGAAATGGTTCTTGCCTAAAAGCCTGGACAGCTGCTGCCTGTCAAAACAGGTGATGCTTGTCAAGGTGGATTCAGTATAAGGCAGCATCATATATTAATTTTGTAGGTGTGATGGCTGAATGGAATCATCCATGTTCAAAGGCAGTGTCTCTCTGAATATAAAATAAATTGCTGTGGATCATCAGCAGGGAAGGTCTATTGCTTCTCACTGTGGGAAACAGTATTCTGAACAAGATGGACTTTTTTTGCCTCATCTCACATTCGCCTTTATGTCCTCAAGGAGACTGTATAAGGTGCACAGAGATTAGAAGAGGGAGAAGTCCTGTCTGCTCACCTTTGTACCATCTCCCAATCCTGCCAGCTGATGAGAGGCAGAGGAGAGAAGAGAAGAGAATGGTGGTAGAAAGCAAGACTGGACTTGCTTAGAGGATACTTTTAAAGGCTTTTACTTGGCCATCACTCCCTTCATCTAAAGTGGCCCCCAATAATGCTAGCTGCCAATCAGGGCTACATGTGGAATGACAGTGGTGATAAATGAAGGGGGTGGCAGGAATGATTCCTAACATCTAAGAAAGGGTTGCCATATTAAATGGGGAAATGAAGAATCCCCTGATGTGCAAATACATTTTTCTTATACAGAATGCTTACTGTCTGACAGAAGATTTACCAACAAGCAAAGGACAATAGCCAGTTTTCAGCCTGTTCTGTATACTCTGAGTCATTGTAAGCTATACCAGATCTGGCTCTTTGTACCAGTCCCTAAACATATTCCTTGGAAATAAATTTCATTGATTTCAACAGCATTGACTTTTATACCAAGGTCCGAAGATTAGTTTGCAAGGTGCTGTGTGCAAATTGGGTTCCAGCAAAAATCACATTTGTGTTAATAGTTCTGCTTTGGCAGGTTACAGCACCTCTCTAAAATAGCTTGATAGATATTTCCCACCCATTTTACTCCACTGATACTCAACTCTGTTGTTAAAAGATATTAGGTTGGGTTCTGACTACATTTTCCAATGGCAGAACGGAACTTTCCTGCCTCCTCCCTCCCATTGTGACCCACAGTAGGGCTGCTCCAAGTCCTGCAGGATAGGAGACCCTGAGGAAAAACGGGTGGAAATTGCTGGTTTAGCCTGGATCTAACCCAATGGATCTGAATATGTCTTTTACAAATATATGCACACCATTTCTCAAATTTATTGCATGCACATGTATCAGCTACGTTTATATACCATCTTTGTGCCTCTGCATTCAAGGCAAGTTATAATTTCAAATTATCACCTGCTATGCATACAATAAAAGAGCCCCGTGGCACAGAGTGGTAACCTGCAGTACTGCAGTCGGAGCCCTCTGCTCAGGACCTCAGTTCGATCCGAGCAAAAGCTGGTTCAGGTAGTCGGCTCGAGGTTGACTCAGCCTTCCATCCTTCCGAGGTCGGCAAAATGAGTACCCAGCTTGCTGGGGGGAAAGTGTAGATGACTGGGGAAGGCAATGGCAAACCACCCCATAAAAAGTCTGCCTTGAAGACGTTGTGAAAGCAACATCACCCCAGAGTCGAAAACGACTGGTGCTTGCACAGGGGACTACCTTTACCTTTTTTATGCATACAATATGAAAGGAAAAGAGAGAGATGGGAAGCAAAAAGGAAGCCGAGAAACCCTGGATATCAACTCTCTGATAACTTATATAATAGTTACTGAATGAACTTGTAGAATGACTTCTTCAGGACTGGGTGAAAGCTCTAGGTAAGGAGGAAGCAAATAGCAATGGATCCAGTACACCAATGGGAAGTGCACATGCACACACATGTTTCCCAATGGAAGCCCAGAGGCTACAGTAAGAAAAGGCATGAAGACGTATTTTAAAATGTCACAGAACTCAGTATCCCGTGTAGCTTTACCCAAAGACTTTCAGAGAGCAGGACTGAGTGAGACCACAGATAGCTGCTGCCAATTAGAATATACAGTATAAGGCTAGAGGGACCAATGGCAGGCTCCTAATTGGATACAGCTGATCAAACAAGCTCCTAATTTGAATTAAGGACGCGCAGTCCTAAATATACTTATTTAGGGGTACATTTTATTGAAATCAATATAACATACTTCTGAGTAATTGTTTTTCAGATAAGAGAATATGAAATACAGAGATCTAATTGAAAATGTTTTGCTGAGAATTTGGCAATATGCAAAGTTATTTAAACACATTAATTAGCTAAGCATTAATTAATTAAAAGTCTTTAATCACTTGAGAGCCAATTGGTTGTACCCAGCAGTGGCTTTCTCCCAGCAGAAGGGACTTTCTCTGGTGCAAGGGGTCTGTTATGGATCAAGTTCCCAGTGCTGTTTCGGGGGGTCCCCTGAACCATGGAGAAGAGTATTTGGGGGAGCTTGCAGTGGGGAGGTGGGAGTTCTGCTCCCACAAGCAGAATTCCATTTGTGGTCAGTTAGCTACAGCCCATTGTCTTCAGAGACATCAAGAATATAAAAGGCATAGACAGTCTCATTTTCCACACATTAAACCCTCCACATATTGCAGCAGAAGCCTTTTACAGTGAAGTCAGTCTTTCCAGACCTTCTGACTGACCTCATTACACTTCCCTGGTGGGAACAGCCTTCCTGCTTCGAGAAGGAGCACCTTCTGTTCAGAAAAGACCACACGGAAAGCCCACCCCTGATCTGCTGTCTGATCGAGCCCAAAGGGAAAGTCCCACTCTGCTGTAACAGCAGTAACCAGAGTGAAGCTGTTTTTCTTCAGTGGAACAACTCCCATGCAGTGTGTCGTGGAATATATTTGTACGCTTAATCAAAGACACATTTCGTAACCTCAAGTTATAGCCAACACATGGTAAATGATCATTATTTTAAGACTTTCAAGCTGAACCAGTTTTACAGTGGGAGGTTATACTATAAGAATCTGGCAACATTTGTCATTCACTGGTCTACTTTAACAAGTGTAGAAAAGAAATAAAAAGCAGACAGCATAAACCTTCATTGTATCAATGTTGGAAGGAACCCCATGAGAACTTCCAGGTGCTCCTTATCAAAATTCTGCCACCAAGCTGAAAAGGAAAGTTGATTTATGTGCTGAGGATGCAGTTTATCTGCCTCCGCCTCCAGTTCGTACTTAATCATCCCTGTACCAGATGATCTGTGGACATCAGGGGATTCCTCCCCCATCCTCATCTCTCTTTTGTAAGGCCAAATTTTGTGTTACATTTTTCCAGTGTGTACCTGTATTGCACACGCAAAAACAGATTTTAAGCCCCCCAAATTGCATTCCAATCAATAGACTCTTCAGGGAATTTCCAGTTAGAAGTAGCTCTCAGCAGTATGTATCCATATAAAAACAAACTACTAGCTAAGTTTTCTGAACAACATGAATATTCACTGAAGTTTGTGTATTTGAAAGGATTTATTAGAGAAAAGCAGCAACAAACATTTTGTACCCACTTCTTTAAGTATAAACAGGTCAAAAATTATATTGAGGGATTTGGTCTTTAGTCCAAACCTGTCTTCAATTAGCTTGTTCACAGTTCAGACTGGGATCAGCTATTTAGGGCTCACACACAGTAGAGTAACAAGAATTTGTGGGCCCATTATTGCTGCCCCACCCCTGCACCTTCATATTGCATTCACATAAAGTGGATACATTAGGTCCAACCAGAGCGCATATCGAACTCCTTATTTAAATTTCACCTTCCTTCCAACGAGATTTAAATTTAAACAGCAATGTCACTAATGTTCTTCCAAATACAAGCACAGTGCATTTCTTATCACACAAAAGTAAACAAATAAATAAAACAACTCTTACCCTTTTGATAGACTAGGGCTGCCAACCTCCAGGTAGAGAATGGAGATTTCCTGGAATTATAACTAATCTGCAGACTACATAGTTTGTCTGCAATTTATCTATTTATTTAAACATGTATTCTACTTCTCCTGGAGAAAATGGCTGCTTTGGAAGGTAAATTGTATGGCTTTATATTCCACTGAGGTCCCTCCCCTCTTTAAAGCCCACCTGCCCAGGCTCCACCCTCAAATCTCCAGGTATTTCCAAACCTAGAGGTGGCAACTCTATGATAGCTTGTAGTAACCTTTCTGAAGCCCAGAACAACTTCTGGTTGCTTAATGCAAATCTTTGTTCCTGGAGAGACCACAGGCCTGAATTTGTCAGGACTACTGCTGGCAAGTCCCATTTCTGTTCATTTATGTTTTCAGAGTAGCCATGTTAATTGGTTGCTGCAAAACAAAACCGAAATCAAGTGGTACCTTGAAAAAACTAATTTCACCTTTTAAACTGCCACTTGACTTCTGTTTCCTTTTACTCAGCTGACAGCAGGGGAGGCTGTGCGGCACCCCCAGTGGTGGGGAAGAGTCACTGCAGGGTATTGCTTCACTCAAGGAGGGAATTACAGTAAGAACTTTAGTATTACAGCAACAGCAGACCGCAGAAGTCTATGGCCCCCACTCTTCTAATATAGATCTCTGGCACCAGGGCAGCCATGCTACTTTGCCTAGTGAGCATTATACCATTGTTCATGCAAGAGACTTGTTCTGGCACATGGAGTGTTCTTAAAAATACCCTATCACAAACTCTTCCTTCCATTTCAAAGGGGGCACAGAAAATAAATCCAAAGCTTATATGGGCTCATGGAACTAGCTTTGTGCTTCCTGGGATCCTTCCCTGAATATCCAATAGAATATTCATTATCCAGACCTACAATTCCATGAATTACGTAGGTAACAGGTGATGTGAAAGACCTCTTTCCTTAGACACAGGAGAGCTGCTGCCAGTCAGAGCACACAGTGACAGACCAGTGATCTCTGGCTCACTGCAAGGCAACTTCATGTGTCACTGTAAGGGTCTGAACATTGCATGGTGCCTGCTTACATTTCAGACATCTTGCTATTTAACAAAACACATTTCATGTCTTACATTTCAGATACAGTGACTGGAACAAACTGAAATAACGACAAAATACATATTTGTAAAATAGTAGAAATGCCTTTAATGAGAACTCATATGCCAATGTTATTGTTATGGATTTACACACAGGAGGTGCCTATCAGTGCAATGCTAACAGAATTATGCCTTTTCAGATCCACTGAAGTGAATGGGTTTAGGAGGGCACTATATGCTTCTGTTTTAGAATCTTTTGTTACTGGTTTCTATGCTCCCTCTACAGATCTGTTTATTTATTTGGTGTTTACCAATGTAGGTACATCACAGAGGGGAGGAAAGGTAGGTTCAGTTTTTATATGTGAAGCTTAAATCACTGATTGTGAACATTTGTTCACCGTTAACATAGAAAAGAAAGCAGAGACATTTGTGATGGGAATGAGCATTCTGGTCACTGTAATTTTATATTCACATGGAAGGAAAAATATCCTTGTAAGAGCTCAATATAAATGGGAAGAGAAAGAATCCCAAATACTATATTGGGGATAGGTATCCGCCACGTACAACATTACTTGTGTTCAAAGCTCTCCTTGTCCTACTCTTTGGCAACAGTTCAGCATCTGGCATAAGGGTCATGTCACCAACAAAAGACATCTACGGTATATATTGCTACAAAGTCCCAGGGCAGATGTTGCTTTAGGTCTCCTGTGTTTCCGGGTTTGCCCATTTCAGGTGTTGGAAGGCACAGCTACGTTGTGAGAGGACTGCTGTGTAATTTCCATGAAGCATTGACCTGCCCTCTTCTGTTAAATACCATACAGATCTTTGGGGGCTTTATGACTAGTAGAGGCAATCCAGTAGTGCAATGATCTTCAGTGCATGGGCTGAGACCCTCAGGTGGGCTACAGAAGCCCACTTTCTGAGTCACAAGCACTTATAAAGCCATTGTCTTGCTGCTTTGTGGAAGGACTTGTTCCTAGTACACATGTGTTGATAGCCAGGGAAACCATGCCTCCTGCCTGTCTTTGGCTGCATACCAAGAGGAACAGCAGGACAATGCATGTCATTTCTAAGTGACTTCTGACATGGTGATAATACCCCTATAGCTCTAACCTTTAGAGGGCCAATCCTCTCCTTTCTTGCGTGGGCAAGGTCAACAGCAGTGTTCCCTCTAAGCTGAGTTAGCGTGAGCTAGCTCACAGATTTTTAGCCTCCAGCTCACACATTTTTGTCTTAGCTCAGGAAGGATGACCCCAGAGCACACTAATTTATCCAGTAGCTCACAACTTTTATGCCAGTAGCTCACAACTTTAGTGCCAATAGCTCACAAAGTAGAATTTTTGCTCACAAGACTCTGCAGTTTAGAGGGAACATTGGTCAACAGGTGTACTGTTGGAATTCAAGTTATTTACATTTCAGGGTTATAGAGTTAACAGATGTTGTTTACTGGAAAATAGGGTACGATGTATTGTAGCTTATATCCAATTACAAACTGGCTGCTGTAAGCCCAGGAAAATCTAGAAGTAAATAGTCTGACATGTAACCTCAGTATTGGTTACTTAGCTAACACCTTGTGCTTTGATCTTGTATGCAAGCTTAGCAGGTCAGTATCCAGTCCCTGTGCTCTCTGCAAACAAGAAAGGCAGGAACAAAAGATTGTGAAGTAGCCATGTACCTGTAAGGATGTAGTAAATAATGTAGAATGCATTGTTTTATTTTCTTTTATCCCAAGTTCCTTTCCCTTGATGTTTTATACTAGTAGACTTTCTTTTTATAAGCATGCACATCACCTCTGATGTAAAAACAAATATCCTACATGTACTCACATATGGCTTTGTAAGATGAGGAGAGTCTTGCATGTATTCATGTGTACCCAAATAGGCTGAATAAATTGAATGTACATATATATTCCAGTCAACCTTGTTTGAATGTCTGATAAGGGTTTACGTCTTCTCTAAACTGCTTTGGAAGGATACAATGAGGGCTACTTCATTCTGGAATCTCTCAGCCAATATTCAGAATTTGTAAGGTTCTCAGGCTACATACAAAGAGTTTATGTCAACCTTTCACCTGAATACTTTATATTATAGAGCAGAAAACCCAGACACTTTAAATCAACAGCAGGAGGAGTGTGAGGCAAGTCTTACAGTCAAGCTAATAATGCCTGACTTACTCCCCATTTTGTCAATACACGAGTATCATGGCAAGAAAAAGATAGGATCTGTGTGTGTGGGAGTCTGCTGGAAACTTACCAGGCAAAAGATCTGATATTTTAAAAGCTGGGAACCATCAGTGCAGAATCCATCTACATCTGTCGTGAATTATAGATTTTTAGCACTTCATTAAATAGTTCCACATAAAAGAGCAGCTTTTCAAGAGCTGGTGTAGCGTGGGGTGGGTCTTTGAGCTGTGAATAAGGAAGACCCCCCCCCTCAAATCTCCTTTCTGCAATCCGCTCATTAGGTGGCTTTAGGCAAGCCAGGCTTGTTCAACCTCCTTCCCATCTGCAGCACAATGATAATAGCAGTGGCTTACAAGGATATTATAAGGACCACTCTGATATATTGCCAGATTATCCGTATCTATGTTGCTTCTTAGGGGAAAACTTCCATAAACAGTCATATACTAATTCACCCCATTTAAAAATGAACCAACTAGCACACTCAAAACTTACTCATGTCTTGTGATTCCCCAGAACTGTTCGCCAGGATTTGTAAAGTCTTAATGTGTAATAGTGTGAGCAAAGTACATGAGTAAGTAAAAGGATACCTGTCTGGTATCAAGCACACCTGTCCAGTTACAATAACTTTTTGGCATACTATTGGAAGAGAAGGAAGTAGCATGGACAGGTTGGGCAAAATGCATTCAGGATATGTCTCAGTTAGGCCTAATTTTAATTGTCTTCCTAATTTTATATAAGTTTAAACACTATCAGATTGGGGGGGTCTTTCTGAGACATTGGAGGAAGTGAGAGATAAGTCACGATTTAATAAGTCAACCAACCACTGGAATTAAAAACAGAAAAGACCACCTTGAATCACTGATTTTTCATTGCCCTCTACACCAAAACACAAGAACTAAAGCAGCCTCCCCCGATCAGCACAGATGCCCTTCACTCTCATCACCGTAGTTCAAACATTGTCTTCTCAGACCAAAGGCTGACTTCTACTGCAAGATGCACAGGCTTCTCCACAGCTATGGAGGCCAGCTGAGAAGTTGGGAAGGCAATCCGCAATTACCAGCTAAAGCTTCAGCTGATCAATCAATTGCAATCCAGATATTAAAGCGTAGGATGCCAGCAGGCATACACCAGAGCACTTCTATTGTCTGTGTGTGAGGGAGCAGCCTTTGTTTCCTTGTGTGCTATTTTATGTTGACATCAAAATACCATGGATCCAACCATGGTGATGCTGCTCTGTACATAATTTACAAAAAAGTTAAGCACAGACACTCTCCCACTGACCCTCTATACAAAACCATAGCATTAAGGGGGGAGTTTTCATTAAAAGAGTGACAGTAACTTTGACATGTTATGTAGTTTACTCTTGGCAGTAAAGCTTATTACACCAACCCTGTCAGATCAGGGCATAGGCATGCAGAGCCACTGTGATGCTTAGTGCTGAGCCTGGGCATATGTCCTTAGAAGGAAAGGCTCACTGAATCTGGCAGGACTTACTCCCAAGAAGGCACGCAGAAGATTGCTGCTTCCAAGACTGCTATGACCTCCTCAGAGGAAGGCTGAGAAACAAAGTCTAACAATAACAGCATATGGAAAGTTGCAGACGAGCCTTCCTGCTGTTTGTTTTTCTGCTTCCATAGCTGATGGAAGCAGAAAAACAAACAATTAGGAGCACTGGACATCAAATGAATTAAACTGGTAGTCATACATGAAGTAGATTATTTAAATCCTGTTTTTAAAGAGCAGGCAGTTGGAGGGGGAGGGTTTGACAGATTATTCAAGAATAGGGGGGAAATATTCAAAAGAAGACACAGTCAATATCTCCCAAAACAAAACAAAACCCCAGACAACCTTTCCAGAAAGCCATGAGGCACTTGAGTTGAAATGGCACCATTAGACAAAGGGAAGGAGAAAAATAATCAGGGAATAAAAGGGAAAGCAGCAAGCATGTCAGTGATGTGGCAGCCACTAGCTTGACCCTCCAAAATCTTCAGCATTTTTAAGCCTTTTGCCAAAACATTGGGAGGAAGAAAATGTTTACAATTAAACTAGAAAGGATTCCTCAAATTAACATGGAAGAGCTTTAAGAAGGGAAGCATAAAAGAGGGGAAAGCTACCAAATTAGAACAATAGCTAATAAAAGAATGTCTGAACAGTGGAAAATAATTTTTTGAAAACCCAAAATGGAAACAGATCCGAAACTCGGGCTAATAAAGGAAATATTTTCATTAACTTTGTATTAAATGCATTTAGAGCATGAAAACTTGAAACATCAGAATGGAGGTTAGATTCCTCTTGTCCCCCACCCCCATGTATTTTTAAAACTAATTTTAGCAAACTTATCAGTTTAAGGGCCAGTTACCAAGTAACACTGGATATGTTAAAAACAGAGAAATCCTTTCTCTATTGGAGGGTCTCTTGTGGGCAGCATCATATTTAAATGGGGTCACCAGCCCAGAAATTCACAGCAAACCTGCATGACTTGCATTTGGGCCTAGGGCAACATGTGACATCTGTTTCTTCTCTTGTCCTTCCTTGATGCTACAACACTCCCCTCCCAAAAAAACCCCTTCACCATAATCAAGCGAATACACCTATCATTACCCATTCACATACACAGTCTGACTGCTTGAGTGTCAGTGCCCTTTGGGACTGCCTCTCCTAGTTTGCCCCAAGAAGAGCCCTTCACTCCGAAAATAAGAACTTACTGGTGGTCCTTAGCCCAAGAGAGATCTGGCTGTCCTCAACTAGGGTCTTCTTGACCCTTGACCTGTTGGAACTCTCTGCTAGAGGACATCCGTGTCCTGTGGGATTTACTTCTTTCTGCAGGGCATACAAGGCAGAGATGTTCCACCAGGCTTTTGGTTGAGTAGTCTGGCACTTTCATACCCCCCATTCCCATAAGCCTCCCCCAGGAGGCACTGAAGAAATTATATTTGCCATCTGTAATGTAATTTAATAAATGTTTTATTAACTTGTTTTTAATTTAATATATTGTATTTCATTCTGCTGTCAGCTGCCCTGAGCCCTGCTCACAGGGAAGAGCGGCCTATTGAATGAACGAACAAATGAATGAATGAATGAGTTCCTTGGTTTCACAAATGCAGGGAGAAGAAGCAGGTTCCTTTCTCCCCCCCCCCCCCCAGTACTTATGCACACTAAGGAACCAGGAATTCATAGCTGTGTCAATCTACAGATGTAGAAGCCTAGGCTCAAGTAGGGTTGCCAGCCTCCAGGTGGAGCCTGGAGATCTCCCACTTTCACAACTGATCTCCAGCTGACAGAGATCGGCTCCCCTGGAGCAAATGGCTGTTTTGAAGGGTGGACTCTATGGCATTGTACTATGCTGAGGCTCCACCCCTCCCCAAACCCCGCTCTTTCCTGGATCCATCCTGAAAGTCTGCAGGCATTTCCCAAGCCAGACCTGGCCACCCTAAACCAGGACCTTCCCCTCTTTTTGTCAAGCCCCAACCTCCTGGGTAAGAAATGGTTCCTGGAATCTAGTCTGATTCCAGAACTATAGAACAACAACAACAACACATTTTATTTATATCCCGCCCTCCCCACCGGAGCAGGCTCAGGGCGGCTCACAACAAAATTCATTGAGTTATACATTGAGTTAAAATACATTAAGTTATAATTAACAATATAAACCAGCAGGTAATTAAAAACTATTAAAATTCTAAAAACAATAAGTTAGTGTTAGTACTCCTGACTCTCTTTTCCAATGCTTAAAGCAAAACTCTGTGCACAGAGGTTTAATCAACTGCTGGTGAAACAGGAAGCCTAAATAAGAGCCCTAGCACAGACTTAACATAAGAGAAGCCATGTTGGATCAGGCCAATGGCTCATCCAGCCCAGCACACTGTGTCACACAGTGGTAAAAAAAAGTGCCATCAGGAGGTCCACCAGTAGAGCTAGAAACTCTCCCATGGAGCCCCCCAAGCACCCAGAATACAGAGCATCACTGCCCTAGACAGAGAGTCCCAGCAATAAGCTGTGGCTAATAGCCACTGATGGACCTCTGCTTCATATGCTTATCCAATCCCCTCTTGAAACTGTCTATGCTTGTAGCCGCCACCACCTCCTGTGACAGTGAATGCCATATGTTAATCACCCAAGTATAAATGGCACTTCTGGTATAAATGAGAGGTTTTCTTAGAGAGAATTTCTTACATTTCCAGTGTTTTGTTCCCCCTTTCTAATACATATGTGCACTTGAGAAAGAGGGAGAGAGAAACTTTGGTTCTCACAGTTCCAACAGTGTTCTAATATTCAGGGCCACAGAACTTTGTTCTTAACCATGCAAAGCAGCAATGCATCCTCTTGTGGCCATGCTAGCTTGGGCATAACATAAGGGTGAAGAGAGGAGCTACATTTCATGCTGCTTCCATACCAAATGCTGCCATTGCAATGCTTTAACCAGGACAGGCAAGATAACCCCTGCCAGTTTGCATAACTTTATAGGGGACAACTCATTGTCTTGTAGGAACTGACAAGGCCACTCCACCAATGCTTCCATTACAAGGTGGAGGATAGTGCTTTGTTTTCCAGGGAATTTGGGCAGTGGTAGCTGGGACAGAATCACATTATGATGGATCACAGTGCTGTTTGTGCTGTTATTAGGGTTGTCAGTTTCAACTCAGAAATTATCTTGGGACTTTGGGGGCAGAGGCAGAAAACTTATGGGATGAAGCCAGCAGCAAGGTTGTGACAAGAACGATGGAATTCTGGCCATCACATTCCTTTTAAATGCCTTCCTTCCGTTGGAAATAATGACGGGGGCATCTTCTTTTGGGGCTCATAGAATTGGATCCCCTGGTCCAGTCTGTTTGAATCTGGGGAGTAGGATTTGAGAAGAGGCACCAGATGCTATGCAGAAAATTTAGTGCCTTTACTAAAAACACACACACACACGAGCCCCAGATACCCACGGAGCAATTCTCTATTATACCCTATGGGGAACTGGTCTCCATAAGGTATAATGGAGTGCTCAGTGGACATCCCCCCACTGCTTTCTGATAACCCTGAAGTGGAGAAGGGCCTCCAAAAAACCAGAGGATCCCATGCGCCCAACTGGAGATTGGCAACCCTAGCTGCTGCAGTTTAAACCAGTCTGTAGGATCAATCTCTTTTGCATTACCCAGAACCCCAGGTAGCAATTGAAGGTCCTACATAAATCCTGCAGAAACAAGAGGGAAGAAGAAATAGCACACCGATATTCCAAAGACCAGTTCTTAACATATTTACTGATAAATTCCATTAACTTCTGACTTCCAAGCAAGATGTTCAGGATTTCAGCTTTAAAGGATAGGATATGTTTTTCACTTTGCTAAAGGAAAAGCAACCATTGTGGGTAAAAATCAAATTGTGGGTAAAAATCAAATTAATTTTTACCATTGTGGGTAAAAATCAAATTAATTTAATTGGCAAAGTTTTGTTTTTTTTAAAAAATAGCACAGGAAGCACCAGTAATTCCACAAACAGTTAATAATTTGGCAAATATGGAGTTATTCTGGTTGGTTTTTTAAAATAATTGCATTTCCTCATGATGAGTGCTGCCCACTATTCTTCTCATCTGTAGTTCCCTTTGCAACTGGCCTGCTGTATCTCTCCATCCTTCATAAGAGGAGAGCACTCGGGAAGGTGTGATGCATTCCTCATTCCTCGTACTCGGTTCATCTTCATCCTCCACTAAGCCTGCCAGCCAAGGTGCCAATTAGTGCCAATTGCATGAGGAGCTTTTACAATGCAGACACCTACCCAGTTAGGAAGAGAACTGAACGTCTCCAACAGATTTCATAGAGGTCACTGAAAAGCAATTGGATGGTAATAATTTTTTAGTCACTACCTACTTGTGCTGCAATCAAACCAGTGACCTGGAGGTGAAAGGCTATATATCCTATTACCAATCAGCTAAACTGTTCAGCCACCCTTATTACTGCAATTTTAATTAACTGAGCCAATGACACGAAAGTGGAAAGGAGGGAGAGTATATATGCCTAGAGACAACCTTTTGCTTCTTTGGGCTTTCCCTCTGCTGAAGAAATGGCATCACACAACAGCCACAGATGCAGCAGCCACAGAGGGTTTGCAAAAACCAATGACCAAAGCAAGCAAGGGCCTGAAGTACAATTCAGGGGAATCAGGAATGTTCCCAGCATTTCCAATTAGATTCCAGGCACTTCTTGTTTACCCACGTTTCCCACCTATTTACTTCTATGATTTCTGGTTAGGCTGGTAAAGCTATTTTAAAAGGAGCCACTGAGACAAATGGGCCAAAGAGGTTTCATGACTTTGGTAGATGGACAAGCTGAAGGCTGGTGTGGCAGAAGGGTTCAGAATGTGAATGTTAAGAATGTGAATGTCAAGAGTGTGGCATACTGGTTAAGAGTGTGAATGTTTGCAGTGGTTAATAGTACCACTAAGGGATAATATAAGAGTTCAGTGGCACCTCTAAGGCCAACAACATTTAATTCTGTGTATAAGCTTTCATGTGCAAGCACACATCTTCAATACAGGGAAACAGAATTTCCTCAACCATTGCATATAGCTGGTGGGGTTAGTTGCCTGGAAAGGCTAATTAGAGCCAACATGCATAAGTACCTGAGGTCAAATCATATGGTTAGGTCCAGTATTGCATCTTTTCAATTTCCCCAGCTTTTTGAGTGGCTGCAGAGGAAGGATAATTCTGGGCTTCACTGCAGACTTGGAGGTTATAGATACTACTGTTCCCCACAGAGAATGAAGCCCATAAGAACACAAAATGTGCTTTTGTTGAGTAGACCTGCCTAGTACATTTAGAGAGCAAGCCTAAGCAGGTCTACTCAGAACTAACCCTCATTTTATTCTGTTTGATGTAGTGGTTAAGTGCATAGACTCTAATCTGGAAGAACCGGGTTTGATTCCTCACTCCTCCACATGCAGCCAGCTGGGTGACCTTGGGCCAGCCACAGCTCTCTTGAAGTTGTTCTTTCAAGAGTTCTTCTCTCAGAGCTCTCTCCACCCCACCTACCTCACAGAGTGTCTGTTGTGGGGAGAGGAAGGGAAGGGAAATTGTAAGCTGCTCAGAGACTAAGTGAAGGGCAGGGTATAAATCTTCTTTCTTTTTTCTCTTCTTCCAGCATTGTGTTGCCAATTGCAACCAGTAAAATGTTTCTGCAAACTCCTACACAGGTCTCCAAGCGATGGCCTCTCTCCGTTTATTGGCAAGTATGGCACATACTGCCTCAATGACCTGGCTAATAGTACCACACAATTATTTCTCAGGACTCCTGGCTATCAGAACACACTGTGCATGGAGCAAATATGTTTTAATGTTGAGTATATACCTTGATTCCTGAGGTGCTTGTCTGTGAGAAAATTACCATAAAGGGAGACTTCCCACGTGACAGCCCAATGTAATGCTGTTTGCATTTCTTTGTGTGAATGTAATCCCAACTATTTCACTGTTCTCTGGCTTGTTGGCTTTTTCTGAGCTATGGAGAAGTACTTTCTTGCAGAGCTTCATTTGAGAAGTTTGACAGGAGCTGTTCCTATTCTGAGAAGTGCCAAGCAGTGCCACAGAGGTTGCTTCATTTATCACTTGTAGAACTTCAGAGATACAGTCAGCCCAGCAGCTCTGCACCATTTGCTTTGGAATTTAAATGTATTTAATGTTCTGCTGACATGTTCTGTTTTTAAGCTTTGTGGAAATTGCCTAACTGCATCACAAACAATGCCAAGGAAAAAGCTGGAGGACTTAGCAGCAGGAGTAGCTAAGCATGGTGGCTGCGTGATGGAAGAAACAGGCTGGGGTTCTCCCCCCACCTTTCATTTTCTGCTGAAATTATTAAATGTGGCATAGCTTGCAGTTTTTAGATTTTTCCAAATTAGACATTAAAGAAAGTCCACTTTAAGTGCATAATTTAGTCTTGATTGGTTGCAGCAGCCTGCAGCCAACTGCACATGTTCAAGTCCTAGTAAAGTCAGCAATGAAGGAAGGGCACTTTAACTGGGTGCAGGATGGAAGCCTCCATCCCTTGGTAGTGAGTGCTGTTTCCCACTCAGCTGGGAGCCCCTCACTGCCTCCAGGAAAAAATTCTTAGAAGATCATTATTAAGGAAGGGTGAATAGCTCAAAACCTACAGGCCCCACTCTAGTAACTTTGGCAATGAAACAGGTAGTCTTTTGATTTAGTCATGTTCAGAGGAGCCTGCTGAGGTCTCTGACTGCTGGTTGTGAGAGAAAACTTTGGCCCCTGTCCATAGACCCTTTTAGGAGACACCAACTTGGCCACCATGGGAAATGGGATGCTGAAGACCATATTCCAGTTGGGTATTTCTGCAGTCTTGGTAATCTAGTGGAGTTTGTTTCTGGGTGAACAAGGACTGGGATGGCTGCAAAATTTATAAGAAAATATTGGATGCCATGTGCATATTCCCAGTAATTCCACCTTGCAGCTGGCTCCAGGAAAGCAGAGATCATCCCTACTGATACAACTGACAGCAAGACATCTTCATATCTGCTTTTGCTGAGCTTTTAGAAATAAAGCTTCTGCCAGACAATGAGCTTTCTTTAAGATAAACTAGGTTTGAGTCTACAAACATCTTAGAGACTGTGAAGAAATGCATGTTTTCTTTGGTGGTTTGAAAAGAACAAAGCTTTCACTTTGAGTTTTAAAAGTTTTTTTCCCTTTCTGGGAAGACAGCAGGCAAGAGTGGGAGAAGTTAGTTCAGTTGCTTTCCAGAATTACCTCAGCCCACCATTATACAAATGCTAATAGACTGAGACAATGGGATGATCAAGCTCTCCCCCCTCCCAAGCAGGGAACAGAGATTTGGAGGAATTCAATACCACAGAGACTTCAGGAAGAACATTTCTGGAAACTTCAGGAAAAACTGTAGCTGCAGAAATTTCAGTTCTGCCATGGCTGTTCTACCAGTAGCATGTACCTGCTTGAGAAGTGGATGGGGGAGAAAAATCAAATATTTTATAAAATGTGAATATGCAACTTGCTTTAAATTTTGGATGTAATCATTTTTTCAAATATTCTAAGTGAGCCTATAGCATTGAAAAATCTTAAAAGTAAGTCAGAAGAAGACATGAGTGAAGGTAACAGAGTCTGGATTGTGGGGGATGAACACAGGCTGCCAGAGGTGTGTTAATTTGCTATAAAGTCTGAATTAGTCCAGCCAGAATCACATGGAATATAAACAGCGTGACTTCAGGAATGCACTCTGCAGTCTTGGCTAGCTCATCCAGCCTGTTAGAGCAATTTCAGCACAGAGAATCCTGAGGACTGAGACCCAAATCACATATGCATTGTAAAACGCAGGAAGGTTGAAATGCAATCGTAAATCAGTCTTCCTGCATGGTTAGCAGTTGATTCCAAAACCTGATTTGAAGCTGCTTTTCACACAGGCTTTCCCAAAGCCCAACTACATTGAAGTTTCTGCTAGAATGCCAGAATGGGTTTTTGTGCAACTAGGATTGCTAAGAGGAGTATGGGCAAGTATCTGAACAAGTTCACTTTTGGACAGTCCACCCGCGATACAACAACTAGAAGTACAGCAAATAAAAATGCAAGATGCACAGATGAGATGTAATGATACAAAATTTAAACATAATCAAGAAAAGTAGAGTTCTTTCTCCTTAGTTCTGTTAAGCTAGCTAACAGCAGAAGACTCCTAGCTTTGGCTAAGCTGATTTTTGCTAAACTTTGAACCCCACTGTCTCCATTTTCCTCTCTTCATAATCTCATGCATGTCTACCCAGAGAGGATCTTCTCCATGCATTTATTGAAGTGAGCTCTGTCCCATGAAAGCTTATTTGTCTTGGAGACAAGTGTGATAGTAGGATATTAAATGTGTGTAGTTAGTATCATACAACAATGCTACTCATAAACTATGTGCCAACTGGACATCATCAGCAAAGGAGCAGGACATATTCTAGCATACCTGCAATATAAAAAAATTAAGCTGTGCTATCTCAAATTATTATTAGGGGGAAAGTGTTGATTAATTTTCTCAGTTAATAAGTACAGGTTAAAAAGAGATATACATGATTTTTTCCACCCTGAGATTAGGAGTCAGGGGGAAATCCATCTTGTCTGAGCTTGATGCTGAATAGCATTGAGCTGCTCCCTAAATCTAATTTATGGCTTTTTGGGGGGTGGGGGGACTCTTCCTTCAAGGTGCTCAGCATGGTATGCATGACTGCCTCCACCCATCATTTCTCCTGCTTCCAGTGATGCTGGTTAGAAGAAAATGACACCCACTGAGTGAGGCATGACTGAAATCAGAGGCTCTCCCTCCCCCGAGACCACATTACCTCCTCTCAAACCAATCTGAGTGAACACCCAAGAAGAATCCAGAAGGGAAGTCAAGGCTAGGAAAGCATGGAAGCTGGAGGGGGCAGGCAGGAAGGCTGCTTTGAGAACTAGGTGGGCAAAGTTCCCCTGGTCATGATGTAGAATCCCTCCCATAGGCCTTTAGATCCCATCCGGGCCATCCCTGGCAATGTATTTGCTTCACAGACTGTCCCAGAAGGCTTAAGGGCATGTCTGGGTATTCATAAGGTGAGCCAAGACAGGAGAGAACCCATCCCCAAACAGGAGGAGGCCCAGTTATGAGTTTCCGTTGCTGTTCACAGACCTCGGGGTGATGGCGACTCCAGCCCTTCGGTCAAGGTCACCCGGCCAAGTTTGTTGCAGTTTCTCGCAAAGGCATTCTTCTTGTTGGCTGAAATGACCCGACGTTTTTGCAGTTGCCTTGCTGATGGACTGCTGAATGGTGGAGACTCTTCTTTCGGCCACAGCTAGAGGAAGGAGGCGCTGAGGCTGAGTTCCCCCCAGCCGCCGCCTCAGAGCTTCTCTAGTGGACGATGTGGCAGATGGAAGGGCGAAAGATGCCAGGGAAATCCTAAAGATGACCGTTGGAGTCCTTCTGCTGCTTAAAATAAGCAGAGCCATACTTTCATTTTAGTCTTATGCGGCTGCTGTGGTGTAGTGTTAAGTATGCCGGGAGACCCGAGTTCGAATCGCCACCCCTTCGATGGAAGCTCGCTGGGTGACCTTGGGCCAGCCACACTTCCTCTCAGCCTCACCTACCTCACAGGGGTGTTGTGAGAATAACATGGAGGAGAGGAGAATTATGTAAGCCGCCTTGGGTCCCCATAGGGGAAAAGGCGGAGTATAAAGGAGTAAAATAAATGGACTGAAAGTCAGACAGGTAACTATTTCTTTGTAGTGGTAGGTTGATAGTCCTAGAGAAAAACGGTCTCAACTCAAGCCTGACAGACTCGGATCAAAATCCCTTTTGCCGGGTGTGTGTGTGTGGGGGGGGGGGGGAGTGCAATTTCCTCAATCCTCGTGAAGTCTTGTGCCTGCTTTATAGGACCATCGCAGAGCTGCTTGCAAGAAATCCTGGCGAAATGATCCTGGGGCTGGGGCGGGGGGGAGAGGAAGGGAGGCAGCTTGGCTTGGGCTGGCCTTTACCTTTGGTGCTCCCCGAGGCAGAGAGGAGGCTTTCCAGAGGGACTTCAGGAGCATGGCCGGCCTTCGGGGGAAGCCAGCTCTCCCCTCGCTCGTTGCCAGCTCCCTCTCTCAGCCTCAGGATTTCCTGCCTGTCAGCGGGAAGGAAGCAGAGAAGTCCAGCAGCGGCATCGCAATGGCTGCCCTTCAGTGCCCCACCTTCCTTCTGCCCCTGGGGCGCCGCCCACGCCCGGCTGGAGAGCCGAGCAAGACAGAGGAGAGTGGGGGGGGGGGGAGGAAAGCAGCAGAGAGCCGCGCCGGAGAGCGGGGAGGGGGCTTTGAAGGACAGGATGAGCAAGCAAGAGGCTCTCTTGGCGGGCGCCTGCCCCTGAAAGGTGGGCTGTTGCCCCGCGTCTCTCAGGAGAGGGGTCGCCTGTCCCTGATTCTTCTCTTCACAGGACCCCCTCCCCGGCTTCTCCCTCCTCCCCCTCCCTCCCTGCGTCCCCCGGTGGGGCTTCTTCTAGCTTGGGAAGGGGCGAGCCCCGGAGGAGGCTCTCTGTGTCCCCAGCCCCGCCCGAGGCAGCCGTGGGGGTGCAGGAGGGGCTGGCAGCGGCACCGCCCCTGGGAGGGCTTGGGGTTTCCTCCTGGGGCCCAGCCCGAGAGTCTTCCGAGGAGGTGCAGCGCTGGCTCAGGTGGCAGAGGCCGCAGCGTGTTGTCGGTCTGACCCCAGGGCAGCTGGCGATGCCGCCGCATTTCGATTCAAGCCGATTGGCTGCTTCTCCGAGGCGGCGCTCTGCCTGGCCGAAGGAAAACCTGCAGCCCCCCCCCCCCCCGGCTGGCCTCTCTTCCGCTTGAGCCTGCGGGTGCCGCCCTGGCTGGCCCGCCTCGCCCGCCCCTTCTCTTCTGCAGGTGCTGAGTGTGGCATCTTGGCAAGAAGGAGGCCTGGTTTTAAAAAAGACAAAGATGTCGCCCATAAACTAATTCCGTAACCAACACCGGGCAAAGAATAATAGAAAGAAGAGTGCCTTTTCGAGGTCTGCTGAAGTTTCCCAGCCACTTTTCACTGGAGAGCAAACGCTGCTTTGGTCGTCTTTTGCTGTCCCCGGAGTCCTTGAAGGTCTGCCGGGGCTCCGACTATTCGGATTCGGGCTTTGTTTGTTGGTTGGTTGGTTTTCAGGAGCCAGGGAGGACAAAGTCGGCTCTAAGGAGTTATTCCCTAGGAGAACCCGGGCAAAAGCACGGGGGAACTCCTGGGTTTCCACTTGTGCTCCAGCTCTAGTATGGAGGGGACGTCCGGGGGCTTCTTCCAGCCTCTTTCTCCCGGGAGCCGGCGCGAAGAAGCCCATGAGGGGAAGCAGGGAAGCTCTGACCCGGGGGGGGGGGGAGGCTGTGCCCGCCCCAGGCTGCCTCGTTGCCTTCCAAGCCCGGGGCTGTGGCTGAAGGCGGCCCTGAGGTTGCCCCGCTGGCCTCGGGACCCGTCCCCCCTCTCTGCCCTTCCGGGGGCAGGGGGGGCCCTCGGAGCCCAGCCCGACTCCCCCCCACCGGCCGCTCAACTGCCTCCTGAAGTCAAGACCGCGTGCTCTGTTCGCCTTCCAAAAGCGGGGTAATTTTGTTAGAAAACGTTGAAATCCAATCCCAAAGCATTCCGCCCAAATATTTAGTTAAAGTAACCCTGTGGGTTAATAAACTAAACAGCGAGGCCGGCCAGGCACGACGGCCCCAATGAGAACCAGGCTAAATAAACGAAGGGAAGCTGAGAAGAGCCCGCCAGCAGCAGCAGCAGGAGGAGGCGGCGGCGGCGGCACAAGAGCGCCCGGGAGCGCAGCGCTAATGGGAAGCAGGTGGGGACTGGAGGGCCTCGCTCCCGCCTCAGGTAGGCCGCGCCCGGATCCCCGCGATGGGCACGACTCCCCCGCACCCCCCGGGCTGGCTCTTCCCCAAAGGACCGGGAGAGAAGGAGGTTGTCCCCCCTGCGCTCCTGGGGAAGCAGGCTCCCCTCCTCCTCTCGGACTGACGCCCCTTTCAAAGAGGGCTGGAGCAGGCGGGGAAGTGAAGCCTCTGGAGATCAGGGGAAGGTGGCGGTGGCTCATATTCGAGACGGGACACATCGCTGCGGAAATGTCAGTCCCTCCTCAGCCTCCCAGCTCGAGTTCCCAGACGGCATTTCGACGGCGTCGCTTGCTCGGCCTCGGGATTCCCTTGTTCCGCCTGGCGTGCCAATGAAAGTGCCTGCCTGCCTGCCTGCCACGTGCTCCGCTGGCTTCCAAAGCCACGTGCTTAGATGGGAATCTTTCTTTGGGACTTCGAGGGCTGTAAATCCGCCCAGTTATATTTTTATACTGTCCTTGAGCCTGTCCGTTTAGGGTTTTTAAAAACCGTACGCAAGTCTGGTCTTCTGAGTTGTCTTCCACGGAGTTGTTGCAAGGCGTCTCAGCGACCACGTGGTGGAAAGGCGAGGCACAAACCTTTAAAAGGACAACTCGCACGCCTTCTTCTTCCAAAAGCGAAATAATTCCCTCGGACAGATGAGTTACTCCCCTTTCCAATTGCCATCCGCCTCTCTCAGGTCTCTGGAGTGAGTCCGGATTAAGGCTCCGCCTGATCAAGCCGCTGCGGTTAAACTAGTGGGCGAGCCAGCCAGCCAGCCTCAGCCTGAGCGCTTCGTTGTCTGCTCTGCTCTCCCTCCAGGCACTCACGTGTTGAATCGGATGCCGCCGCCGAAGCGGGTCTTCTTCGCTCCCGGTTCTATCCGCCGGGACCTGTTGAACCCCCTCATTGGGCAGGCGGGATTTTGCAAGGAGCTCGGCCCATATCTGTGCTGAGCGGCAGGAAAGGCCAGGCCGGCTTCTACGGCCAGTGGGGGAGCTGCCAGCCCAATGACCTCCGCCCCCCCCCCCAAAGAGGTGCTGCTAATCAGACTGCGGCCGGGACGGTCCAGAGCAGAGGAGAGCTCTTTTCCCGGAGAGCAGCCGCGAAGGAAGGTCTCGCTGGAAGTTGCTGAGATAAGGCAGAAGGATCCATCAGAAACACCCAAAGGTTTTAATGAGAAGGGATCTTTCACAAGGAACATTTCCGGATAAATCTGTGGAAACGCCTTCTAGAAGAGGTTGTAAATGAATGTAACTCTACAGTCCGATGCCTGGGGCGGCGGTTATTAAGTTGTTGGTTTCTTTCTCATAAACCCTGAATTCTTTGGGAGAGAGAAAAATCACTTACCCCGTTTCCCGAGAGAGCCTCTAAGGACCATTCAAATCAATGTCAGTTTTGCAGTTGACTTGGAAGCCCCCGGTACGAATGTAGCAGCTAAACAAAATGAACACTTCCGAAGCCAGATCAATGTCAGTTTAGACGGAACCCAAAGACACGTTTTACGCGTCCTTAACCCTGCTGCCAACCCTGGGCTTGAGAGCGGCCGGGAAGCGAAAGGCAGCTCCGGGGAGAGCCTCCTGCTAGCCCCAGGAGACGCGATGCTGTCTGTCTGGGAGGGAGGAGGAGGAGGAGGAGGAGGAGGAGGAGGAGGAGGAGGAGGAAGAAGAGGAAGAAGAAGAAGAAGAAGAAGAAGAAGAAGAAGAAGAAGAAGAAGAAGAAGAAGAAGAAGAAGAAGAAGAAGAAGAAGAAGAAGAAGAGGAGCGTGGATCTGACGGCCCAGCCGCCCGCAACGTGCCGGATTCGGCGCCCGAGAAATCACCACCTGACTCCAGCCGAGCAGATTCCCACGTGCCGCAGGGAGGGGAGGTTTCGCTCTCGCGGCCCAGGCAGCTGGTCCCCCCTCCCCCCCGCAGTTCTAGTTAGAGCTAGAAGCTGCTGCAGGGCAGCCTCTCTCTCGCCTTGGCTTCTCGTTGGCGCACAAAAGCGGCCCCTAGTCCTGCCCTGGCAGAAAGCACACTGGCGGCGGCAAGAAAGCTGGAGGGGGGCCTGCCAGGGGAATGGGACAGATTCCCCTTCGGCCACATGGTCTACACTTTCCGCTGTGCAGAAAGAGGCCGTGGGAATGCCCCCTCAGACGCGCCCCTGGATTGAGTGAAAAGAACCCACCTTTAGCATCGCCCCCCTTGCAAACCTGCCAAATGTGTGTGTGTGGCGGAGGGGGGAATGTTTGGCTGCGATCACGCACACTAAATAATGCACTTTCAAGCTGGATTTTGCCAGTTCGCACAGTAAAACCCAGTTGGAAAGTTCATAGAGAGGGGATTGAAAGTGCATTATCTAGTGCGTGCGATCGCACGGTGCTGCGAGAAGCGCTTGAGGGGAGGGGAGTGGGGCTCTGGGGGGGCACATTGTTTTCTTTTTTGTCCCCCCCCCCCACCGGCGGACCCCACCTCGAGCGAAGGCGGGGGCGGGGGGCGAGGCAAATGGGACCAAATGGGAGGCATTTATCTCTCAATTGCTGCTGCGGGCAAGACAAAGAGGGCTTAAGAGGCGTTGGCCAAGAAGGGTCTGTGAATGGTTACTATTCAATTTGTATCTTATTCCCCGCTGGTCCTGGAATGGAGATCAGACGAGAAAGTGAAACCACATGGCCGGGGTCAGCGGGTTCAGCGAACCACCGCAGACTGCAAAGGCCCGGCCGGCCCGGGGGAAGCCGCCAGCCCCTGTATCAACACCGCCCGCCCTGGGAGGCAGCAAGAGGGAGGGAAAGGCGCCCTCCGTACTCCAGAACAAGCGCCCGGGAACGGCCTCCACCCAAGCAACCTGCTCACCCGCCCCCTCCCGCCCTCTCGCCTTTGCAACCATTATTTCGCCCTTTCGCTTATTATTTAAAATGCCTTTTTCTTTTGTCATGTGATAGGAACAACTAACAATTCTAAACTTTTCTCTCTTCTAGCCGGTGGACGTTTAAATTGTAAAGTCCTCCGGGCAGGGACCACCCCTTCCTTCCTTCCTTCCTTCCTTCCTTCCTTCCTTCCTTCCTTCCTTCCTTCCTTCCTTCCTTCCTTCCTTCCTTGTTGGAAGCCCTGCCAAGTGGCGTCTGTGGTCCACCTTCCTTTCCCCGCGAGTCTCCAGGCGGATGGCGGCTACAACCTAAGCAGCAGGAACAGGCGACCAACAAACCAACAACACACACCCCACAGACAGCAAAGCAACAGCCGCAAGACTGGAGAACATGACATTGCCTACAATAAACAGAATGATAAAAATGGATTACAAAAATCAGAGCACAATGCAAAACACACACACACACTTTGCACAATGAATGAAGCCTACTTTAAACTCCACTTTATATTCACTCCACGGGAATGCCTTTCTGAAGAAAGGGAAGGAAAAGGAAGGTGTGGTCTTCGGCGACTCCCTGCTGAGGGTCGTGGAACTGGCCTGGCCTCCTTCCCCCATAGGTGTGTTGTTTGTCTCGGGCGAAAATTAAAGATATAGACCGGTCCCAAACTCATCAAACCTATAGAGCTTTAGGCACTCCAGATGGCCCGTGTGGAAACCAACCCCGCCGCAGTGAACACCATCGAAAGAGTGAAGACTGACGGTGAAGGTCTCTGGAGGAAAATGGAGGGAATGGGGGCACAGGTGGAGTTCTCTTCAACCCTTCCTGTCATGGGGGGGGGGGAATACGATGGGAGCAGAGGATAATGGAGGTCAACCACTGGCTGTGTTGGTGGTGCCATTTGGATTCTGGCGCGGGACCACAGGCCACGTTTTCTGGATGAAAACCTACTAGCAGGTGAGGGACTTCGCCTGTCAAGGTCAGGGAAGAATGTGTTTAGCAGAAACCTGGCAGGGGAGGAAGAAGAAAGCGACAGACCCTGCCAGAGGCTCCCAATGGAGGGAGGGAGGGAGGATCGACCGCCCCGGAAAAGCAGGCTCCATCTGCCTTCATTCAGGGACAGGGAAGCGGCTCTGAGGCAGGAAGGAGGTGGCAGGAGAGTCCTGGGCCTGTTTAGGATCATTGAGAACAGGGGCGACAACCTATTTTTATTCCGCCCTTGGTCCCCGGAGCTCAGGGCGGCAGACAGACATCGACCTCTCCTGCTCCTGTGAGGTGGGGTCGGCTGAGAGTGGCACCCGCGGGATTTGCACTCGGGTCTCCTCCCAGATCCTGGCCCGTCCTCTAAAATGCAGAAATAATCGGGGGGCGGGTCCTGAGTCTTGGGGTCTCCGTAATCCCCGCCAGGGCCCGGACTGCTGCTCCTAGCAATGCCGCGCAGTGTCTGATGGGTTGGCTCCACCAGCAACGCCCTGCTGCTTCTTTGGAGGGCAGAAGCTGATGGGGGTGGGCGCTCCGGGCTCCAGGGAAAGGCGCTTCCTCGGGCGCGCTTGCCTGCCTGCCTGCCTGCTTGGGAGCAGCGGCTGCCTCTTCAGAGACCGGCGCAGCCAGGAGGACCGAAGCGCTTCCCCAAGTGGAAGGCTGGGGAGGGGGCGAGGCGGAGGCGGCTCCTCCGGGGTTCCAGCGCCTCAGGCCCGCGGAGCAAAGTTCTTGACGCGAGAAGAGAGGCGAGAGATCCTGCTCCTTCTGTCGGGCGTGGAGGGGGCGTCGGACACCGCCCCCCCGTCCAGCTGTCAGCAGCAGCAGGAGAAGGCTGCAGCCAAGCGGGGCGCATCCCAGCCAGGCCTCGTCCGAGGAGGAAGGCTCCAGTCCTCGGGCAGCCAAGGGCCTTTGAAGGGATGACTCGTTGGCTCCCCCGCACCTGGAGACAAGTAAAACCCAAGAATCCGGTGGGTTTCTCGCGGACTTGGGGGGGGGGGGGCAGCCCAATCCTAAGCACGTTGACTCCGAAAGCAGCCCCTCCCCTGTGTTCAGTGGGGCTTACTCTCAAATAAGTGCGCCTAGTGCTGAATGGGCCCTGTTTAAAGCAGCTGAGAACTTTAAACAGCTGCTTTAAACAGGGCACCCCCGCCGAGTTAGGAGAGGCTCCAGGGCTCATTTGTGCCAAGGTTCATACCAAATAAGAAAACGGAGAGGGCTTCTGAGCGCGTGCAGAGTACCTTTTCCTGACCACTGAGGGGTTCGCAGCCAGCCAGCCCCCCCCCCCCCTCCCATGAAAAGGCCTGAGGCCCAGGCAGCCTGGAGTGAATGTAGACTTTACAGGGCAATGCAAGGGCACCCTCTACCTTCACTGAAGTCGCGCGGTGGGGGAGGGCTAGAAGAGCACAGCTCTGTTCAGGATTGCCCTCGAAGCCCCCAGCCTGCGATATGGCCTGGGATGGGAAGCTTCTTCCGCCATTGCGTTTTCTTCCAGGCAGATCTTATTGATGTCGATACAGCTTCCGAGAAAGTGGGGCAAAGCCGAACCGGAGAGGAAAAGACATTCGCAGCCCATATGAAGAAGGCGCACCCGCGCCCAGACCGCAGAACAGGCGACCCACAGTGTTCCCTCTGGAGGCTGAGTGAGCGTGAGCTAGCCCACAGTTTTTTTAGCCTCTGGCTCACACCTTTTTGTCTTCGCTCAGGAAATGTGGCCCCAGAGCAAACTAATCCATGCAGAAGCTCAGAACTCGAATGCCAGTGGCTCACTCCCAAAGCAGAATTTTTGCTCACAGGACTCCAGAGCTTAGAGGGAGCACTGGCGACCGACCGACCGACCCTGCTGAGCGAGGGCTCCGTAGACGGGCTCCTCCTAGCACCAAGGGGGCTGTCACCATCCCGCGATGCCCGGCACCGGCTTGTGTCCAAGTCGGGGCTGAGTCTGGACGGGACCCACTGAAGGCCACGCAGGAGAATTGGTTGGAGGCGGCGGTCGAATGCTCAAGGGAGGGAGGAGCCCAGCCTTGTCCAGTCCAGTCCCAGGGAAACGGCTCCCGGCACCGGCTGCTGGGCAAGGACAGTTTCCAAAGCGCAGGAAAAGGGCCCCGCTGGAACGAGAACTAACGAGAAAAGAGTTGGAGTCAAGTGGCACCTTTAAGGCAACGAAGTTTTATTCAGAATGTAAGCTTTCGTGTGCTCTCTAAGCACACTTCATCATGAGGAAGTGTGCTTCTAGCGCACGAAAGCTTACGTTCTGATTCTGAATAAAACTTCGTTGGTCTTAAAGGTACCACTTGACTCCTACTTTGTTCTATTGCTTCAGACCAACACGGTTGCCAAACCCGAAACCACCGGAGCAGCGAGGTTCTTCTGCCCGACTCCGGGCTACCGGACAGCAGCGAGCAAACGCAGAGGAGGAGGAACGCAACCGGGAGGCTGTCGGGTCGAGAGGGAACCCAGAGGCCGACATTCTTGTAAATCTGGAGCTGAATGTATTTTAACTTACTTTAGCTTAATGGCCATGGAATGGATCCAGAGAGCACTGGGAACCGCTCGAACTAGGTTCGTTTATATGGCGGCAGCTGGGGCGGAATCCAAACCTGCCCTGCTGCCATCCATCCGACGAGCAGTTTGCCCCCCCACCCCCGCCAAACAAAGCATGTTTTACCGGAGCTTTTTACATGAGCTTTAGAGTATTACATGAGCTTATTAACCTCATCCTTGCAGCGCTAATGTCGGCAACTCTAAGAAAGAGGGCAAACCTGGAAACCTCGTGGAAGACATCTGCGTCACTGGAAAGGTCACAACAACAGAACCGGAAAACGAAATCTCTCAAGGACATCTCCCAACGAAGACGTTAACATCGATTATTTATCACTACCCGAGAAGTGTACAAAACGTCTTCAAAAGCACTTTCGGACGAGGTGGCGACGAGCCTTGTGAATCACGCCAGGAGTTCTTTCGCAATTTGATTCCTGCCGCCGCTACTCCACGAGGACTGTCTCAGTGAAAGCCCGCAAGGAAGGCACAGGCGCAAGCAGGCTGATCTCTCGCTTTGGGGCGCTTGCCCCCCACCCCCAGTCTATGAAACGAAGGGAGTTAGGCTCGCCTACAAGTACGTAGGATCGATCTGGGAAATGTATTGGTTCTGATTAGAAATCGGATTATTAGTTTATTTAGCGAGGGGTTCTTAAGGGGACAAATATGCGCCTCTTGGGCTAGAAACGAAAGACAACAGAACTGCAGAGGCGCCTAATTTTGGCCCCATGGATGCCATTTGCCAAGACAGTAGGAGACTTCTTGGTCGACTCAAAGGAAGGAGGAAGGCAGTGCTCTTGCGGAGCTCCGCGTCATCTCAATGCAGGACTTTTCAAATAGAAAAAGTCCAGCAGGGACTCATTTGCATATTAGGCCACACCCTCTGACACCAGGCCAGCCGGAGCCGCGTTCCTGCTCAAAAAAGCCCTGCTTAAATGATTCTTGCGCAAGAGAACATTCCGCGCTGAAGGGTCGCGGATGAGGCTAAGACGGAAGCAGGCTAACTAGGAAATAAGGGGCAAGGAAAACAACCGGTCTTCTACCAATGCAGTCCTAAGCAGAGTTAAACCCTTCTAAACCCGTTGATTTCCACTCATGATTGCAGCGTAAGGAAGGATGTTTAGAATCAGGCCACAAAGCTATTTAAAGCCCAGC